>NW_026068095.1:1902470-1908953 GCF_014885135.2 Alexandromys fortis | reverse complement strand
CAGGCAGAGACTACGAGGGCCTGTGGAGTTTAAATCCACGTGGGGAAGCAGATGATAGGGTGCGTGGGGATTTGAAGTCAATCTGAGGTGTCTAAAAAAATATAAAGAACTGCAGCAAGAAAAGCCAGTGCGTGATAATTTATATTAAACTGCTGGCTCCACGCACAAGGCACCGACTACAAGGCCGCCACAAGGCACAGGCCACACTGCCGCCACAAGGCACAGGCCACACGGCCGCCCGCCGCAAGGCACACGCCGCGGCTAAGGAAGGGAGGGCTCGTACCAAGCCGAACTCGAGCGGGGAAAGGAGAGGTCCTAAAAGCCAAACGTTCGGGTGCCAGATGAAGGCGTAAGTCATGGAACAAGGCCACACCAGTTTGGAGTTATGATTAATAGGGTGTTATTTATTTAAAGGGGAAAAAACTTACAGATCACCGTCCCAGACAACAGCCATCTGCACAACCAG
Organism: Alexandromys fortis; assembly: GCF_014885135.2. Lineage (NCBI taxonomy): Eukaryota > Metazoa > Chordata > Mammalia > Rodentia > Cricetidae > Alexandromys > Alexandromys fortis. The sequence goes on along the minus strand of NW_026068095.1, from coordinate 1,908,487 downwards.
GAAGGGAGTCTAGTCTCCGGCGGAGCAGGAAGTGGAGAGCGAGCAGAGGAAATAGCCACTTTTTTAAAGGGAGAGAGACCACGCCCCAATGGGCTGGTATCACAGCAGCTATTGGTTGGAGGGGCGGAAGGACCTCCCGCAACACTGAACCTCGTGTTTCTATAGGGGGCAATTGTTTACATACTTATTCGTATGTTTCTGTGAGTGTACCCAGGTTTTCTGCAAGAACTGTAAGCACTCTTTAGCATCTCTCCACCCACCCACCATTTTAAGTTACATTTTATGAATTCATTGTGGGGGGGGTAGGGGACACCCATGGAGGTCAGAGAACAACTTTATTAGAATCAGCTTCCCCCTTCTATCATGTGGACTCCCGGAATAGAACTAGGATCCTCGCCTGCTGAGCCAACCCCAGCAAAATTTAAAGCTAAGACAGGCTAGGGCTGGCAGTGTAGTTCAGCCTACCACCTTCATGCTACAGAGAGAGCACATGCTTTGGGTCAAGCCTTTTCAAAAGTTGGCAAATTGCAGTCTGAAAGACATATTCGGGCTATTTATGTACAACCAGGGAGCTACAAATGACTCTTACTGTTTCCTTTGGGAGGTCCGACTGTTGCTTTGTTTTTGTTTAAGTTTATGTCTGTTTGTTTGTTTGTCCTTGGTACTGGGACCAAGCCTAGGGCCTGATACATAGCAGACAAGAGCTCTAACACAGAAAAATCTCCAGCCTTGGTTTTAGCAGGGGTTTTTTTTTTTTCATTTATCTTTTTTTTATTTTTATTATTTTGATGTTTGCATTTTTAAAGGTCATTAAAGGAAAAGACACAGAGATGAATATGCAACAGAGTGCATGCAGCCTGCAAATTCCAAAATACTCACTCCCCACTCCATTTGTTTAGACTTGGTAAGTTATTCATTTTGCACACTAGTAAAAGTAGATTTAAGTAGGCTGGGGATGTAGGTCAGTGGAATCCTTACTTACCTTGCATAAGACTCTGTCTAGTTCAGCAGCTCTCAAATTGTGAGTCATGACCCCTTTAGGGGTCAAGCAACCTTTTCACAGGGGTTACACATCAGATATCCTGTATGTCAGATATTTGCATTACAACTCACAACAGTAGCAATGAAAATAATTTTATGGTTGGGGATCACCACAACGTGAAAACTTGTCAGGGCCCATACACCCCAACATAGAAACTATTTTCCCCTACCTGCACCGGTACAGAGGTGCGAGAAATAACGAGACACAGTTCACACAGCCATCTCGGAAGAGCATCTCAGGCTTCATCCATCCTGAAGATCTACCCGCGTTTATTCTACAGAACACCTTTTATCCCCCTCCCCCCGCCCCCCAACCAAGGTGGATGCTCATTAATATTCTCTTTCCAGGGGACCGCGGGACTACTGAAAACATATGCACCTTAAGTCACCAGCCTTGGAAACAACCCCTCTCCCCAGGCGATCTACATTTTAACAAAGGAGAAGGAGCCATACATCCTGGCCCTTGTCAGGTAGCTAGCTTGTTTGGCAGTGTCGCCTTGGAAATTAAGCATGGCCGGAGAGCCTGCCTGTAAAGATTTTGTATGAAATATGGGCCCACAAAAACTTGTATTAAAGGGCCATAGTGAAGGGTCACAGCATTAGAATGGTGAGAGTGGCTGCTCTAGTTCAGTCTCCAGTACCATATACAGGGCCAGCCTGGGCTACCTGAGGCTATCTCAGAAGGAAAAACAGTAATTAAAAACCAGTTGTGTGGAAGCTGAATAGGCAACAGTTTGATAACAATAAGGTGAGAACATTTTCCAATATCTTTCCTTTTTTTTTTTTTAAATAGGATTTCTCTGTGTTGTAACAGCCCTGGCTGTACTAGAACTCGATTTGTAGACCAGGCTGCCAGGCTGGTCTAGAACTCACAGAGATCCTCCTGCCTCCCGAATGCTGGGATTAAAGGCGTGCACCACCACCGCCTAGCTCCCTTTATCTTTTTTACAGCTGCATTTGTCCAGAGGTTGGTGATTTTGCTTCAGGACAGCAGGATGGTTCAGCAGGTGAAGGTTTACCAACTAGCCTGCACCTGATCCCAGAGCCCACGTGGTGAAAAAACAGACCTGACCACCACAAGCTGCCCTCTGCCTTCCACATGTAGTATGGAACTCACATGCAGACACACACAAATAAATAATTACACGAATACATGTTTGGGGGTTTTGTTTTTGGTTTGGTTGGTTGGTTGTTTGATCTGTTGGTTAATTTGGGCTTTTTGTTTGGCTGGGTGGTGTTGTTGTTATTTTGGGGTTTTTTTTTCTTTTTGGTTTTTTTTGTTTTGTTTTGTTTTGCTTTTTGAGACAGAGTCCTGTAGCCCTGGCTGTCCTGGATTCTCTATGTACTGGCCTTGAATTCACAGAGATCCTCCTGCCTCTGCAGCCCAAGCACTGAGATTAAAGGTGTGTGACACCACACCCACCTTCTCCATGTTTTTGAAGTTAGAGTTAACTGCCCTTTTTAAAAAATTTTATTTTTGTTATATGTGTATGAACATTTTGCCTGCTACATGTCTGTGTACCATGAGCATGCCTGATGCCCGCAGAGAGCAGAAGAGGGCGTTGGATTCCCTGGGCCTAGATGCAGTCACAGACTCTTAGGCTTTACACGTGCAGCTTTACATGCAGCAGTGAATGGCATCCTGTTGTTGAAGGTAACTGTTGGTTGTATTCCGCCACCCAGCTCCTGCCACCGCTAGCTTTACCCAAAATACCAACACACAAACTGTATTCTTTTAAACACTGCTTGCCCCATTATATCTAGCCTCTTCTCGGCTAACTCTCGAACCTGGATTAGCCCATTTGTAATAATGTGTGTAGCACCCCAAGGTGCGCTTACCGGGAAGATTCTAGCCTACATCCATCCTGGGTCGGAGTTTCATCGTGTCTGCCTCTGAGAGGAGCCGCATGATTTCTGAGCTCACTTCCTCTTCCTCCCAGCATTCTGTTCTGTTTACTCCGCCTATCTAAATTCTGCCCTATGAGGCCAAGCAGTTTCTTTATTACTTAACCAATGAAATCAACAGATTGATATATGACACTCCCACATCATCCTGTAAAGTTCTCTCCATGCACCAGGAAACTGTGTAGGAAGCCCCCAGCCTCCTGACAGTCCTCTTCATGCTGGGCAGGCTCAGGGAAGGGAGGACAAGCCCACACTTTGCGCCTGGGCATACTGACCTGTGTAAAGTCATCCAGCCCAGTCAGCTCTCCTGTTGGAATCCCTGCCTGGAGCTGAGGAGAGGAAAGAAGTCTAAGGAACCTCCCTGATGCAACCAGATTAGACTAGCCTGTTTCCAACACCCCCTGTGACTTCACACAGGCCTTTTACTCCAGATACAAGGAAGGCTTTGAATCTCCCAACAGCCTCTTTTGGTTCCTCTTCGTACCCATCCTCTTAGCCATTCCTCTGTGACCCCATGTCATGACTCAGGCTTGAATGAATTTAGAGACCACGTGTTCTGACCTTTCCTAACTATCAGAGTCCACCCCAATTAACATATCCTTCACATAGACATTGTGGTTCCTCTGCATCTCCATTCAGTTATAGTCTAGAGCTTTCTTTCAACATTTGTCTATCTTCTGTTAGTTACATACCTATTAGCCATACCCCCTACATTACCAGCTTAAAATTTGCAAATCTTAAAATGTTTTTTGTCCTAAAAATTGAACAATACCATTTATGTTTTCCACACAAAACCCATTTGTCTGCTTTTCACTTGCCTAGTGTATCCAGTGATCCCAAATACACAGCAGACTAAGCATTTCATCATAAAAGTAGCCCTAGTCCTCTGTTGAAGCCCTTCAGATTAAACAGTGCCCAGGTGACATTATCAACCCCATAAATGTCTGATGAAATAAATGGAGTCACCACTGACTAGTGAAAGCCCTTTGATAATAAGTAAGAAATAGAGGTCCCATCTAAAATTCCCCAGGGCCACCAGATCCTTCTGTAGAAAACAAGAAGACCCCAGGAAGCCAGCAGCACAATGTGCCCAGCTTCCTACCCTGCCTGCCTTGCTGTCAGTGCCCTTAGCAGGGAACCATGTACTTCCAGGTTTCCATAGCCAGACCTCCAGAAAGAATCAGAGTTCATGCTGGCAGCATGGCCCAGAAAGCCAGCATTTCAAAACTGCGGCTTTTCCCCTGCTACTTCTGAATTAGAAAAACCTCTCTTAAAGGAACTACAGCATGCCACCAGCAAGCAAAGTCCATTCAGAAAAAAATGTGGCTAAAATTTGTTTTTGAGTGTCTAGAGTTCCTTTCCAAGCCCTCTCAGTTCTTTGTGGATTTAACTGGCCATATGGGCGCCAATTTGTTGGATGGAAGGCTGCTTGTTGGTTTCCAGCTGCTCAGGCCCGAAATAATCACACAGAAACTGTACTGATTAAATCACTGTTTGGCCCATTAGCTCTAACTTCTTATTGGCTATCTGTGTATCACCACATGGCTGTGGCTTACCAGGTAAAGTTCCATCCAGCTCAGGCAGGGCTACATGGCTTCTCTCTAAATCCACCTCCTTTTCCCAGCATTCAGTTTAGTTTTCCCCTGCCTACCTAAAGTTTTGCCCTATCAACAGGCCAAGGCAGTTTCTTTATTCACCAATGGTATTCACAGCATACAGAGGGGAATACCACATCACTTCCCTGTTCTTGTGTTTTATCCACAGAGCAGGAACATGGGTACAGTCAGAGAACCATAAAGCCATTGTCTGGAATTGACAATTCCAGTGTGTGAGTGAGATGAAGTATCTGCCTGAGATTCAGCCAAGAAGACTTTAGTGTCTCTGATCCACCCCAGGAGGGAGCATTCATGCTGCTTTCAAGTTCTTGTGCTTCTGTGTCAACCTGAACTCAGGACCAGGTCATGAAATGTGTGTGTGTGTGTGTGTGTGTGTGTGTGTGTGTGTGTGTGTGTGCATTCAATGGTAACCTCTAAACACAGCTTTTAGGAATGTTAACTGACCCAACCACCTAAAAAACTCCTCCCAGATTCATAGTTGCTATGTCCCCCAAATCACACCTTTCTGGCCCAACCCTGAAAGTGTTCACCTTTAACTTCAGCAGATACAATCTCCTTCTTCACCCATGTAAGAGAAAAGCCCTAGATGCTGAATGCTGGCATAGGGTCATTGACAGATGATTTTCAGAACTGTTTAAAGTGTTTTATTTGGGGGAAGAACTTAGGAAGTGGTGGCCAGGACTCTAGGGTTCACAGTGACCAAGTTGGATGTGACATGCCACTAAGTGGGAATATCCCTAAGAGAGTCAACAATCAGTACCACAGATACAGGGATGGGGACTGAACTACACTGTGTACTCAATTCTTGTGCACTTGGAACCATTCTATGTGACTTCATTAGGAAATAGAGTCTTTGTAGCTACAGCCAGGCTAAAGTGAGGTCATTCTGGGTAACCTTTACTTTCAACAGCTTTTCTCTTTTGCTCTCATTTGACAGGGCTAATGCTTGTGTGTGCATGCATGTGTGTGTGTTTGTGTGTGTGTGCACGCACATGTGCATGCTGTCGTTCTTCAGGCACCTAGTTTTGTGGTTTTTGCTTGTTCTATTTTGTTTTACTTTTTAAATTTTTCCATATAACATATATATTTGGCCATATTCCTTCCTCTCCCTCCAAATGCACACATATGCATAAAATAAAATAAAATAAAATAAATTAATACAAAAACAATAAATAAAGGCATGGAGTCAGTTTTGTATCAGACAGCTATTCCAGAGCATGGAGCCTGCTCTGGGGTGTGACTGATATACCCGGTGTCATGCCACTGGATGTTGAAATAAGGAGCGGCGGGGCTGCGTCCTCAACACCCCGGCCGCTTGGCTAGCTCATGCCCGAAATAACAACACACAAACTGTATTCATTTAACTGCTTGACCCATTTCTATCTAGCCTCTTCTAGGCTAATTCTCACATATTAATTTAGCCCATTTCTAATCATCTGTGTAAGCACCCCAAGG
>NW_026068095.1:1881938-1897587 GCF_014885135.2 Alexandromys fortis | reverse complement strand
TAGCCCATTTCTAATCATCTGTGTAAGCACCCCAAGGTGCGCTTACCAGGAAGATTCTAGCCTCAGTCCATCATGGTGTCTCTGCTCCAGAGAGCAGAGCTGTTCGGTCCCTCTGGAAGCAGAGCAGAGTCTGACCTCACTTCCTCTTCCGCCCAGCATCCTATTCTGTTTATTCCACCCACCTATGTTCTAAGCTATGAGGCCAAGCAGTTGGTTTATTATAATTAACTAATAACCTTCCTCTATAAACTGGAGAAAACTGGTTTTCCTCTCCCAGTATGCTCCTTCAGCAGGCTTTTTACTGACTGAGCCATCTCCTCCACCCCTAAATATTTTTGTCGCTATTTATTTTTGTTATAAAGGCCCCCAACCATTTATAAAAAAAAAAAATGCCTGAGAAATTCCAACTTCTGCTAAAACAACAGTGAGGGTGTTTTGCAATACTTGTTCTGCTTTTAGTATTTTATATGAAATAAAAGCCCTTACTGTTTTTTTAAGTGCCAAGTTAAATAACTGTCTTCCCATACAGATGTTTTTGTCTGGTTCCAACCACTTTGATGTGAGTTTGTCTATTGAAAGGATAGTGTATCCCAATTATTGAACTTGTCCCAAGGTAGCTCTTTCCCATACTTGTCCGTCCATTTAAATTTCTCCATCCTTTGTCATTTGATGGCTGCTTTGATTATGATCCATGCAGAAACAGTAGCGATGGGACACCACACTTAATAGCAGCTTCACAGCTGCTGACGCTATGAGAGAAGACAATAGCGTGAGCATGGAAGCAAGACTTTTCCTTTTTTTTTTTTTTTTTTGGAAAGTGGCAGATTTTTGAGACAGGGTTTCTCAGTATAACAGTCCTGGAATTTGTAGACCAGGCTGGCCAAACTCACAGAGGTCCACCTGTCTCTGCCTCCTGAGTACTGGGATTAAAGGTGAGTGCCACCACTGGCTTTTCCTTTCTAAAGTTGCTTCTATCTGGTATTTTGTCCTGGCACAACTCTGGGTCTGGAGTTTAGAATAAAAAATGTCCTGAAATTGGGGGCCTATAATTTAGGGGTCTAGTATCGCATCACGGTTAATTTCCTGATCTTGGTCACTTACATTCACATGACATAAATGTTCTTGTTTGGAGGGAGTCACACTTGAAATAGTAACAATTAACAGGGATCATATTTCCAACAAAATTTGAAGTGAGCCACAGCAATAATGCAGGTCAGCATAGAGTGAGACGCTGTGGAAAGGATAACCAACTGAGGGATCTGCAGGAAAGCCCGTGTCAAATGCGGGTCTCCTCTTCTAACTTTTCTGTAAGTTTGCAATTCTTTAAAACTAGAAAATGAAAGCTGTACTAACATTCTATAAAATGCAGACTTGTCTATACTGATGGGCAGCACATCACTGGGGTCTGAGTGTAGAGGAGGCAGAGGAAATGACCAGAATTCCCGAAGGGTGCAGGAAAGCCAGCAGGTGTGGATGTGTTCCTTATCTTTATTATCAATTGTTTCGTTCCATAAACATGTCCAAACTTGTCGTGTCTTACTATGTACACATTTATCAGTAAGTTAAATATGTTGCAAGAGGTTTTCATCTCCTGACATTAACCTAGGAAGCACAACACTGCCGTCATCATCTGAGTATTGTTTTGCCAAGTCCTTCTGTATTCCTGGAAAGCACCATGCCAGGAACCTCCTCCTCCTCCACTCCTTCTATTCTAGAACACAATAGATTTTCCTCTCCTCCTCTGACTCTTCCCACACTGAACAGAGCTGTAATTCACTCAAATCTTATACACACAGTGTGTGGGTGTTATCTTTTCCATTGCTACAGTTATAATCTCTTTAGATTTTTTTGTTTTGTTTCGTTTTTAGAGTATAACTTTCATTTTTAGCTTTCCAAAGTGTGTTTTTCTTCTGTCCTTATGAAGCCACCTCATTTACATCGGCTTTGGTGGAGGTTCTGGGGCAGTGATGGTGGTGTTCGATTCTTCTGGGTTTCACAAGATCGATTCCGGACTACCTCGCTATGAATGGCACAACTCACACAGTAATGCAGCTTGGCATAGAGTTTAGGAAGCACCTAAGAAACAGAGACACTTGCTTTGGCTTTAGCTCTAACAGCAGCGTCCTCTACGATGTTCCTAATGATGAACATCTTAATGGCCTTGTTCTTAGGCAAGCATCCAGCTCAGTTTATGTAGCGAATTGGTTGTACACTGCTGCAGTCCTTTGTAGTATAACTGTTGTGTTTCTTCTTGTTTGTTTTTGGGTTTTGTTTGTTTGTTTTTTCATCTTAGAGCCAAGATCCAAAGGAGAACTTGTTTGTTTTGTTTTCTGCTGATTTTTGCATTAGACTTTAGTCAAAGTCTCTGAAGAGGAACCGATCATTAACCAGCTCTGTGTAGATCCTGCCTCAGTGAGGACTGTGAGTGTGGTTGAGTTGGGAGTCCGGGAACAGTCCGACTTCTGCCTCTAACTGGCTATGACAAGGATGCTTTGCTTCTATTGCATCTAAATTCCCATGAATTCAGTCATTGATTTGAGAGTCTATCCATATCTTCACCAAATTTTTGTCCACTAATATCTGCATTCAATGATGATTTTATCCAAAGTTGTTATAATTACTGAATGCTGGCGGTTGCCAAGAAATGACCAACCAACAACCATCTTCCTTTTTTCCTTCTTTCCTTCCTTCCTTCCTTCCTTCCTCCCTTCCTTCCTCCCTTTTCCTCCAGACTAGAGATCAAAAATCGGTGAAACAAATTCATGGAGGTGGATTAAATGTCATACATAAGTATTTTTCACTTTTGGATTGAGTAGAGAAAGATGCAGTAAATTAACAATTGAGGAATCCGGATAATGGATATGACCACTAGGTGGAGCCCATGAACACATGTTCATAATCTTTTTACAAGGCTCGATGGTGCTGAAGCAGGAAGCCAAAAACAAACAAAAAAGAAAAAAACACCAGGAGATTAACAGGCAACAGTCCACTGGGACGATGGTGCCCTGGTGACTTTGATGTGGACTAGGAAATTAGTGCTTAGAAGAAGTCAGACAGCCAAGCTCTTAGCAGGAAGTACATGAGTCCTATGTGGAGCAGTTAGTCTGATGACTTGGTTAGGATGCTCTCTGCTTGGTGAGATCTCTCTACTTGGTTAGGATGCTCTCTGCTCACAAACAAAAGCAAAGGAAGGGTCAGATGAACAGGACAATACCTAAAATATCCCCCGAAACTTTCTCTAAGTTAGTACCTTGGTCATCAGCTCTACAAGACAGGAAATGAAGAAATGATTAACTCTACTCCTCAGCCTGAAGGTGTGCTTTCCAAATTCGGGACCTTAACTGATGCTGCATCTCTGGGCCAGGCATCTAGAACTTCATCATCATCTGAGACCACCCTTCACCTTCTCTTTATCACAGAGGGGTGTGAGCATCCCTCTGAAACTGCCCTAGCCATGCACCCTGTCATCTCAGACACAATTCAGTTTACTTCTCGCTAACAGGTTTCCTCAACTCTCCTGGCTAGCTTTGGTTGAGATGGTAGCTTCATAATTCCACTCTCTTCTGTATAGGGATGATGACAAGTGACCTTTATATCTCCCTTCAACTCTGACATCCTATAGCTCCAGAAGTAGAGGCTTGCTCTGTATCTAATCAAACGCTGTCCTAATTTTTTCTGTCTTTAGCAGGCCATTTAATCTAAATACAAATAAAATACAATGGCCCACACTCAAAATCAGTTGAATAATTTAAGTATCTAAAAGTTATAATTCCATGGGTGCTTTTATAAATCTTAATCATAAACATTAATCTGTGTTTATCAATGCAAATTATCTACATTCTTTACTGACAATTTTTTATTTAAGCATGGATATTATTTCCAATGTTATGATTTTCATTAAACACTGTGTTACACATTCCTAGAATGCTTTAACTAGAGTTTTAAGGACTAACCTTTGGCTCATATTATTATTATTATTATTATTATTATTATTATTATTATTATTATTTTATTGAATGCCATTCTAATTGCATGTCCTTTTATTCCAGCATAATTGTTTGATTTTTTTTTCTTGTAGTACTAAACTAGAGGCACAATTAGACAAATTTACTCAGCTAAGTATGTGGTTTCAGAACAGGAATACTGCTCAGCCATGTATCTAATGTGTGCAAGGCCCTGAGTTCCATTCTTACCATTACAATCAGTGACTAAATGAATAAAAACTTCAGAACTGTACCTGGCCAGGGCAGCACAATAGAGCCAACCCTGTTAGTGGAGGCGTGAGTGAGCCAACTCCAAAATCATGAACATGGGACAGCTGTCCCCACTACCCATCTGCCTGTGGCAATAGGGGCAGGGGAGAAATGCTCTCCTCTTCCCTCCCTTACCCACCAGAGGCAGGTGGGAGGACTGGTCCTGTGGCCATTAAGTGTGGGAGAACCATCTCTGACTCCCACCAGCTGCAACACTTGGGAGAGCAGGCCCTGCACCTCACCAGGATGAGACAATAGAGCTAACCATGTTAGCAGAGGTGTGGGAGAGCCACCCTGGAATTGTGAACATGATAGAGCTGTTCCCACTTTCCATCTGACAGACCAACCTTATAGCTGCCCAGGCTCAGACCTAGGGTTATGACTTTGCCTACCCCAGCATCCACCTCATCTATGATCTGCCAGAGCATGTGAAGGGACCTGACCTACAAACCACAACACAGGGTGGCAGTGGGATGTCCAGGAAGAGTCCTAGTGGGGGCCCAGAATTGAACATGTAATGAAGAGAGGGGCCTTGAACCAGACCAATGACTCTTTGCAATGAACACTTCAAGTAGAGATGTTTGGACTAAGGGATAAATGGCATGACTTGTTGGGTCCTACTGCAGCTTCCATGACAAGACTTTTAATTCCTTCCCTTTTTATTCTTCTCACTTTATTTTCTGGTGTGGGAGAATTGTCTGTATTCTGTCAATCATGTTATAAATAAACGCTGATTGGCCAGACAGGAAATATAGGTGGGAAAACCAGACAGGAAGTAGAAATGATGCAATGAGAACAGGAGAATTCTGGGAAGGAGGAAATTGATTCCTCCCACTCCTGCCCAGACCACCGAAACAACAGGATGTGATCTGCCCCACTGAAAAATGGTACTGAGCCGCATGGCTAACATAGATCAGAAAAATGGGTTAATTAAGATGTGAGAGTTAGCCAGTGAGAGGCTAGAGCTAATGGGCCAATCAGCTTATAATTTATGGAGACCTATGTGTGATTTTCTTTGCGGCCAAACAGCTGGGGGTACCGGGCGGGACAAAACCCCAGCAACAAACAAGCCAGCCCTCCATGTTACAATTTTCTTCATTTTTATTCTTCAATTTTGTTTTATTTGGGGGTGTGCAGGTGGGCCATTTTAATACCCAAAATGCCAACTAACCACACCCTAGGTCAGGATATCTTGTTTGGCATCACACCTGTTATCAATAACTTTGAAAGCGCAAGAGTAGGCTCAAACTCTCTAACCCTTAGTCAAGGCAAAGCGGACCCATATCTATGGGCCCCGACAAAAAAATAAAATCAAAAAAGAAGCTTCAGAAATAGGAGTATGCTGTTGTCTGATGACATTCCCTGAAGAAGTGGAATCCAAGAGGTTTTTTTGTGATGGTCAGAGATGTGAGAGGCCTGAAAACTCAACTAGGGTTGTCATGTGACAGATGAAGATGCCAAGTGTCATGGTGTGAGCATGAAATATCCCCCCAATAAGCACTTGGTCCACAGAAGGTAGTTATTTTGTGTGGTAATGCAAACTTCAGGGATGCATCTGACTTCTAGGGGAAGTCACTACAGACAAGATATATCTGGTCCCCAGTTCCTTCTTCTCTGCTTCCTGTGGTGAGGGGCCTCTGCCACATGATTTCATCACCGTGATGCTCTTCACTAACCATTGGCCCCAATCCCATAGAGCTTAGCCTGAACCTTATAAACAGTAAGGCTAGGTTCTACCATTTTCTCCAATACTTATAACATCCATAGAAATGTCCACCTCACCACTGGCCATACGGTTTGACTTGCTCAACGTTTTCCTGAGCAAATTTCAGAGATAACAGGATCAGAGAACTCAGTTGCTTTTTTTCTTACAAAACATTAATAAATAAAAACTAGTAACTAGGAAAAATTAATACATGACTCAGTCTCAGAAAGTGCTGGAAGGAATGCAAACTGTCTTAGTTAGGGTTGCCGTTGCTGTAATAAAACACCATAACCAAAAACAGCTTGAGGAGGAAAGAGGTTTATTTCACTCTCAGTTCATCACCCAAATAGAGGCCATAAGGAATGCTGGTTATTGGCTTGCTCCCATGGCTTGTTCAACCTGCATTCTTACAGAACCCAGGACAACCAGCCCATGTGTGACGCAGGCTTTTTTGGACCACCAGCCCCCAAATCATGACACAGAGACTTATTATTAATTATAAACCTTGGCCTTAGCTTAATCTTGTCTCTTTCTAGCTCTTATAACTTGAATTAACCCATTTCTATTAATCTACATGCTGTCATATGGCTAGTGGCTTTTACTTCTCCTCTTGTATGTCCAGCTTGTTCTGTGTCCCCAAGACCTCTCTGATCCCAGAAGCCTCGACTAAACCCTTGCTTCCTACCTGTTGGTCATTCAGCTCTTTATTAAACCAATCATAGTGACACATCTTCACACAGTGTAAAGGAATATTCTGCAGCAGAGTGGCACCTCCCACCATGGACTGGGCCCTCCCCTCATCAATCAGTAATTAAGAAAATGCTGTGCAGGTTCGCTTGCCTACAAGGCAGTCTTATTTTTCCCAGTTGTGATTCCCTCCTCTCAGATAATACTTAAAACCTGCGTCAAGCTGGCACAAAAATATCCATCACATAAACTGACTCACAGATTGTTAACAGATGAAGGAACAAGGCCAGAGAGCTTAAGTTCTTTATCCAGCGACACACAGGTCATCCATGTCGTAGAAAGAACTTAAGAGTCTGGCACAGCTCTCTCACGGTGTCAGGCTTTCATTTCCCACTGTGAAATCACTCCAAATGATCTCTGTTTATTTGAGGAGAGAAGGGGACATCTAAGGAGTTCCAGAAGATATTAGAAGATGAATCAGATAGAAGATCAATTTCCTCTCTGATGCTGATTTCCTGCGGAGAACTGAGATGATTTGGGGTGTTGAAATCACTGTTGCTCCTTTTATGAGAGTTGTGTTAAGACAGGAGACGAAGGCAGCACTGTGTGAGTGAGAAACAAGTCTTGCCCTCAAATTGTTCACCCTTTTGTGGAAAGATACAAAACTCTTTACCCATTGACTGATAACTAGGAAAAATATCAACTAAGGAAGAAATAAATGGATTCAGAATTTAAGGGATAGGAAAAAATTAAAAATATTAATTATACATTAGATCATCTATATTCTTAATTTAATGAAGTTTTTACAACTTGGATAAGATGAAATGATTTAAAGGAATTCTAATTTGCATAAATGTGTATATATTTTTGGGTTTTGAGGCAGGATCTCATGTAAGCCAGACTATTCTTGAACTCCTCATTCTCCTCCCCCCACCTCCCAAATGCTGGGATGGTAGAAGTACTCCACTATATCTTAATAGAGAAATTTTTAAATAGGTTAGCTATTATCAAATACATTTTCTACCCATTAATAAGTGGTATTTTACTTTATTTGAGCATCTAAACACTACTTTAAAATTGTATAGTCTACACTCTTCTAGATCCACACCTATGGACCTACTTGAGAATTGTTTACTTGCATCTATGCAGTCATCAGACCAGTCACTATTTCATCTAAGGGAAAGAATGATGCGGTTGTAAACGAAGACTGTAGCTTCAAAATATACAAATCTAATGTATAGTCAACTTTTTAATTTTTATTTCATTATTTTTCTGTGTGTGGATGGTTGCCTGCACATGTATATGTGCACCACTTCCATGCCTGGTGCCTGTGAAGGCCCCAAGAGGGCACTGGATCCCGAGACTGGAGTTACAAGTGGTTGTGAATTGCCATGAGAGTGCTAAGACTTGAACCTGGGTCCTCTGAAGAGCAGTCAGTGCTCTTAAACTCTGAGTCTCTCTCGGGGCCCTGTAGGACATTCTTTAAACTGTGTCTTGGTTCATTTGTTCAGTAAAACAGGAAAGCCAGAGGATTCTCCTCTTATTTTATATTTTAACATCATTTATTTTGTGTAGGTGTGTGGATGGATGTGAGGATGTGGGCTGGCACATGCCACATTGGACACATGGAGGTCAGAGAACCACCTGTATGAGCTGGTTTTCTCCTTTTTCCAAGGTGTTCCAGAAATTGAACTCAGATCATCAGGCTTGCCAACAAACACCCTTACCTACTGAGCCATCTCTCTTTTTAATTTTAAAGAAATACATGGAAACATAAAACTTACACATGTTGGTGGGTTAGTGAGTGACATTTATCTAATTATTCTTTATCAAGAAAAACTCAGGAGTCCAGTATGAGGGTCTCCTGATATGGACAGAAAACCTGAATGATCACAGAAGCAGCAGAACAGTGACCAGTGACCTCCTCTCCCTCTCTGTCTCATTCCTCCATAAAAAAAGGTCAAGCCCCACCCTTCTACTTCCTATGTCTCTATTTGCCCTTGGTCCTCCAACACCTCTATGGTTAATTTTGATCAGCTAGTAGCTAGCTCTTCCCTCTGATTCAAAGCAAACTTTATTGATAGTCTCAGGAGTTTCAGAATATAATCAAAATACCCCACAACAAGCGGGGTGATGGTGGCACACACCTTTAATCTCAGCACTTGGGAAGCAGAAGCAGGTGGATCTCTGTGAGTTCAAGACCATCCTGGTCTACAGAGTGACTTTCAGGAAAGGCTCCAAAGGTACAGAGAAACCCTGTCTCAGTTCAGCATGGATACCTCACCAATTACCTATTTGTTCTTCATGATAGTGAAAGCTTCTTAAAGAAAAAGACAAAAATGTTAAAAAAAAAAAACACTTTTATTCTTTGTTAAAGCTTTAGTGGGGATACACATGCCACAGTACTTGTATGGAGATCAATTTTTTCCTACCTTGTAATTTTTTGAGGTAAGATCTCTCTTGTTTCTATGTTGCATACTCAAACCTCTGACCAATTCTCCTGCTTCTGCCTCCCCTGTCACAGGAAGAATACTGGGATTACAGATGTGTGTCACCACGTGCAGTTTTTTTTCATGTGTGCTCCAAACTTAAACGGTCAGGCTTACATGGCATGTGCTGGTTCGAGGGAGGTGGGAGAGTTAGGTTTTGATTTTTTTTTTTTTACAGCAGAGTCATCTTTCCTGCCCCAGAGTGGGAAAAAAAAATTTTTTTTGGCTGTGTTCCTCATGATAATGGTTCCTGAGAGATTTCACTAAACATTTGTATAATTACTGTGACACTAGCTGCACCATTAGAGAGAGAGAAAAAAAAAAAAGAACAAGCCAGTCCTGTGACTCACATCTGTAACCCCAGCACTTGGGAGGCAGAATCAGGAAGGTCAGGTGTCAAGATTATTCTCCGCTATGTAATGAGTTTGACATCAGTCTGGGTTACATGAGACCCCGTTTTAAAAATCAGAGGGGAAAAAAAAGGAGAAGGGAAAGAAGAGATGGGAGGGGCGATGAGGGCAAAGGAATACAGCCGGTTGTGTGTTGTGACTTTAGATGGTAGAGTATGTCTCAACCGTATCCTGCTTGCCCCACTCTTCTTTGCTCTGTTTGAGAGGCTTGAGTGGAACTCACCAAAAATGAATGAGTTTATTAATATATAGAGAATTATTACAGTATCTTAAAATCTGTAAAAAGCCTTTCCTATGACAAGAATGTCCATAGTGCTTTTGTTTACACTGTAAATTTGCCTAGCAAACTCCAGGCAGTTCACAGGTAAGTTCAGAGCACATCTTTTCTTTTGCTGTGCAGTATGCAAACCTGACTATGAAGAAAAATGGGCTAACTGGTATGATTAATATCTTTCCATTTTAAAATGAGGGCTCAGAAAGCCAGCTGGCAACTATCTCTATTTTGTGTGCGTGTGTGTGTGTGTGTGTGTGTGTGTAAGGACCTGTATTATGCCTGTTTTATTAAGCAATTAAGTAAAATAATAGAAATAAAGTTATTAAAATAAAGCTAACGCATCATTTTAGCAGGTTTATGCTTTTTTTAACCTCAAATAAAAGCGTGAAAACAAAGAAAAATCACATTCATTTATAGCTATTTGAGAATGCACTCTGGGGAAAGAGATTCATGGAGATTTGGAAATGCATTGAATGGCTGACTACAGATGCACACCTGCCATCCAAGATGAGGCAGGAAGACATCAAGTTCAAACACAGCCTGGGATTACATAGTGAGACTCTCAAAAAAGAATGCTCTGAAGTAAGTAGGTCATTGATTAATAAGAAATTATTCTTGATGCTTGCAGCAGTTAGACTGCTTTGTCCGCACTGAACCAGAGTGGTCTCAGGTTCTGGATAATTTGGGGGAGGGGTCTCATAAGGATGATGACAGTCTGTCAGAAATCACCTCATACCTGCCTGTTCATCAGTTCAAAGAGTGGGCTACAGAGATGTCTGAGATCTGATTGGCAATGGCCTTCCGACTTTCTTTTAAGTGGCCAAGCCAATGCTACTCCCTTGTTTCCTTGATGCCTTGAAGTACTGATCTCAAGAGCATTACTGCCTAGGGAATGAATAAGGACTCTAACTGTTCTACATTCTTCCCAACACTTGCTGTTGATTGCATTTCTTATTACATTTCTCCCTGGAAAGTAATCACAAAAGGCTGGAGAGATGGCTCAGATGTCAAGAGCTCTAGCTGCTTTCACAGTAGACCCAGGTTCAGTTTCCAGCACCCACATGGCAGCTCACAACCATTTGTAACTCCAGTTCCAAAGGATTCAACATTCTCTTCTGGCCTCTGCAGGAACCAGGCATGTACATGGCACACTTTTCATGCAAGCAGGCAAATATACAGACACATAAAATAATCATTTTTAAAAGACACCACAGTGTATGTGAACTAGTATCTCACTGTGTTTACAGACATTTTTAAAATAGATAGATGTTGAGCTGTGTATGTATTTACTGGCCACTGTGATGGCTCATCCTTATTGTCGGTTGGACTAGATTTAGAGTCACCTAGAAGACACACCTCTATGCTTTCAGTGACGACCTTTCCATTGAGGTTTAATTAAGAAGGAAGGCTCATCCTGAAGGCTGATGGCACCACCCTATGGCATAAGGTCCTGTGCTGCTTAAGATGTAGGGGAAACAGAAGAAGCAAGCTGAGTGTCATCATAATAGTTCTCTCTCTCTCTCTCTCTCTCTCTCTCTCTCTCTCTCTCTCTCTCTCTCTGTCTCTCTCTGTCTCCTTCCTAACTATGGAAACAATTGAACAACAATCTCACACTCCTACTACCAGGCCTTTCCACCATGGTGGCCTGGGCCCTCCAGCTGTAATCAGACTAAACATTTCCTTCCCAAGGCTGTTTCTCATCAAGTAAATCAAGTAATCAATATAGTCATTTACATGCTTCTTTCAAAACAATGTCTAATAAATCTTTTGTCCAGTTTTACTTTGATCTTTTCTATATGTATACATGTACATATTTATATAAATTACATATATATATATATATATACATTCACCACTAAAAGATAAATGATATATGGGATTTTTTTTTGTTTGTTTCTTTCAAGACAGGGTTTTTCTGTGTATCTCTAGCTCTCCTGGAACTCACTCTATAGACCAGACTGGCCACAAACTCACAGAGATCCACCTGCCTCTGCCTCCCTGAGTGCTGGGATTAAAGGTGTGTGTAACCACCGCCCGACTGGATGCTTATACTTTTAAATAGTCTGAATACAAGTCAGATATTGAAAATATTTCTTTCATACTCTGGGTTAATTTTTCCTTATTTTCTTTTCTCTTTTTTTTTTCTCGTAGAAAAGTCTCGTTGTGTAGCCCAGGATACCTGGAACAACTGGAGATCCTCCTGCCTCCACCTTCCAAATGCTGGGTTACGGGTGGGCACTGTTTGCCTTGCTCTCACTTTCCTTGTAGTTTGCTCTAAAGCAGAGGCGTCCCCACATGCGAGGAATCCATTCTGTCTGATCTGTGCATACACATGTCATTTATGTTTGGTGCTATCACTAGCAAGGTTTCCTAACGCAAGATCAGAGACACTCATACCTATGCTTCCTCCTGAGTTTCAGTGCTTTCACTGTGTTTTGCCTATGATCCACTTTGATTTAATTCTTGCATGTGATCGACTAAGAGTCCCACCTCATTCTTTTGCAGAGTATTCCATTGCCCCAGCACCACTTTGTGAGAGACCATCAATGCTTTCCCTGTTGCATTGCTTGCACACTTCGGGTGAAAATCAGCCAATGAAGCTGGAGGTGGAGCACTTATGGTGGGATGCTTGCTCAAGACCCTGGGTTCAATCCCAGCCCATCAAAAAAAAAAAAACTCATCAAAAATATAAAAGTTTATTTGTGGACTGTCAGCTCTGGTCAATATGTATGTCCGTATGCTAGAAGCACACCATCGGGACTGCCGTTGCCCTGATGCATTCTTTGAAACTGATTTGTGTAAGTCCTCCACATTCATTTCCCCGCTTCCAGATTGTTACAGATATTCTGGGTTTCTCAGATTTGCATATGAATTTTAAGATCAGGCTGCCAATTTCTGCAAAAAGGCTGCTGGGATTTTGATAGAGACGGTGTTGAAACTGTAGACGACTGTTAACTATTGCCATATTGTCTTCCCACTGTGAGCACAAGAAGTCCTTCCATCTACTTAACATATTCAGTGATGCTTTATGCTCTGCAATGTATAAAGCTCATCCTTTGTTATATTTATTTCTGTTATCCTCTTTCACATTATTGTAATGAAATTATTTCTTAATCATATTTTTGTATTGTTTGTTGCTATCATATAGAAATAGAACTGTATTTTTTTTTTCAAACCATTGAGATGTCCCAACAGATAAAGACACCTTGGCCTGAGAGAGCCTGGAGACCTGAGTTGAATCCCTGAAATTCACATAAATTTGGAAAGAGAAAACCAAGCCCACAAAATTATGTTCTGGCCTCCACATACACACAAAAGTACTTTTTTTATTGTTAAAGAATTGATTTTTATATATTGAGTGTTTATCCTGTAACCAGCTAAATTGCGATTACTCGTACAAATGTGGCATATATGGAAGGATTCCTCAGATTTTATCCTTAGAACATCTCACCTGTAACAGAGACATTTTTACTTCTTTACCTCCAAGGTGAGTTCTATTTCTTTCTCTGGTCTAAATGCCCTAGCTAACACTGCCTGCACACTGCTGACTGGTTGTGGCAAGAACAAGTGTCCTCATGGCATCCTTGATGGTTACTAGGCAGAACTCCCAATGCTTCATCAATAACTCAGATGTTGGCTGTACATTTTTTGTTAGTGTCCAATAATAGGGAATGTGTTCCATTCTGTTCTTAACATACTTAATGGTTTATAACATAAAAAAAAAGTGTTGGCTATTTGGTCAAATACTCTTTTCCAATTAATAAAATTATCATCTGTTTTGTCTTTTAGTCTAGTAAAGGGTTGTATTACCTTGATTAATTTTTATGTTTTGGATCAACTTTTCATTACTCAGATAAATGTCACTTTATCATGATAATCCTTTTAATAGGTAGTTGGATTCAGTTTGATGACTTTTAATTTTTCTTTTGATACAGAGTCTTACTCATGCTGGTTAGCCTGAAATTCACTATATAATTCAGACTCACAGCAATATCACTTTGACCTTCCAAGTACTGGCTATTGTAATTTTAAAAGTGGTGCTATAGAGAAAGACACCATGCAACAGAGTTCACATGGAGAGATTTTTATTAAGTAAAAGGGAATGGGAAAAGGAGAGGGAGACCAGTCTCTGAGGACAGGCAAAGCAGAAGAGAAGAGAGATGCAGAGATTGAGATAAGGGAGAGAGACATGGAGAGAGAGAGAGAGAGAGAGAGAGAGAGAGAGAGAGAGAGAGAGAGAGAGAGAGAGAGATGGGAGGTGGGCAAGGCCTTTTAATAACGGGCCATAATCAGCTACAGAGAAACCCTGTCTCAAAAAAAAGCAAAAAAAGGGGGCTCCATAGTCAATGTGCACAGGAGGTGCTCTTAGTGGCTACATATAAGGACTTCATCCTGTCAGAACCCCAAGGGCAGGTCAGTACTGATGCCTAAATACTAACACTGTCATTGCAAGTATAAGCCATTATGTCAAGCGACTTTATGACTTTTGGTAAAGAAATGTATAAATACCAAAAGGGTAATGATCATAAGAGATACAAAACATACAGTTCAGTCATTTCCAAAGTTTACTTTTCTCTTATTTTTTAATTGGCTTTAACATTGAAGTTTGCTGACTTTTTGACAATTGTTCCTCCTCTTTTGGTTTTTTTTATGGTTTTTTTTTTGTTTTTTTTTATTTTTATGGGTTTTTTGGGTTTTTTTTAAATTCATAAGAAAATAGTGTCATTCTTTGAATATTTGGTCAATTTCTTTAATTACTTCATCTGGTCTTGGTTATCTTTGTGGTTGTGGTGGGTTGTTGTCATTGTTATCACTGTTTAAGATTTGTTTTACTTGAATCATGTGTGTGTATGTGGGTATGTGTATGTGTGAGTACAGTGCCCACAGAAGTCAAAATTGGGAAGCAGTTCCTTTTGGAACTATCATCATAGATGGCTGTTAACCATATGCAGGCTCTGGGAATTGAACTTGCGTCCTCTGGAAAAGCAGCAACAATGGCTCTTAACTGCCAAGACATCTCTTCTGACCCTAGATCAGGTCTTTTAAATGAAGAGCAATTGTTAAGCCAGCATTTCCTTTCCATTGCAGGAATGTTGCTGTGGGATAATGCTCTTCTCCCTGTAAAGATTTGTCACTCGGGGAGCTGGAGAGATGGCTCAATGGTTAAGAGCATTGCCTGCTCTTCCAAAGGTCCTAAGTTCAATTCCCAGCAACCACATGGTGGCTCACAACCATCTGTAATGAGGTCTGGTGCCCTCTTCTGGCCTTCAGGCATACATGCAGACAGAATATTGTATACATAATAAATAAATAAATAAATATTTTTTAAAAAAAGATTTGTCACTCGGATTGGTTTAATAAAATACTGATTAGCCAGTAGTCAGACAGGAAATATAGGCAGAGCAACCAGGTTAGGAGAATTCTGGGAAGAGGAAAGACTCAGTCAGTTGCCACCCAGACACAGAGGAAGCAAGATGAAAATGCTCCACTGAGAAAAGGTACCAAGTCATGTGGCTAAACACAGACAAGAATTATGGGTTAATTTAAGTTGTAAAAATTAGCTAATAATAAACCTGAGCTAATAGGCCAAACTGTTTATAATTAATATATGCCTCTGTGTGTTTCTTTGGGACTGAATAGATGTGGGACCAGGCAGGACAGACACTTCCATCTACAGAATATTTTTATCTTTCTGGGAAAGGTGCACGGATGTCATAATAAACGGTCATATTTGCTATAACTTTCTGGTTTCTATTACCTCATTCTGGAAGAAATGATAGCTTATCAAAGTGATAGAGGACTCTTTTGTCCCATAAAACAGAAAATGACTA
>NW_026068095.1:1856143-1881079 GCF_014885135.2 Alexandromys fortis | reverse complement strand
AGTTCAATTCCCAGCAACCACATGGTGGCTCACAACCATCTGTAATGAGGTCTGGTGCCCTCTTCTGGCCTTCAGGCATACATGCAGACAGAATATTGTATACATAATAAATAAATAAATAAATATTTTTTAAAAAAAGATTTGTCACTCGGATTGGTTTAATAAAATACTGATTAGCCAGTAGTCAGACAGGAAATATAGGCAGAGCAACCAGGTTAGGAGAATTCTGGGAAGAGGAAAGACTCAGTCAGTTGCCACCCAGACACAGAGGAAGCAAGATGAAAATGCTCCACTGAGAAAAGGTACCAAGTCATGTGGCTAAACACAGACAAGAATTATGGGTTAATTTAAGTTGTAAAAATTAGCTAATAATAAACCTGAGCTAATAGGCCAAACTGTTTATAATTAATATATGCCTCTGTGTGTTTCTTTGGGACTGAATAGATGTGGGACCAGGCAGGACAGACACTTCCATCTACAGAATATTTTTATCTTTCTGGGAAAGGTGCACGGATGTCATAATAAACGGTCATATTTGCTATAACTTTCTGGTTTCTATTACCTCATTCTGGAAGAAATGATAGCTTATCAAAGTGATAGAGGACTCTTTTGTCCCATAAAACAGAAAATGACTAAGGATAATTTTGAAAAGTTGAGAAAGGTAAGTATTAGGACAAATACTGTCTTGATGTTGTTACCTTACTGAATCTTTGCTCTTCTTTTGAATGTCATTTGTTTCTTTATCTCATGATAGTGATAAGACCTTGGTTTTAGAGATATATTTATATAGAAAACTCTTATTAATTTGCCTCGTTTTCAGTCAAATATCTCCACTGCATCCCACTGTCTCTCAAGTCTATGGTAGACATTTTTAACATAGCATTACATTCCATAACCCACTGATACTTGCTTTTTTTATAGAATCCTTGATGATAGAGAACTCATGAACCCCCTATCAACTGATCAAAGTTGCAGAATTAAGGGCTAGATGTGCTGGCACAAGCCTTTAATCCCAGCACTCTGAAGGCAGAGGCAAGTCTATCTCCTTGAGTTCAAAACCAGCCTGATTTATATAGTGAGTTTCAGAACAATCAGAGCTATGTAGGAAGATCATGACTAAAAAGCAAAAAAAAAAAAAAAAAAAAAAAAACCAATAAAAAGAAAGAACTTATTTTCACTAAAACCAGAAAAGCAGTAATACTGTGTACTGAAATAAAATTGTTAACAGAGTATTAGCAATGATGTTAGCACATAATTAATAGGATTAAATTAAATTAACTTCATACACAATTAAAGCATATTACTATAGTGATTTGTCCTCACTATTCCTGTTAGGGGTTATATTGACATCTCATAGCCCATTGCTGGTTGTCTAAGCGAAATCAGAAATAATGGTATAAGGCACCATTGTTGGAGGCTACTGAGCCTTTTTAAAATTCCAAAATTCATTTTTAAATGTATTAATATTTGATCCTAAAGAAGATGACTCAGGGGATAGGAATAATGGCTGTTACTCTCAGGGACAAGGTTTGATTTCCAGCACCACATGGCTGCTAACAACTATCTGTAATTCCAGTTCCAAGGGTTCTGATGATCTCTCCTGGCCTCCATGGGCACCACACACATGGAGTACACAGATATACATTCATGCAAAACACCCATACACAAAATTTAAAAATAATTTAAAATGTTTTATTCTATTAATATTTTAGACTTGCCAAAGCTTCCATCTTAAATAATTTTATGTACAAAAGCTTAAGCCTTCAGTTTTCTGGATTGGACAAATGTTATAGAACACTGTGGTAGTTTGAATGAGAGCAGCCCCCATAGGTTCATATGTTTGAATCCTTAGCCCCTACTTGATGGAACTCTTTTGGAAAGGATTAATAGGTATGGCCTTGTTGGAGGAGGTGTGTTACTGAAGGTGTACTTTGAGGTTTTGAGGTTTTAAAAGCCCAGACCAGTCCCAGTCCCCTACCCACCTATTTTCCTGTTGTTTGTGGATAACATGTAAGTTCCCAGCTACAGCTATAGCTACAGCACCATGAATGACTACTGCCATACTACCCACCATAATGGTCATGAACTCATACCCTGAAATGTAAGCAAGCCCCTGTATTACTCAGGTTTCTCTAGAGCATGATTCTCAACCTTCCTAATGCTGTGATCTTTTAATACAGTTCCTCATGTTGTGGTGATTCCCCAACCATAAAATCATTTTCATTACTATTTTGTAACCATAACTTTGCTACTGTTATGAATCATAATATAAATATGTGATATGCAGATGGTCTTTGGCAACCCCTGTGAAAGGGTCATTCGACCCCCTTGTCTCAACCCACAGGTTGAGAACTTCTGCTCCAGAGGAACATAACTGACAGAATGAATCCAAACATACACAGAAAGGGAACCTATTAGAATGGTGTATAGGCTGTGTTTGTCGATTCCAACAATGGCTGTCTCCCAGCAGAAGATCCAAGGATCCCATAGTTGTTCATTCCAAGAAGCTAGATGTCTCAGCCCATCTTCAGTATATTCTGGAATCTCAAAGAAGCGCTAATGTCAGTGAAGGAATGGACTTCCCACCAAGAGCAAGGGCAAGCAGGCAAACGGAGTAAGCTCCTTTCTTCCACGTCCTTCATGTTGGCTGCCAGCAGAAGGTGTGGCCCAGATTAAAGGTGGATCTTCCCACCTTAAAAGATCTAACTTGAAGGTATATCCTCCTACCTCAAAAGCTCTGGATTAAAGGTGGGTCTTACCAATTCAAATGATTTAATTAAGAAAATGTACTCATAGGTGTACCTTGAGTTTTGGTTAATCCCAAATGTAGTCAAGTAGACAAACAATAATAGCTATTACTGCCCCAATTATATGCTTTTTTATAAGTTGTCTTTATCAAGGTATCTTTGCAAAGCAATATAGAGCTAACTAAGGCAAGCACTTTGAAGAACAAAATTCTTTTCGCACTAAGTTAGGCAGCTACGTACTATGGTAAACATGCTTTACCTGCAAATCATCTCTCTACTCACGTGACTCCTTCCCAAGATGCCCTATTCTGGAGCCACTACTTCTAAATGTAAGTCTACTTTTGATTAGCTATGCCTGTCACAATTTCCTGCTTCTCCCCAACTGTATAACACTAGGTTAATGAGCATCTGTTCCAAAGTAAAGATTAACCCCTTATCTCTTGTATCATCCTCCAGTCTGTCTTATGCGCCCCCACTGCTACTGAAATAGCTGGCTGTATATTGTTCTCATCCACTATTCAATGCTTATCCATTCCTGGTCAGCTTTGATTAAAATTTTCCTTGAATCTTATAATGAAAATGTCAAGCATGGTTTCTCAAAATCAGTACTATTGGCACATCTGGAAATCTTTCCTATGGAGGGCTATCCCTTTCTTTACAAAACCTCTGGCCTACCCACTAAATACAGATGTCACGTTCCTACCCTGTCCTCCAACCCCATTGTGACAACCAAAAACATCCACAAGCACTGCCAAATGACCCAAAGTGCACTCTAATTTTAAAAATGTTGTGATGTATACAAAAGGGTCCTACACACTGTGAAGTGTAGGAGCCATTATACTTTATATTATCTGTTATATATAATATTTTATATATTACATAATAACTTACCAAACTTTCTTTAATACATTAGTATTAAGAAAATGTGAATCAGCCAAGCACTGGGCCAAGCTCAGGGAATTCTGCTGAAAAGGGAAGAAGGAACGTACAAGCCAGGGGGGTCATGGACATCACAAGGGGACCCACAAAAACAACTAACCTGGGCCCATAGGCACTCACAGAGTCTGGATAACAGCCAAGGAGCCTAAATGATACTGACCTTCTATATATGTGTGAAGGTTGTGTAGCTTGGTCTACTTGTGAGATTCCCAGCAGGGCTGTCCCTAACGCTTTGGCTGGCTTTGAAGAACCTATTCCTCATACTGGATTGCCTTGCCCAACCTAAGTACAAAGACAGAATCTTAATCCTACCTCAACTTGATATGCCATGCTTTGTTGATACCCGTGGGAGGCCTATACTTTCTGAACAGAAACAGAGGAGGAGTAGGTTGGGGCTAGGGAGGAGGTAGAAGAGAGGTAAGAAGAGGAAAATGGAAGAGAGGAGGGAGGAGAAACTGTGGCAAGGATGCAAAATAAATGAAAAAAGTTAACTAATAAAAAAAGAAAATGTGACGTAAAGTATTGTCTTAGGGTTCTATTGCTGTGAAGAGACACCGTCACCATGGCAACTCTCATAAAGGAAAACATTTAATTGGGGTGATGTAGTAGTTTGAATGTAATTGTCCCCTATAACCTCATAGGGAATGGCACTATAAAGAGGTGTGGTTTTGTTGGAATGGGTATGGCCTGTTGGAGGAAGTGTGTCACTAAGTTCCCAGTGCTGAGGATACTGCCCAGTATCCCAGTTGACTTCCTGTTGCCTACAAGATGTAGGATTCTCAGTTACTACTCCAGCACCAGGTCTGCTGGCTGCCACACTGTATATAATAATGGTAATAATGTACTGAACCCATGAAACTATAAACAAATTAAATGTATCCTTGACTACAAAGCCGGAACCATATGACCAAAGCTGCCAAGTTCTGCTTACTGGAGCTGGACTATGGCCACCTTGTTCAATTACATATTCACCATTTTTGTTTATTTGTTTGCTTTGTTTTGTCTTGTTTCTGATGGTCTCCTTCACTGCCTAAGTTTGACTGTCCTGGAAATCTCTCTGTAGCCCAGGTTGGCCTCAGACTTGGAGATCTGCCAGCCTCTGCCTTATGCATGTTGGGATTAAATGTTTGCACCACCATGCTTTGCCCTAAGCTTTTCTTTAATTCCTTTTCACAGACTGGAACTTTACTTAGGTGGGATCTTGCTCTGAGGTCACTACTCCCTTTATTCTACTTAGCATCAGACTTTTCTCTAATCTGTTTATACTTCTCGGTGCTCCTTTACTCATCCAACTGTACATTTTGTGTTTTTCCAAGCTCAGATTGCTCCTTTACATTACATATCTGCAGAAGACTGGCCAATAATAACCAGACAATGCAGTCATTGCTAGGTTGTTTGGAAATGTCCTTTGCCAAAACCTTTAATCCATAACTCTACAACTTAGCCTTGGGCAGGGTTTAGACAAGGGCAGAAAGCAGGCATGTTCTTCATCAAAATATCAAAAGAACAATCTCTAGGCCACATGGTAATATTCTTCTCCTCTGAAGCTTCTTGAGCTGGGCTCCCACATCACCCTTGGCACCACTGTCTTTCATGTTCTAACTATTATGGTCCATTAAGCTCCATTAAAAATGTTCAAAGCTTTTCTAATCAAAAGTCCACATTTCTCCAAACAAAATTGATGTGGGAGTCTGCTGTTTTGTGTTGATTTCATTGGTTAAATAAAGAGACTGTCTTGGCCCTTTAAGAGGACAGAAAATTAGGTAGGCAGAGTAGACTGAATAGAATGCTGGGAGAAAGAAACTGAGTCAGAGAGTTACCATGATTCTCCCACTCCAGACAGATGCAGGTTAAGATCTTCCCTGGTAAGCCACCTTGTGGGCTACACAGAATATTAGAAATGGGTTAATCTAGATGTGAGAGCTAGCCAATAAGAGGCTAGAGCTAATGGGCCAAGCAGTATTTAAATGAATACAGTTTCTGTGTAATTATTTCAGGTAAAGCTAGCCGCGCGGAGCTGGGCGGGAACGCAGCCCACCACAGCTCCTTCAACAGAGTGGAGCCCCACCGCTCCTTATTACAACACAAAATCATGGTCTAGCCTATCACAGCAATACCCCATTCCTGGCACCAACTTTTGTCTTAGTTAGAGTGTCTTTTGCTATGAAGAGACACAACATGACCATGGCAACTCTTATAAAGGAAAGCATTTGATAGGGGCTGGTTTAAAGTTGATGTGGGAGTGATTTCTTATTAATAAAGAAACTGCCTAGGCCCATTTGATAGGCCAACCCTTAGGTAGGCGGAGTAAACAGAACAGAATTCTGGGAGAAAGAAGCTGAGTCAGAGGAGTCGCCATGGTTCTCCCACTCCAGACAGACACCGGTTAAGATCCTCCCTGGTAAGTCAGCTCGTGGGCTACACAGAATATTAGAAATGGGTTAGAACAATATGTAAGAGCTAACCAATAAGAAACTGGAACTAGCCGGGCCAGGCAGTGTTTAATAGAATACAGTTTCCGTGTAATTATTTCGGGCATTAGCTAGCCATGCGGGCGGCTGGGTGCCGGGGACGCAGCCCCGCCGCTCCTAATTCAACATAAAGTTCAGAAGTTTAGTTCATCATGGTGAGACACATGATGGGACAATGCTGGAGAGGTAGCTAAGAGTTCTCCATCAAGATAAGCGGTCAGCAGAAAAAGAGAATGCCACACTTGGCCTGGCTTGAGTGTCTGAGACTTACTCCAGTGACACACTCACTCCAACTTAGCCCCACCTCCCAAGAGTGCATTTCCTATGGACCTTTGGGACCATTTTTATTCAAACCACCACAACTAAATTTTGATTACTCTGTGGAAAATCAGTTACATCTTCCACTTACCAGATCTTCTCATCTGCCACAGACAGCATAAACTCTGATCACTGAGACTCCCTTCCCCGTTTCCTTCTTAGTCCAATTCTGTCACCAATTAGCTAAATGCTACTCTTGAATATGTGTAAGTCCTCCAGTTTTAGGATCATTTACCCTTTAAGATTTAATAAAAAATCTATTCATATATCAATCCTGTGCATGATAACATGTTCCATGCCCTTCTCAACATCCCTGGAAAGTCTTGATAGGATGTTTATTGTGCACGCTGAATTCCTTTCTGTTCTTCATTTCACCCACAATAATTTGTCATTCTTCTGAAACAGTTTGTTGTTCACACACCTTCAAATTATTTCCCTCTGAAATACTGCTGACTCATGTTATGTGTGCATGCTGATTTACCATTGACTCATGCTATATATTCATGCCTTACTGCTCACTCCTATATGTGCATGCTTTACCGCTGACTCATACTGTGTATGCATGCTTTACTGCTGACTCATACTATGTGTGCATGCTTTATTAAAGCACTGGAACAGTGGGAGATGATCTTACAACACATTACACAATAAAAACGAACCCCCTCAAACTAGACAGCAGACTCCATGCAGAAAGGTGTAGAGAACATGAACTCTGAGCCAGAGTTCTCAAGCTCTAAGGCTAATACAATTTCCTAAGACCTGTGACTCTGTGATTGGGAAAGGTAGTTTGTCATGAACTAAGTGTTATGAGATAATCATTTTATAAACTATAGAGATGTGTCTTTGTGTAAGGTGCCTTGGAACAAGTAGGACATACTGTACTGAGAAAAAAGAAAGAACCATGTGGTAGAATGTGGATTTAAAAAATATGGGTTAAGTTATAAGAGCTAGTTGAAAACAAGCTTACACTAAAGGCCAACTTTCAAAATTAATAATAAGTCTCTATGTCATTATCTGGGAGTTGATGGTACAAAAAAAGACTCACTACACTTGGTGCCCAATGTCTGGAGTTAGATGCTGGTGACCTTGTTCTCTCAAATGGGCCCAAGAGTTTACAGCATACAGAAGTGCGGCCCATTTGGTGCCCAACATCTGGCATGTAATTCCACATAGGGCCTAAAGAAGCTGGGGGGGAAAAGATTCCAAACATGGAGTTAGATGCTGATGATCTTGTTTTCTCTAGTGGGCCCAAGTTTTTGCAGCATACAGAAGTGTGGCCCCTAGAATACTGCTGAGCACTTGAACAGCTTGCGTGCTACAGGAACAGAAGACTGCAATGTTACAGTTACTCTGATACTTAAACCACATAAAGAACCAACAAAGAAAGAATTACAAGCCAACTTTTCTTATGAACAAAGGTGCAAAAAATTCTCAATAAAATACTTGCAAATCAAATCCAAGAACACATCAAAAAGATCACTCACCATATCAAGCAGGCTTCATTCTAGAGATGCAGGGATGCTTTAACATACATAATTAAATAAATATAATCTACCATATATACAAACCAAAAAGCAAAAGTCACATGATTATCTCATTAAATGTAGAAAATATCTTTGACATCACTTCTTCATGATAAAAGTCCCGGTGAGATCAGGGATACAAGGGATATACCTCAACCTAATAAAAACAGTTTGCAACAGGTTTGTGACCAGTGTTAACTTAAATGGAGAGAAAAATCAAAGCTATTACACTAAAATCAGAAATAAGACAAAGTTGTCCATACTCTCCATACCTATCAAATACAGTTCTTGAAGTCTTAGACAATTAAAGGAGACCAATATGATATAAATTGGAAGGAAGCAATCAAAATATCTTTACTTTCAGATGATAATATACATAAGTGACCCTAAAAATTCCACATGGAAAACTCTTAGAGCTAATAAACACTTTCGGAAAAGTAGCTGGATACAAAATTAGAAGCCAAAGACAATGGCACTGGGGTTTGATCCTACTTCGTGTTCTGGCTTTGTGGGAGCCTAGCCAGTTTGGATATTCACCTTCCTAGACCTAGATGGAGGGGGGAGGACCTTGGACTTTCCACCTGACTGCTCTTCGGTCTGGAAGGGGAGGGGGAATGGAGTGGGGGGTGGGGTGGGGAGTGGGAGGAAGGGGAGGGAAATGGGAGGATGGGAGGAGGCAGAAATTTTTTTCCCAAGAAAAAATAAATAAAAATAAATAAATTAATTAACTTATAGTAGCCTTCCTATACATAAATGACAAATTGACTGGGAAAGAAAGCCAGAAACACCACCATTCACAGCACCCTTAAATAATATAAAATACCATGGGATAACTCTAACCAAGAAAGTGTAAGGCTTGTATGATTAAATCTTTCAAGTTATTGAAGAAAGAAATTGAAAAGGACATCAGAAGATGGAAAGATCTCCCGTGCTTATGGATTGGTACGTTTAGCACAGTGGAACTGCCTTCCCACTAAAAGCAATCTACAGATTTAAGCCATCCTCTCAAAAATACTATTTTTACAAATCTTGAAAGGACAGTTCTCAGAGTCATATAGAAACACAAAAATCCCAGGATAGCTTAAAAAAATCCTGAATAATTAAAGAACTGCTGGAGGTCTCACCATCCCAGACTTCAAGATGTACTACAGAGCTATAGTAATAAAAACAGTGTGGTGTTGGCACAAAACAGACAGGCAGATCAATGAAATTGGATTAAAGGCCAAGACATAAATCCACATATCTATGGATATCTGACTGATTTTTTTATGAAGAAGCCATGAACACACAGTGCAAAAAAAGACAGCATCTTCAACAAATGGTGCTGGTCAAACTGGATGTCAGCATGTAGAAAATGCAAATAGATCTATATTTATCACTCTGTACAAGACTCAACCCCAAACAGATCAAATATCTCAACATAAACCCAGATACAATTAACCTGATAGAAGAAAACCTGGGGAATAGCTTTGAACTAACTGGCACTGAAGAAGACTTTCTGAACAGAACACTAAGAACACAGGCACTAAAATCAACAATTAATAAATGGTACCCCAAGAAACTGAAAAGCTGCTGCATGGAAAAGGACAAAACAGCACCCTACAGAATGGGAAAAGATTTTTACCAAGTACTTATTCAATAGAAGGCTAATATACAAAATATGTAAAGAACTAAAAAAAACCAGACATCAAGAAAACAAATAGTACTACTTAAAAAAACAGAGTACAGATCTAAACAGAATTCTCAAAAGATGAAACTCAAATGACTGAGAAACGTTTAAATGTTCAACCTTTTTAGCCATGAGCAAAAAGCACATCAAAACTACTTTGGGATTTCATTTTATACTCTTTAAAGTGGCTAAGATCAATAAAACAAGCAATAGCTCATGTTGGAGAGGATGTAGAGTTAAGGGGAACACTCATCTGTTGCTGATGGGAATGCAAACTTGCTCAGCCACTGTGTAGATCAGTGTGGCAGTTCCTCAGGAAGACAAGAATTGATCTACTTCAAGATCCAGCTGTATCCCTCTTGGATATATAGCCAAAGGACACTTACCTTACTTAACACAGCAACATTTGCTCAAGCATGTTATCACTGTTCTCTTTATAATAGCCAGAAATTGGGGCAGAAGGAAGGCATGGAAGCTAGATGTCCCCCAGCAGCAAAATGGATAAATAAAATGTGGTGCATTTGTTCAATGGAGTATTACTCAGCCATTTTAAAAATAACATCATAAAATTCACAGATAAATGGGTGAAACTAGAAAAAAATCATTCTGAATATTACAGACATCAAAAGACAAATATTATATGTATCCACTTATATGTGGCTATTAGCCGTTGTTATCATTAAGTCGATGATAACCGTGCTACAGTCTATAGTATGACAGAGGTTAGGTATAGAGTAAGGGACTAGGAGGGGCAGATAGATATTAGGAAAGAGAAATAGAATAGATAAGTATGGGTGTTGGGTGAGGCTGGAACAGGAGAGTAATGTGGGAAGGAAAGAGGGAGACAGAGGAAGGAATACAGGGAGAGAGGGCTAAAACAAAGGGCTATTTGAGGCGTAATTTGAAAACCTATTACTGTAGAGCTTCCTAAATATATACACATATAAAAAAGGCAATCAAAATAATGGGTGAGACAGAGTCCCAACTGGCCATCTCTTATCAAATGAAGTTTTCAGTACCATGATTGGGTTACATCTAACTAAAGTGTTGGCCTAAGGCGGTCCATGAAAATCTCCAAACAATCCAGTTGTTGTGAAGTCTATGGATTGCTTTCCACAAACTGAAGGAAAGGCCCCCTTGCCTATAACACCTACACAACTTCCTGAATATGGACACGTCAAGCTGGTGCCTACATAGAGCCTTCACCCTATGTTCTAGTGTCTTTGTTCTAAGGCACTCTGCACACTGCAAAAGAGAAACACAAACATCAAGCCAGTCACAAAACTCTTTGATCTACAATGGTATCTTACTTGCAAGATATGCTAGGGCACAAAATTTGTGGGAGTAACCAACTAATATCTAATTTGGTTTAACATCTACATCACAAGATAGAATCCATGCCTGAATCTGTGTGAGTGTCCAAGAACCAGAAACTAGATAGCCCAGAGACCTAGGATAAAACAAAATAATACTATTCTTTTTTTTAAAATGCAGCAAAAAATTAGTCCTAATGATATTCTGCTATTCTCATAGATCAGTATCTTGCTCAGTCTGTAGTCAGATTTTCTTTCTTGGACTACAAGCACCCAAATAATGACACAAAGACTTCTTATTATTAAGTATGAAAGCTTGGCCTTAGTTTAGACTTGTTCCCAACAAGTTCTTAAAACCTAAATTAACCTATTTATGTTAATCTATATTCTGCCTCATGGCTCATACCTCTGCTCAGCACAGTGCATCCTACTTCCTCCAGTTCTGGCTGAGAAATCCAGTCTCTCTTCGTCCCAGAGTTTCTATGTCTTCTCAGACGTTCCGCCTATCCTCTCCTGCCTAGCTATTGGCTGTTCAGCTCTTCATTAAACCAACCAGATGGTACCTTGGCAAAGACACATCTTCACAGTGTACGAAAAGATCCAACAACATCTTTCCTCTCTGGGCTCAGGAGACCCCTCAGAAGAGGAGGAAGAAAGAGTGTAAACGTCAAAGAAGATTGAGGACACCTGAATCAACAGAACTGGAACACATATGAACTCACAGAGATTGGGGCAGCATGCACAGGCTTGAACAGGTCTGCACTGGGTAAATATTATGGTTTCCAGCTGAGTGGTTTTGAAGGATTCCTGAGTATGTGAATGATTGGGTCTCTGCTTCTTGTGCCTTCTCTAGGAATCTTTTCCTTTTGTTTATTTGTCTTATCCAACTTAGACATGATAGTTTTTGTTTTATCTTATTATATTTTATTTTGTAATATTTTGTCCTTATCCCTGGAAACCTGTTTGTCTCCTAATGAGAAGCTGAAAAGGAGTTTCTCAAACTGATGTGGATGGGAAGGGAGGAGAGGAGAAACTGGGAAGATTAGGAGGAGGGGAAAACATAATCAGGATATACTACATGAGGAACATCTGTTTTCAATTAAACCTGAAGAGAAAAAAAAGACTGTTCAGCTGGAGGATGGAACTTTAGATCAAGTTCCTTACTGCCATCACTAATCACCTGAGTTCAGTTCATGGGACTCACATGGCAGACGGCGAGAACTCCACATTTGTCCTCTGACCACATGTGACATGGCATACATGTTGACACGTACACTCAGATACACATAAATAAATGAGGTGTTTGCTTTGCTTCTTCAAACTTTATTTTTATTTCATGTGTATGGGTGTTCTGCCTGCATGTATGTCTGTACACACAGAGGTCAGAAGAAGGCATTGAATCCTCTAGGAATGGAGTTAGAGATGATGGTGGGCCAACATGTAGGTGCTAAGAATCAAACCTGGATCCTCTGGAAGTGCAACCAATGCTCTTAGCTACTGAGCCATCCCTCCAATTCAATATGAAAACTTACTGATCAACTTTAGGGATATATTCCCTTAATCCCAGCACTGGGGAAGCAGAAGCAAGTTGATATCTGTGAGTTCAATGGCAGCTTGGTCTATATAATGAGTAGACATTGTGGACAGACAGAGCTACATAGTGATACCCCATCTTTATAAAACAAAACAACAACAAAACTGTCTTTCTTGCCTGCCTTCTACTTACCTGCATCCTGAACCTCTAGTGAAAGCCATGATACCCAATGAAGGGGAACAAAACCCACTGAATGAATATCTTTTTCAAAGAGGATTTGTTAGATTGGCTAACACAATTCCAACTGGATAGTCCAACAATGGCCATCTGTTGGTGAGGCTGAGAATCCAGGAGGTGCCCCATCTATGAGACTGAACCTTAGCATTCCCAAACTGGTTTTGAAAGCCTGGAGGATTCCTGTTGAGTCTCTGGTCTTCAGTCAACACCAGAAGGCCAAAGAAGCTGGGTTCCAATGACATCAAAGAACGGCAGCAGCAGTGGCGACAGCAGTACCTGGAGAGTGTCACTCACAAGCGTGAAGCGAGGGTTGACAGGCAAAAAGCAATAGCTTTTCCCTTTGTACTTTCTTGTATTCAGGCTGCCATCAAAAGGTGTCGCCCACTCTAGGAGAGGGTCTTCCTCCTTCAGCTCATACTTCTAGGAAATATCTAACCTAGATTAACCAAGATTAACCACGTCAGGAGCATTCTTGAGATAAATCCCTAATATTGCAGAACATATTCAAGAGCTAAGATTGGATCTTGATTCTGAGACCCAATATTCAAAAGACACTTTTGGTAGGGAAGTAGATTTCCTTTTTGTGCCTAATATCCGTATCTTCCTCTCTCTCTCTCTCTCTCTCTCTCTCTCTCTCTCTCTCTCTCTCTCTCTCTCTCTCTCTTTTTTTTCTCTATCCAACTCCATGTCCATGCCCATTTCTCTTCCCATGGCTGACACTACCCACACTCAAATCCCCGGATTTCCTTATCTTTAATGTACTCTATCTATCTGTCTGTTGGTTGGTCGGTTGGTCTGCCTGTCTGTCTATCTATCTCTGGTTTTACAGTGCTAGGAATCAAACCCAGGGCTTTGTGTATGCTACAAAGAACACTCTACCACAAAACTTCAGCCCAGATGTAAATGTATCTATATGAGTGTGTTCAACATGTGTGTAGGTGCCTATAGAGGCCAGAGGAGGATGTTGGATCACCTGGAGCTGGAGTGAGTTATCCAATGTGGGTGCTGAGAATCAAACTCCGGTCCTCTAGTAGAGCAGCAAGCATTCATACCAACTGAGCCATTTCTCTAGCCCCCTCCCAATTTCTTATTATCCCTTTGTCCCTATTTTTAGGTCTTTTCATTCCCATGCTTGAGTATTTCTCCTGTCCCTAAGAGCACAAGATTCCATAACTTCACATGAGATATTTTAGTCTATGAGTTGGAGCCCTCATATAGACCAAGTTCCATGTGGACTTTTTTATGAGACACTAAAGCAGTTCACATTGAAGATGGACTAAAGAAGAGGGACACAGCTAGCCAGGCTGGGTTACATCCCAGAGGAGGTACAGGTATGGAAAAACCAGGCTGTGTTGACAGTGACTGTCATCAACAGAATAACAAGAACTAAGAAGGAAGAAGAAGAATTGGAGTCTGAGAGATGATCAGAGTGACAAGAGAACTGAAGGAGTTGACAGACTAGTTTATCAAACTAAAGGGAGAAAAAAAAGGCAAAAAAACAGAGGGTCAAAGTAGGAACTGAGCTGCTGGCTTGCTACTGCACCATTCTGCCCTTATTATGATTGAACTCAAACTGAGCACAGGACACATTCTTAAAATTTTAGAGGCAAGAACTACAAGCTTGAGGCTCCTGAGGATAAGGGTGTACAGAGGACACTGGACATGAATGAATGTGTGCACATTGTTAATATTTATATTTAATGTGCATGAGTGTTCATCTGCATGTATTATGTGTGCCATATGTGTGTCTGGCACCCACAGAGGTCAAAAGATGGTCCAACATACTCTGAAAGTGATGTTACAAGTAGTTGTGAGCCAGAATGTAGGTGTTAGGACTCAAACCCAAGTCTACTGCAAAAGCAATAAGTGTTCTCAACTATGGAGCCACCTCTCTAACTCTTTAGCATAGGTCCTACTGGTTGACGGTAATAAATAGGATTATGACTACTAAAATTGTTTGTTTAGGGGCTGGAGCAGAGGCTGAGCAATTAAGTCTGCATACTGCTCTGGCAGAGAACTGAGTTCTGTTTCCAGCACTAAAGTCAGGTGACTTGCAACTGCTTGTATCTCCATCTCCAGAAAATGTTAAACCTAACAAAAGCTTAACACAAAATATCCAGGAAATATGGCACACCATGAAAAGACAAAATCTAAGAATAATCCAGATAGAATAAGAAGAGGTCCAACTCAAAGGCACAGAAAATATATTCAACAAAATCATAGAAGAAAACTTTCCCAACCTAAAGAAAGATATGCATATAAAGGTATAAGAAGCTTACAGAACACCAAACAGACTGGTCCAAAAAGAAAAAGTCCCCCCACCACATAATAATCAAAACACTAAGCATGCAGAATAAAGAAAGAATATTAAGAACTGCAAAGGAAAAATGTCAAGTAACATATAAAGGCAGACCTACTAGAATTATACCTGACTTCTCAATGGAAACAATAAAAGCCAAAAGGTTCTAGGTAAGCATTATGCAGGCATTAAGAGACCATGGATGCCAGCCCAGACTACTATACCCAGCAAAATTGTCAATTACCGTAGATGGAGAAAACAAGATATTCCATGATAGAACCAGATTTAAACAAAACCTAGCCACAAATCCAGCTCTACACAAAGTACTAAAAGGAAAACTCCAACCCAAAGAAGTCAGCTACATCCACAAAAACACAGACAATAGATGATCTCACAGCAGCAAACCCCAAAGAAGGGAAAAGCACACACAATAACATCACCAGCAACAAAAAAACTAAAATAACAGGAACTAGCAATCACTGATCATTCATATTCTTTAATATAAATGGAATCAACTCACCTATTAAAAGGCACAGGCTAATAGATTGAATACGAAAACAGAATCCATCCTTCTGCTGCATACAAGAAACACACCTCAACCATAAAGATAAATATCACCTCTGAGTAAAAGGTTGGGAAAAAAATTTTCCAACCAAATGTACCTAAGAAACAAGCTGGTGTGGCTATACTAATATCTAACAAATTAGACTTCAAACTAAGATCAATCAAAAGAGACAAGAAAGGATATTTCATATTAATCACAAGAAAAATCCATCAAGAGGAAATCTCAATACTGAACATCTGTGCCTTAATTATAAGGGCACACTCATATGTAAAAGAAACATTACTCAAGCTTAAATTACACACTAATTAATTTAATTTAATTAATTACACAGACTAATAGTAGGAGACTTCCACACCCCACTCTCACCCCTAGACAGGTCTGCCAGACAGAAACTTAACAGAGAAATGAGGGAACAAATAGATATTATATCTTATCAGATCACTATGGCTTAAAGTTAGAATTCCACACCAGCATTAATTTCAGAAAACCCACAAACACATGGAAATTGAATAATGTTCACCTGAATCACGAATGGGTCAAGAAAGAAACAAAGAGGGCTGGAGAGATGGCTCAGTGGTTAAGAGTGTTGCCTGCTCTTCCAAAGGTCCTGAGTTCAATTCCCAGCAACCACATGGTGGCTCACAGCCATCTGTAAAGAGGTCTGGCGCCCTCTTCTGTTCTTTGGGCATGCACACAGAATATTGTATACATAATAAATAAATATTTTAAAAAAAGATGTTTTGAAAAAAAAAAGAAAGAAAGAAACAAAGAAAGAAATTAAAGACTTCCTAAAATTCAATGAAAATGACCACACAACAACCCCAAAGTTATGGGACACAATAAAGCAGTGTTAAGAGGAAATTCATAGCTCTAAATGCCTACATAAAGAAGCTGAAGAAATTCCACACAAGCAAATTAACAGAACACCTGAAAGCTCTAGAACAAAAAGATGCAAGCTCACCCAGGAGGACTAGATGACAGGAAATGAACAAATTGAGAGCTGAAATCAATAAAATAGAAACAAAGAAAACAATACAAAGAATCAATGAGACAAAGAGTTGGTTCTTTGAGAAAATAAAAAAGTAGACAAACCATTGTGCAAACTAACCAAAATGCAGAAAGAGAGAATATCTAAATTAACAAAATCAAAAATGAAAAGGCAGACATAACAAACAGACACAGAGGAAATCCAGAGAATCATCAGGTCATACTTCAAAAACCTGTACTCCACAAAATTGGAACACTTAAAGGAAATGGACAATTTTCTGGATAAATACCACTTACTAAAATTAAATCAAAACAAGATAAACAAATTAAATAGACATAACCACCACTAAAGAAATAGAAACAGTCATCAAAAGTCTCCCAACCCAAAAAAGTCCAGGACCAGATGGTTTCAGTGCAGATTTCTACAAGATTTTCAAAGAAGAACTAATACCAATACTCCTCAAATTATTCCATACAATAGAAACATAAGGAACAATGTCAAATTCTTTTTATGAGGCTATAGTTACCCTGATACCCAAACCACACAAAGACACTACTAAGAAAGTATGTTGGGAATGTTTTCTTCTATGATTTTGTTGAATATATTTTCTGTGCCTTCTTCTTCTTCTATCTGTATTATTCTTAGGTTTGGTCTTTTCATGGAGTCCCATATTTCCTGGATATTTTGTGTTAAGCTTTTGTTAGATTTAACATTTTCTTTAACCAATGAATCTATTTCCTCTATCATATCTTCAACATCTAAGAGTCTTTCTTCCATCTCTTGCATTCTGCTGTTTATGCTTGCATTTGTGGTTTCTGGTCATTTACACATAATTTCCATTTCCAGAATTACCTCGGTTTGTGTTTTCCTTATTGTCTCTATTTTGGTTTTCAAGTCTTGAATCATTTTCTTTTATCTGTTTGATTGATTTTTGTTTGTTTGTTTGTTTTCTTTTCTTTTCTTTTAGGGATTTGTTGAT
Source organism: Alexandromys fortis (assembly GCF_014885135.2). Taxonomy (NCBI): domain Eukaryota; kingdom Metazoa; phylum Chordata; class Mammalia; order Rodentia; family Cricetidae; genus Alexandromys; species Alexandromys fortis. The sequence goes on along the minus strand of NW_026068095.1, from coordinate 1,863,497 downwards.
TTCTTCCAATTTTTTGTCTGTCATGTTGCCCTTTGTGTTGTTGAGTGTGTTCTTACCTTGTTGTCCACCCATCTTTTCCTCCAATTGGTGTAGTTGGTTCTGTGTCTCTGGTGATCAGTCCTCCAGGCACCAGTAGATCCTAGGCTCAAATGGTCACTCCTCATATTGGGGTTGAGACCATGGTCCAGTCATGAAGGAGGTTGGGCGCAGGAGGGCAAAAGGCCCTTCTTTGTCTGCTGGCTCTGACAGAAGTTGGGCTTGGGCAGGCTGAAATAAATCTTTTGGATTGTGTTTTATTTGGGTTTTGGTTTTCAAAGGCATAGTATTTTTATATAGCCCTGACTAGCCCAAACTTGCAATTCACCTGCTTCAGTCACTTTAGTGCTGCACTCAGCCAACAAGGTATCGGGATTGTTTCTAGAAGGATGTTTTCTATCCCATCAGTTAGACTTAAATCTCCTTAATCCAAAGTGACTTTTGATGTGACGATGAGAGACAATTATCTCCAAAGTTACATATACAACCAACTAGTATCCATTTGGTCAATCTTTTCTAAGTAAAACATTAGCAATGATTGGCAAGCTCTTGGCTCGAAGCAGGGGAAGATGAGGCATGCATCAGAATCAGCAGTGGACTTTGCAGGACAGGTTGGTCTCCTCCTGTGACTGAACCCTCCCAGGATGCATTTGACCTACTTCAAGAACTGATGATGCAGAGCAAACAGGTTAGTCAATGCCTAATCCTCTGTGTCCCAACTTCCATGCAATATTTGAAAGCAGCCCAGACAAGGACAAGAAGGTATTATTAACTCCTTCTCATCCCCATGACACTGATGCCTTCCAGAAGTGAGAGAGGGTTTTGAATTGGTTGTGAGTGCCTGCTGCTAGGGCCTCTGACTCTTTCCTGCCTGGATTAGGCAATCCAGGCACACATCTCCACCATCCTGGCAAGAAATTTGAACTCCCACCAAAATGGAAAGAAGCCAAAGAAACTCAAAACTTTCTTCAAGCAGAAGCTCGTTAGGAAAACTCTTTGGGAAGGAGAGAAGCAGAGTGATTGCCCTGGCTGGCACACGGGGCAGTGACTCAGTGAGACAGACAGCTCCTGCAGGAGGAGTTGGGTTGGAGCCCCAGGGATGTGGGTGGAGGTGAAGAGAATTGCACTTAGCAAGAATGCATGTACACGTGTACTGAAACACTACACTGTGCCCTGGAAATACCTGTGGTTATTATGTGTGACTATTATGAATTAATTTTAAAAATGTTGTTGAATGTTTAAGACGCAAACATTAGTTATTATGCTCTGGTCATCTTGTCTTACATATAGATATTAAATGATCATATTGTGTCGGATAAGTGTGTACAATTAAAATAAGAACCAATTTGTAAAATACTCTAAAACTCACATGTTAAAATGAAAGAAGACATCGCATGGTCTGGCTTGCAAAAATAGACTCCTTTCAGCTCCCTCTTTCTTTAGAAACTGATTCCTCCCGTGTTTGTAGACCTGAATGTTATGAAAAAGAAAGTGCCCAGCAGGTGGCAGAAGGAGACAACTAGACTGAAGGCATATCCCACGTTTCACCATCTTTGGTGGGTTTTCATTTAGTTATTAACGAATGCCTCCTGGGAGGAAGGGCATAGAGTTGGTTTCTGTTTTTCCAGCATCTTGTGCAGGGCCCAGAAGATAATAGGTCTATTTGCTGATTGATGAAGGAAGGAAGAACTAACTCACCTAAACTGGAAAACGTCACCATTTGAAATGGTAATGTTCTTTTCATACCCTATTAGTAGCATTGTAAATTTACTTAGTTTTAGCTGAACATTATAGATTATTTATGTGTTCATGCAAGTATATACTGTATGTGAGCATATCCCCCCACGCCTCCCACCCTACTTTTCTTAACCCCTCTTCCCTCGTTAGTCCCCATTGCCACCATATACAGTTTCACTTCTGCTTTCCTGTCATACACACATGATTTCATTTTTAGACCATGTCTCACGATGTAGCCTTGGCTGTCCTGGAACTCCCAATGTCAACCAGTCTGGCCTTGAACTCACAGAGATTCCCTGCCTCTGACTCCTATTTGCTGGGATTAAAGGCACGCAACACCACACCCAGTTTAATCTTTTACCCATGGGTCTATACAAAATCTTGGAACTACAAATGAGAAGGTGTAATATTTGTTTTTCTGGAGCTGGTTTAATTCACTTAATATGGTCATCTCCACTTGCATACATTTTGCTGTAAACAATATAACTTCATTCCTTTCTATGACTGAAAAAAAAAAACTTCATTATAGGGACTGAAAAGATGGCTCAGAGGTTAAGGGCACTTGCTTCTCTTACAGATGATCCAAGTTCAGTTTCCAGCACCCGCTCCAGCTCCAGGGGAACCAATTCTTTCAGATGGTCTTTAAGGGCACCCACATGAGTGTGTGCAGACACTGATACTTATCTTTTTAAAATTTATATATATATTTGAAATACATATTTTATATATATGCTACATATAAGCACATATATATAACATATATATATATATATATATAAAGCATTTATCCATTCCTGTTTTGCAAACCTTAATTGGTTCTAGAACTTAACTAGTGTAAGCAGTGTACGCTAAGCACTTATGGGCAAGTATCTCTAAAATGTTGACTTGGAATCCTTCGGGCAAATGGCAGGGGTGAGTGAATAGCTGGGTCATACTGGGGCTCTCTTTAGGTTTTTGAGAAACTGCCACCCTGACTTCCACAGTGGCAGGGCTAGTTACAGTTTTCCCGGCACTGTCCAGATGCATCTTTTACAGAGCTGGTCTTACTCTGGTACCAGAACTAAACAGACCCAATAACCAAGATAATCAGATTAGCCTCCCTGATGAACAGAGAGGATTTTTTTTTCAATAAAATACTTGCAAACTGAACTGAAGGACACATCCAGAAGATCATTCACCGTGATCAGGTTGGCTTTATTCCAAAGGTGCCGTGAATGACCTAGTGTGCATTCCCACCAGCGGGGTGTAAGTGTTGCCTCTTCTCCACTTCCTCGCCAGTAATTGTTGTTATTTATTTTCTTAGTGACAGTCATTCTGACCAGGGTAGGATAAACTCCCAGTTTAGCTTTGAATCTGATTTGCTTGTTTTGCAGTACTGACTGAGAACTGAATTTAGGGCCTTCCATGCTGGGCAAGGGCTCTGCCTCTGACTTATATCACCAGTCCTTTTATTAAAAAATAAATAAATAAATAAAGTTTTTACTTTTACTTTGAGACAAGCTTTTGGTGTCTCCCAGACTAAGCTCAATGTATAGCCCAGGCTGACCTTGAATTTGCAGTTCTCCTGAAGGGACTGCAATTACAGGCCCACACTACAGGTGGGTTCCAGTGTATAGCATCATTCTTTACTTATTAAAATGTACCTGTCTGTTTTAGAAACTTTCAGAAGTGTATTAGATTCTGACAACATACATGTACATTTATTAAAAAGAGAATTCAAGACTGACAACGACTAAATAGCAGCGGAAGTTCAGAGTTTCGAAGAAATCAGCATTCATAAGGAAGGCATTCTGTATTTGGAAATAAACAAGTGATCTTTGAATAACTGTATTGTTTTTTAATCACCATCTTGAGCAGACTAAAATTTAAGGACAGTTTATTTCAGCCAGAGGTGATAGCCTTTGATCCCAAGTCTTGGGAGATAGAGGCAAACCTGGCACTCAGAGAGCTCCGGGATAGCTAAAGTGACTTGTCTCAAACAAACAACTCATTTGACTGACCCTCCTGGAAAATGCTCTGGTGGAATGGTGTGTGTGTGTGTTTATAATCATTACTTTAAGATAATCTGAGATGATACAAGTCATCTGGTGACTTTTTATCATGTTCAAGTTGATTGGGTTCTCATCCCTTGCTTATCTGGGCACACAAAAAGCCACACTTGGTACCAATGGGCTTTCCATTACCACTTGTCAGAATGAGGGAGGGATGATCAGACTCCTACACACCCATGGCAAGGCCCATGCTAATGAAGTAACACCGCTGGCAATGCTGAGTTGGCACCGGAGAGACCTGTGTGGGTTATAAACTCTTTGAGGGCAGGAATGTTGTCTTATAATTTTTCATATTTCCAGTGCCAACACCCAGCATCTGACATATATTAAGGGCTCAATAAATATTTACTGAAAGTGTAGAGACTATCGAGAAGCATCTCCGTGAACAATGGTGCTGAATCTGAACCACATTCTCAGCAGAAGAACAGGAGCACAGGTCGTGGGAGCTCATAAGAATGGGACCAGAATCAAAGAAATTAGCATCATCCAAGATGGTGACACCCTTCATTGTCATGCTCATCTGAGGAGCTCCGGTCCTCACCCTATTCAACTCCAGGACACTAATCACCTTACTTACTGTACTGCACTTGACTGTGTACTGAAGTAAGGTGTCACCCTGACTGAAGGCCTTTAAACATCAGGACGAAAGTTCAGATTTAGCTCCCAAGCTGTCGAGGAGCACTAGATCTTTAACATCCGTTTCTTTTTTAAAAAACTGTACTTATTTTTTATTTAAGTATATGTGTGTATCTAGAGGTACATCACATATGTTCAGAAGCCATCGAGGTCAGAAGAGGGTGTCAGATCCACTAGAACTGGAGTTACAGTTTTAGCTCATGAGCCACCAGATGTGGGTGCTGGGAACAGAAACCAGGTCCTCTGCAGGAGTAGCACAAACAAACACTTAACGACTGAAATATCTCCTCTGCTCCTAAGAGGACTGCTATCCCAGGCCGGTGAGATGGCTCAGTTACTTACAGGGGCTTGCCACGCAAAACTGACAACCTGAGTTCAGTCCTGGGAATCCACAATGAAAGAACCAAGTCCCAAAAGTCCTCTGACCTCCACACATGTGCCGTGGTACACAACAACAATAAAAATACTACTACTACTAATAATAATAATACATTTACTATTTTAATCATTGTTAATTATGCTTCTCTGTGTGTGTGAGTGTGTGTGTGTGTGTGTGTGTGTGTGTGTGTGTGTGTGTAGGTATGTGCTTGTGAGTCCAGTTGCCCACAGAGGCCAGAGGAGTTCCCCACGTGGCTAACTGGAAAGGGAACTCAGGTCCTCTGAAAGAGAAGTACATACTCTTAACCACTAAGTCATTTCTCTAATCCCTAAATTTCATTCTAAAAAAGATTGTCCTGAATATTGGCAGCTCCCTGAACCTAGCTTAATCCCTATGCCCTTGTTTCCCTGTTCTCTGTAAGTGATCCCCTACCCACCCATTGATTCTATACTAGTAATTCCAGATCTTTATCGCGTCCTTAGGCTTGCCAAATCAATGCATGCTGGTAAGTGCCTTTGAAGCGCTGATACCTGGGCACGTCACATAGCTAGCTTTCTTAAATTCATCTTGAGTCAGAGGCAGTAGCATCCCACAGGCTGAGATCAGACTGAATAAAAAGGAGGAAAGAAACTGTAAACCAATGTTCTTCTTTCTCTGCTTCCTGTCTGTCGATGCAACGGCTGATTGGCTCTCACACCACCTCGCTATGATGGACTGGACTTTCAGCTGATTGGCTCCCTCACCACCCCTCTCTGCTATGACGGACTGGACTTTCAGCTGATTGGCTCCCTCACCACCCCTCTCTATTATGATGGACTGGACTTTCAGCTGATTGGCTGGCTCCCTCCCATCCCCCCTCCCTGCTTTGATGGACTGGACTTTCGAACTCTGAGGCAAAATAACCTTTCAGTTGCTTTTCAAAGGCCTTTTGTTAGGGCAACAAGACAAATAACTATGTCCTAATTTCGCAAATAGATTTTTCTCTTTTTCCTTCTAGATGAATCAGTTTGGATTTTAAAGTCCTGTCTGGGGTCAGTGAGGTGGCTCAGCAAGTGAAGGTGTTTACTGCCAAGATTGAAGACCCAAGTTCAGTCCTCTGGACCCACATGGTAGAAGGCGGGAAGCTACTTCCTCCAGTTGTCCTCTGACCCCTCACATGCACCATGACACACATGTTCCCCAAATTAAATAAACAAAATTTTCGGAAAACCCTGCCCTAAGCTTTTTTTCTTTGTACCACATTTCCCCACGCTCTGTACAGATTAGAAAAGATTTATCCCGTTGCCAAATCGTCCTGCTTCTTAAACTTCCTCCATATATATCCTGTTGACTTCGACTCGCACCGGCCTCCACGTCACGGTAGCGTTTCTTTGCTGTATTCCCAAACTCCAGTCCCGTGTCTTTTAAATAATTTTCTAGTTGCTGTCAAAGAATTGTTAAAGTCAGGCTTGATGTGTCCGCCTTCTCTTCAGGAACCTTCAGCATCTCCCTGGGACTCCAAGAATAAACTCGGGTGGCTTCAAACACCCCACGACTTGTCATTTGTTTTCCTTTCTACCTTTTCTTCCCCACCGTCCCCTTCAGCCAAGCGTGACCATCCACCACTGCTGCATCCCGACCTCTCCAGCCTGCCTTGTTCTTCAGCCTACCAGAGACACTCTACCCGTCCTTAAAACGCCACCTTTCCTGTAAACTCAAAAACCTTTAAACATCCCAAAGCAGATTTCTCTGGGCATCCACAGCACTTCATGCCCCTAACAAAACACTTCTTTCTTAATCAATATTTTCAGAAAAGCCACTTTTCATTTGGGCTGTAGAGTTCCTTGAGGACCGGAACTCTTCCGTGTTATACACTGATAAGGAGCATGACAGGCATGTTTTCACCAAGAGCTGCTAAATTGATCTACATGCGGTGTGTGGGTTTGTGAAAACACGTGGTTCTTCCTCTTAATTGTTTGAAAATGTGATTTAACATCAAACTTGATGTTTCCCTTGGAGTTTGTGACTCATCGATTATGAGAATTTATGTGTTTATCACATTTTCTAGTCTGTAATTCTCATGGATCTCCTTAGAGAAGTCCCAGCTGAACATAAATTCTGTAAGGCTTTGAATGTCTGAGTCTGCTTCATTCATAAAAATACATTCCAGTCTAGCTCTGCTCCTTTCCTGTCTCTTGTCTTTCTTTTTCCCCTTCCTCTCTCCTTTCCTTCCTCTCTTCCTTCCTGCTTTTTTTCTTCCTCTCTCTTCTTTCCCTCTTCCTTCCTCCCTCCCTTCTTTTTCCATTCCTTCATTCACTCCCCCTTCTTTCTTTCTTAGAAACCATCAGAGTGCAAGCTGTGACTTGCTTGTAATTATAGGTGGCAAAGCTAAGTCAGCTTTTATTTACAGCCCTTTGCCAAATCAGCTGTTGTCTTTTCTCTGGTGTGTGATTGCCTGAGCCAGCCTGAGTCATGTTATCTGTTCACCATCAAAATGGGGCACTTGATAGCATCTCTCCCCCCCCCCCCCCCCTCT
>NW_026068095.1:1605904-1854742 GCF_014885135.2 Alexandromys fortis | reverse complement strand
GTTTTAACCCAGGCTTTTTCAGACCCAGGCCAGCTGGCCTTGGTGAGTTCCCGATAGAACATCCCCATTGTCTCAGTGTGTGGGTGCACCCCTCGCGGTCCTGAGTTCCTTGCTCGTGCTCTCTCTCCTTCTGCTCCTGATTTGGACCTTGAGATTTCAGTCCGGTGCTCCTATGTGGGTCTCTGTCTCTGTCTCCTTTCATCACCTGATGAAGGTTAATATTCAGGAGGATGCCTATATGTTTTTCTTTGGGTTCTCCTTCTTATTTAGATTCTCTAAGAACCCGAGTAACTTTCAACCCCAGCCCAAAACATTTTGTAGGTAATAACCACTCCCTGTGTGGAACCCATTGTTGTCTCCTTAAGGGAGCAGAAACTTAGTAGGATCCTTAGACTTGTGTTTGAGGTAGAAACATATCTATGTCTCTATTCTTGAAACACAAGTTCTGGATATTAGCCACACCTGTTAACAATAACCTCGAGAGAGCAGAACTCTCTGATCTAAATCTAGGTAGGATCTTTGCTTGAGGTAGAAACAGACAATAACCTTGAAGGAGCAGAAGTAAGTTCCAACTCTCTGACCTTTGGTCAGGGTGGAAATAGGCTCACATCTTTGGGCCTCCACACCTCTGAAACCATAAACTCAAACACAACTTTTCTTCATTAAGTTATTTTTCTCAAGCACTTTGTCACAGCTGATGCACACATCCCTCCTACTTCTTCCCTAACAATAACTATTGTTATTGCTGTCCCCTGCAATCTTGAAAAGCTTTGTCTACCCTTAAATCACATATATCTGCATATCCTTGTTCTGTTGGTTTATGAGTTGCTGGCTGGCTTGTTTTCTTGAAAAGTACTGGGCTGCCTGTAATGGATTAAATAAAATGCTGCAGGTCCCCAAGAGGCTGCAGGCAGCGGGCCCCAGAGCAGCCAGTCCCAGGCAGGGACTGTGCACAAGACCACTCCGTAGGTCTCTGAAGGCTGCTGGTCCTGGGCAGGGAGCCACATGGTGGCTGGGCAAGAGACAGACAGATAGGCATGCCACGCAGAGAGAGGTTGGATATTTATTTAGTGGGTTATGGGTTATGGAAGGGAAAGGGAGAAGGGGAGAAGAGCAGAAAGGCAGAGAGGGGAGAGAAAGGAGAAAAGGAAGCTGCCTCTCTGAGGAGACTGAAAAGGGAAAGACTCAGGCTGGAAGCTGAAGATCAGCTTGGGGGGAGTGGGTGTGGCTTGTCTCTTAAAGGGACAGGATAGATCATTACACTGCCTTTGATCATCTTACCCAGAAAAGAGACTCTGATATGGAGAGATATGTACAGATTTAATGGGAGGTGAGGAAATATTTCTGGAATAAGACCTGGAAGAGAGAGGGGGAAACGGGGTTGGGAAGAACAAGTTGAAGTATGACAAATCCAGCCCATGTCTCAAGTTACTCTCACAGGCAACAAAGCTAGGACAGGTCTTCTGCATTGACTCAAGTTGAAGCAAGCATTATAATTTAAAACACGGTGGGGGAGAAAGAGAGAGACACCAGCATGCAACAGAACTCACGTGGAGGGCCTTTTATTGGGGAAGGGAATGGGAAAGGGAGGGAAGGCAGGAGGAAGACCAGCCTCTGGAGACAGGAGTGGCATAGGAGAAGAAGAGAGAGAGAGTGAAAGAGAGGGAAAGAGAGGGAGAGGGAGGGAGGGAGGCAGGGAGAGAGGGAGGGAGGGAGGGAAGGAAGGAAGGAAGGAAGGAAGGAAGGAAGGAAGGAAGGAAGGAAGGAAGGAAGGAAGGAAGGTCTTTGAACTGTTCAGATTTTCAGAGTTTTCTAAGAGAATGTTTGTGAGGAGGAGGAAGATGAGGCCATAGGGAAAGAGAAGAAAGGTGGAGACACAAAAGGAAAGGAGGAAGACATAGTAAGTGTTCGTTCAAGTTCTGGTGAATCGTCCTGACCCCTTTGACCTTCAGTTCATTAGCAAAATATTTTTCTACATATGAAAGACCTTCCAGGGTCATAGCCTTGGCCTCCGTGACTAGTGGAGGTTGACATTCCTTACACGCCACAAATCCAGTCATATCTACCTACTATTCTACAATGATTTCCCAGAATCCTCGGGGTAAAGTATATTTTTAAAAAGTCTTAATCCGGTTTCATCTTCCGTGGTTCCTCAAATGTCACCCACAACCTCCGTGCACACCACTCCACACCCAGCTACATGTGGCCTTTGAGTTCTTCGGACACCCCTTCCTATCATTCCTGCCTGGGAATGTGCTTTTCTAAAACTGATCCCACCTTAGCCACAGGTGAGCTTGGCGTATATAACACATCCCACTAGATCATGAGTGTTTTTGTTTTTGTTTTGTGTTTTCAAGGCAGGGTTTCTCTGTGTATCCATCCTGGCTTTCCCAGAACTAGCTCTGTAGACCAGGCTGGCCTTGAACTCAAAGAGATCTGACTGCCTCCACCTCCTGAGTGCTGGGATTAAAAGCGTGTGCCATCACCACCCATCAGACCATGAATTATTTAAGAGCCAGGACCCTGTCCATCTTATTCAAGATGGATGATGACCAGAACATAATAAGAATTGCATTAATAGCTATGACTTGCATAACTATCAAAGCATTATCCTATAGTCTGCCTGTGCTAGCTGCTATGGATTACCACAACCTCTGACTCCCAGGGATGATGCTCTGTAGGCAAGTGTGGTTGCACTAATTAGGTGGCCATTGGATCCCCTGGTAAAACTCCAGAGGAATCTTCACATAAAAAGTAAAACGTGAAACTCCAGAGAAAGAAGGAGGTGGGGAGCTAAGAAAAAAGAACACATGTCTTTGGTAGATAGACAATCAAAAAAATGTTATTTACCCAAAACGATCCTTCCAAAAGAGTTTGAAAATAGAAGGGAGGGTTCAGAAAACAGAAAACCAGAGCAGGGAGTGGCCTTATTGCAGGATATTTGGTATTTTGACTGTATACACCTTAACAGTGGGTAATGGAGATAAATAGTTCACAGTAAAAAGTCATGTGTAAAAGAAAGAGAGATACCAAGCTATGTCCCAGAGGACCTATTAAACCTCACAAGGGACCATAATAAGAGGAACAAAGACAATGAATGTTTGCCCCGAAGAGGAAACAAATGAAATACTGCTTCCTAGAAAATGAACAGATAACTAAAAACCCAAAATAAGAAGAAAGAAAACGAAACAGAGTAGCCAAGCAGGCCTCTTTGGGACTGAAGCCAAGTAGTGCCTTAGCAGGAAATACAAGGGCACCATTGGGACAGAAGGGAGTAGAGAATCACACTTCCATCAGCACAGGGATGAGCAGGAACCGAGTGAAAAGAACAGGATCGTGGCTTCAATCTTCTTCTCCAAGACAATGAGGGTCTAGCTGTCAGGTAACAATACTCTTTCATTTCCTAGAAGACAAGAGAATCAAAAGTGTTATTTGCTGGTCATTAGAATAAGAAGCCTAATTTCAAATTCTAATTCTTGATAATGTCTGAGTTTATTAAAGAAATGACCCAGTATGATCATATGAATACTTGGAGACAGTTCCAGATAATGAGATGGGGTGTGTGTGTGTGTGTGTGTGTGTGTGTGTGTGTGTGTAGGCCAGAGGTCGACACTGGGAGTCTTTCTCAATAACTCTCTACCTTACTTTTGAGGTACAGTCTCTCATCAGACATGGTACTTGATTCCTCTAGACTAACTGGCCATGCAGCTGCAGAGATCTGCTGGTTTCTGCCTCCCCCAGCTTTGGTGTTACAGGTGCTTGTCTGGCTTTTTCATGGGTTTCAAATCAGGTCCTTATATTTGCATGACAAGCACTTTACCAACTAAGCAAGCCCCAGTGACTACGTGTTGACTTTGTTGGAGTGGTAGCCTAAAAATTGTTGATGTAACTGATAACTTTTTTATTTCTCTTTTACTTATTTATATTATCTAAACTATGTAGCAAAGCCTACCATCCCAACATTCAGGAAGCTGAGACAGGGTGATTATGATAGTCAGGGGGCATTCTCAGCAACATAGGAAGACCATGTCTATGCAAAACCCCTATAAAGTGTCTTTTGCAGGTTCAATTCCCAGCACCCACATGGTAGATCACAACCATCTGTAACTACAGATCATCAAAAACCTGAATGACTTCTGCAGGCACCAGGCACACATATGGTGCACAGACATGCAAGCAGGCAAAACACTCATACACATGAAATAAAATAATTTTTTGAATTTATCTTCAATGAACATGAATTTCTATTGCTGGAATAAAGAAAAAGAAAAGAAAGGATTCATTCCATTCCAAACCCAAAAATTTCTGAATAAAGGAACATCTAAAAATGTACTTATTTGGTCAGTTGTAGAAGATATCAGAAAAATTTAAAACCATCAATTCAAATCACTGCAGAGATGCTCTCTGAGGAATGGAAAGCATAGAATCCAGACTGTAAATGGGAACTTGAGAGTGGAGAGAAGGGTAACATAGTCCCAGTACCAGAAGGTTTGATAGTCCTTTGACCCCAAGCAAAGGTGGACTTTGTATGGCTGGTGCCCCTGCTAATGATTGCTATTATGTAAGCACGTTTGATGAGGAGATTTTATTTAAACTGACTCAGTCATTGACCGCATCATTACCGAGTCCTTGGTTGAAAGGAAAAGCAACTGACTCAGCTAACGCAGAGGTTTTAAAAGTAGGCTTATTTTGAAGGGCCCTGGAACTCATGAAAGAGCCATTGAATGCAGCCTCGTGGGAGCTGAGGACGGGAATTGGTAAGCTGTCAGTCGGAGGCCACGCTCCATAAATCCCGGAGCTGTGTGGTCTCTCTGTGGTGCTCTGTTCTGAATATCTGCCCCGTTCTTATCTCTTCAGACCAGATCCCTTCATTTATTCACAGTTCCTGCTCTCCTGTCGTCCTGGCTGTTTCTCCTCGGTCATAAACCAGCTCCAGGCCTGATGTGGCATGACTGATAGGCTTCTGCGGCTTAGCTGGACTCTCGCAGAACTGGCTCCACATCCGGTCAGGTGAGGGGGGCATCAGTCCTCTGAGCTGCCCTAGAGGACAGCCTGGAGCCATTAGGTCAATGCCCTCCTAGCAGCAAGAAGGGTCCTCGGGGTAAATTCCAGAGAGAGGGACTTAGAGTCAGCACCCAAATAGACACAGTACTTTTTATTATTTCATTAGTTTTTCATGAATCTGTCTTCTTTCTCCTCATGCATCCCTTTCCTACATACAATAGCCTGGCTTCTCCCAACTAAATTAGAAGCATCTGGAATGCCGTGATTAATGAAATGACTTAGAGATAGTCTTTTCCCGAAATTGATTTAGATTAATTCTCTCTACACTTGATCTTAGTCAAAAGGCCTCCGAGAAGCAATTGGATTAATTTTCTCTAAAGATGTTGTTTTCTCATATCGACAACTTGGTTTGGGCGGGTGGGGCTTTGGTTCTGGTGGGCCCCCATGTACCCCAGGCTGGCCTGGTATTTACTATGCAGCTGAGAGCACCTTGAATTATCGACCCTCCTGCTTCCATTTCTCAAGTGCTAGAATCACAGACAGGTCTTACCATGACATCTCTACAAACTGTTTCCTGGTGTGGCTTTCAAAATCCCAAAGATAAAAGGCAAAGATAGAGGATCATTTCCTCAGGGCTACTTGCATGCTCAAAGAAAATTCTAAGTAAGCCAGGCGGTGGTGGTGCATGCCTTTAATCCCAGCACTCAGGAGGCAGAGGCAAGTGGATATCTGTGAGTTCAAGGCCAGCCTGGTCTACAAAAGCTAGTTCCAGGACAGAAAACCCTGTCTCAAAAAAACACAAAAAAAAAAAAGAAAATTCTAAGTAACAATAATGGCTAATATTCACCTGGTGTTTAGAGCAATTAGACATTGCTCTAAGGTTTCACATGGGTTACCACTGTAGCTCAGTGGTAGATCATATGCTTAGCATATGCAAGAGCTGGGGTTCCATTCTTAGCACAGACACATCACACACACAAAGGGCCTTGAATATGCCAGTCAAGTACTCTACAACTGACCTACATACTCTGCTTTCCAGCACCTGCCATCAGTTCAGATAACCTGGGTCCAGTACTCAGAATCCTACATGGAGAACTTTTACAAGTTGTACTCTGACCTCAATGTATGCCCCCCCCCCCGCTCGCTCTCTCTCTCTCTCTCTCTCTCTCTCTCTCTCTCTCTCTCTCTCTCTCACACACACACACACACACACACACACACACACACACAAGCTGACCTTCATGTGTGCCTCTACACATACACACAAATGATGTTGGATTCCCCTCTGTATGCTGTGAATATGTTTTATTATCATTGGTTAATAAAGAAGCTGCTTCAGCCTATAGCAGGGAAAAATATAGCCAGGCTGGAAGAGATATAAAAAGAGAGTAGGCAGAGTCGGGGAGATGCCATGTAGCGGCCAAAAGAGACAGACGCCAGATCCTTACCAGTAAGCCACAGCCTTGTACCGATACACAGATTAATAGAAATGGGTTAATTTAAGATGTAAGAGTTAGTTAATAAAAAGCCTGAGCTAATAGGCCAACCAGTGTTGTAATTAATATAGTTTGTGTGTGATTATTCAGGTCTGAGCAGTCAGGAAACGAGCAAGCAGTCTCTCCTTACACGCATACATACAAATAAGTAAATGTTAAAAATTAAATTAAAAACAGGGCCTAGATGAATAAGTCAATGGTTAAGATGACTTATCACTTACTCTTGCAGAGGACCTGGGTTCAGTCCCCATCATCCATAGGGTGACTAACAACTCTTTGTAACTCCAGGTCCCAGGGATCATCCTCTGAGGACACTGAATGTATGTGAAGAGCAGACATAAATGCAAACAAGGCATTCTACATACAAATAAACATCTTGCTAAAATAAATAAAGAGGAAAGCAATCCCAGTATGGTGGTACGTGCCTGTAATCCCAGAATTTATAAGGGAGACTGAGGCAAGAGGATCATGAATTAGAGGCCAGCCTAGAACTCACAACAACCAGCTGTCTACAGAAAGAAAACTTCCTACCCCTTCATCAGCCCACAATAAGAACTATAATAAAAAGGTTCTAATAAGAAGAAAGAGTTTTAGGCTGATGAAATGGCTCAGTGGATAAAGGTACTTGCTACCAAGCCTGATTATCTGAATTCAATCACAGGACCCACACAGTAGAAGGAGAGAACCAACTCTCCAAGCTTGATCTATAACCTCCACATACATACTGTGATATCTACAAATAGGCAGATAAGTAATAAATGTAATCTAAAACTTTTAAAGAAAGAATAATTGCAAATATATAGAAGTCATCGTTCCATTGTAGAAATGCATTCTGCCTTTCATGTGATCATAAGCATAATTTTGAAATGTAATATTTGTCCTAATTCTTTGAGACTTTCACATAATGCACTTTTGTCTTATTCACCCCTGTCCTCTAACTCTTCCCAGATCCACCCTCACCTCTTCATCACCTCTTTCTTTTTCTTTAATTATTATTGTTATGTGTATACATACATATAAATAGATAAATGCAACCTGTTGAGTCCATGTAGTGCTGTGTATATGTATCTGTTTTTAGGGCTTGGTATTTGATAACCAATCAGGGTTACTGCGGAGACTGATTCTCCTTTTCTCACCAGTCACTAATTCCCTATAGCTCTTGACCTGGGGTGCGGGTCCACGAAATTTCCTCCATTCACCTTAGCGTGTCGGCTAGTGTTGTCATTACTCAGGCCTTGTTTAGGTGGCCATATCGCTGAGATTTCATGGTTGCACTGTCATATAGGAAAGGCACACCCTTGTAGCAGATGCTCTAGTCTTCTGACTCTTATGACCTATCCACCTCCTCTTCCTAGGTATTCCCTGAGCTTTAGATGTAAGGGATGAAGGGATGTGTTGTTGATGTAGTCACTGGGGCTACCCCACCCCCACCATCAGTTGATCTCTGCATTTTTGACCACTCTGTCTTCTATAATGATCTCCATCTGCTGAAAAAAAAAAAGACGTTTCTTTGACTCTTTGACAAAGAATGAGAGGTATACTCCTCTGTGACTCTAAGGATACATATTTAAAATGTAGCTAGAAAGTAGACTGGTTGAGAAAAGTGGCAATAGTAAGTTCCTCTCTAAGTTCCAAGGCCTCACCAGCTATAGGTAGTTTTCTGGGTTCACAGTACTAGGCATGAACACGCTCCTATTGAGTAGGCCATAAGTCCTATTAGACAGCTGTTGGTTACCACCAAGATATTAATGCCACTAGTGTAGATCCTATCTTGCCATGTTGGTCACCTTTGTGGTTTGTAGACATTACAGCCGATTGCCTTCTCTCTCTCTCTCTCTCTCTCTCTCTCTCTCTCTCTCTCTCTCTCTCTCTGTTTTCCCAAAGCATAGCAGGAGACTTTACCATCCCAGCACCATCTGTCCCTGTGCAGTGCTACCTAAATAGTCAGCCAATAACCGACCTTTATTATAGCTATACATCTTTTGAGGTACAAGCTTTTGTATTAACTAGAGTAATGTCAGAAAGATTATAGACCAAAACTGTATGATCCAAATTTAACAGAGGATTATTTCCTGTTCACTTAACCTATCAAGACATGTGGGCCCTAGTCAGATTTTCTCATTGCTGTGATTTGGGAATCCAATTTCCTTTATCCTGTAGTTCAGTCTTCCCCCAGGGCCTCGTCTTCAAATGAATCCAGCTGATGGAAGGAAAAAGAGAATTGAGAGATTATACATTCTCCTTCAGGCTTGACTAGGAAATGCCATGTACCACTTCTGTTCATATTCCACAGAGTAGAACCAGAGAGAAGAACGTGCTAGGGTTAGGAGAAGTGGGGTGATAGAGCTCGGATGTGGGTGGCTTCCAGTAGCGACTCTATGTTCTCTAAAGAAGAAAGCACACTTGGCTGTGCAGTATATCAAGATAAGGACTGAGGGCTTGAGATATGGGTCTGAAGTTAAGCTGACCATAGTCACCGAGCCAGGGCTCTGTGGTTCTCTGCACAATATTGGGCAGCTCACAATTCTTGTAACTCCAGTTCCAGGGGAATCTGTCACCTCCAGCCTCTGAAGGATACCTGCACTCAGATACACATACCCGCATGAAGACCCATACATGCAGCTAATCCTAAATGATAAAAATAAGTCTTTTATAAGGAAGATGAGAATTGAATATTGAATTGTTGGTGTCTAGTAAGAGGGGAGAAAATCTTAAAGGATTGTTCAAGAATCCCTTATGTCTTGAATTGTATCGGTAATCACAATTTCTGTCTGTGAATTATTTTGAGATATTAAATAAAATGTCGATGACAAAAGAAAAATAAAAAATAAATAAGAGATCTGTTTTGTGCTGTTTTTAAATAGCCAGCACTGGTAATTGCAGGGCAAAAGTACTTCCTATATGTCTTGGACACTGTATTATATTATACAAAACATGATATAATACATAATAATAAATATAATATAGTAGAACTAGACTTTTGCCATCATGACAAAAATAACTTGAGGAAGGAATGTTTTACTTTGCCTCATGGTTTCAGGCGCAAATGTTGGTCAAGGGTAAGATGACAAAGAAGCAGGCCTATCAGGTTTAACAAAAACGTTACCATTCTTGGATGGATGTGAGAGGGGAGCTGGGACAGAGAGGTTTTAGTCCAGGGAAGGCGGGCCTGTAGCAACAGCCAGAGCAACTCTTTTGGAAGAAATATCTACAAGGGATTGGAGAGATGGCTCAGTGGTTAAGAGCACTTGCTGCTCTTGCAGAGGCAAAACACCCAAACACATAAAGTTAAAAAGAAAGGTGTCTACAGAAGATTTAATGTCAGGCAAGCTAAGATGTAAAGTTAACCTTTGTAACAAGATAAAAGTCTGGGTTCTAGAATTCTCAGCATGCTAGGCTTGACCACCCATCCTGATACACCAGTTAAAGAAACAAACAATGATTTTAAAAAGATGCGGGGGAGTTGAACAGATGGGTCAGCAGTTAGGAGCACTGGCTGCTCTTCCAGAAGTCCTGAGTTCAATTTCCAGCAGCCACGTGGTAGCTCACAACCATCCGTAATGAGATCTGATGCCCTTTTCTGGCCTGCATGCATATATGCAGGCAGAACACTGTGTACATTATAAATGCATCATTTAAAAAGTTGGGACATTTATAAAGTGTAGCCACAGTGCAAAAAAAAAAAAAAAAAAAAAAAAAAAAAAAAAAAAAAAAAAAAAAAAAAAAAAAAAAAAAAAACACAAATAAAGGAATCTAATGACCCCAAAACTGTCTGTGAGGTACAAGCACAAACATTGGGCTTCAATATAAGAAGACAGGAAGTGGAGAAGCAAGCGTGGTCATGAAGCCCTGATCTAGGTGTGGTCTCCTGGATCACTGTCCCAGCTCTAGTTCTGAAAGATGGTCTGAAGAAGCCTGTACTGCTTGCAGGGGCAAGCTGGTCTGAGGAGATATGACATCTGCTCCAGAGTACTGCCTTGTCTTCATGGACAGTTGCCTTCTTGCGAGGTGGGGGTAGGGACTCGGTCCTGCAGAGTTCCGCTATTCCCAGAATCCAAGACAACTCCAGAAAGGAGGTTAAGGGGGATGACTCATCTCTGTGACTTCAGCTAAAGCCAAAGAGGTAGACAGACAGACAGACAGACAGACAGACAGACAGACAGACAGACAAAATAAAGGTAGAAATATGGGATTTCATCTCATTTTCAGTTATCAGGTAAGATAACAATGTGGCCTAGTAAAAGCAGCTCCTAAGTGCCTATTCATGTCAGGTCTCTTTTTATTTTCAAGGCGGGGTTTCTCGTTGTAGCCCTGGCTGTCCTGGAACTCTGTAGATCAGGCTGGTATTGAACTCAGAGATCCACCTGCCTCTGCCTACTGGGTGTTAGGATTATAGGTGTGTGCCACCACCGCCCAGTGGCTTTCTTGTCACTTTAAGCAGCCCCAACCATCGATCATTTTTAACATCCATTTCTTTGCCTGGGATTCTGAGCCTCAGTGACATAGAATCCAAGTGTCCTAGCCCATTTTTCTGTTGCTCTAACAAAATACTAGACACTAGAATTTTATTAAAGCGAGAGGTTGACTCACTCGGTTCTGCAGGGTGACCGTCCCAGGTTGAGGGGTCCCCTGTTTTCACCTTTGCTGAATCCCTCCCTGCTACATCACAGCATGGCAGAAGGCATTGCGATGTGGAGGAGGAATTACATGGTCAGAGGGGAAGCAAAAAGACATGGTGGAGAAGGGCTTGTTGTTGTTTTTTTTTATATAACAACTTGCTATCAAGGTTACAAACAGGAGTTCCACACAATTGCATTAATCCCTCCGAATCTCTCAAGGCCCCAACCACCTCCCACCTCTGAGGACTCTGCCCACAGACACTGCCACAATGGGGATCCCAGCAGACAGCCCCCTGGGAGACATGCTTAAGGCAGATCCAAACTATAGCAATTTGCATGACAGAAATTTGCCTCCAAACAAGGAAACAGAGGAGAAGGCTTCCACTATGAAGGGTTGACCTCTCTGTAAGACTGGGTTGTGCATCCCAAGGTCAGCTAAGGTAGGAGGTTCACACACCCAGCAGATGTGTTGACCAGGCTGGGAGCATAGGCACTTCAAGACAGAGGCGGGAAAGAATGTGCACCTCCTCCTAGCAGGAACCCAAGAGTCATGAAATTTTAGACTTGTAAATAATGGGAAAGTCCCGTGGTAGAAATGACTCCATGGGTAAGAGTAATTGGTGTACAAGGATGGGGGCCTGAGGTCAGACCCGCAGCACCCAGGGGAACATTTGGGCATAGACACACATGCACCTGTAACCAAAGCTCTGTGAGGACAAAGACAAAAGAATCACCACAGTTTGGGCCTAGCTCCAGGTTTAGTGCGAGACCCTGTCTCAAAAGAGTAAGGCAGAGAGAGAGTAGGGCCCCTGATATCCTTCTCGGGAGGACCTGAATACACACGTGCACACACACACATACATACATACACACACACACACACACACACACACACACACACACCATCTCATCTAACTTCCACAAATAGCAGCTCAGGATCAAATCTGACCCATGGATAACATGTGTTTCGTTTGATGCATATTAGAATCCAGTTCACCTTTAAAATTAGAAGACTAGGCTGGATGGTGGTGGCACACACCTTTAATCCCAGCACTTGGGAGGCAGGGGCAGGTGGATGGATCTCTGTGAGTATGATGCCAGCCTGGTCTACAGAGCAAGTTCTTAGGGTAGGCACCAAGGCTATAGAGAGGAACCCTAACTCGAAAAACCAATAAATAAATAAAAATTAGAAAGTTAACTTATTTCACTTTATTTTAGAGTTTTAGAGGCAGAGTCTTGCTATGTAGCCCCAGCTGACCTTGAACTCACAACCCCTTGCCTTTGCCCACCATTGCTGGGATAACAGGCATATGTTATTATGGTCAGCTATCATTTTCCTCAGGACTTCCAGCTGAAAGTCAAGATAGAGCAGGCTTCTGTCTTTTCTCTCTGTGACGGTTTTGTCCTTCCTGGTGTAGAACTCTTCACAGTTTCTTTCTCTCTTTTAATCAGTTTCTTGATAACTACTGAAATTTGGGCTGTCTGTCTGCCCTGGGTGACCAACACGTCGCTGTGGCAGTAACCAGAGCCGAGCGGGAGTAATACACTTTGAATACAGCTTTGTGCTCGAATTTTCCCACAGTCTCTGGCTGGCCAGCTTCAATGCATCCACCTAACCCGCCTGCACTCTGCCTTTGAGTTTCTAACCGGTGCCGGACCACCCTGCTCATTTTCGCAGAAAAGAACGAGGTATGCAGAGAGCCAAGGGACTTGCCCGTCTCTGCTGCTGATTCTCACCTAAGGCTGCAGCTGTCTCCGCACAGTCCTTGCTCGGCTCGCAGCTTTTCCCTTAAATGGCGAGATTAACTTAGCAAAGGAAATGAATTCGGAGCATAAGCATACACTCTGAGGAAATATGCAGCGAGCAGGAAAAGGCAAAGGTGCTAGAACTGGGAGGGTGATTTAGAGGCTGACTCAGGAGACTCCGGGGGAAGTTATTAATGAGAGGAAACGGAAGGAAGAGAGAGGGTTGCGTGTAATAAGAACAAACGAGAAAAGCACATGAGAAGGGCTAAGGTCAGATGAGGAGACAGAATTCAGCCCTGAAATTATCTTCTCCTTGAGAGAGAGGATGGGGACCCCCGTGGGACACGGGCAAGAACAAACTTCAAAATAAAAACGGGTCTGGAAAAAAATGAGAATTTTTTTCTTCACATTTATTTATCTCAGAGGTGATGTGAGGGGGGAAAAGCCTGGAGAGATGGCTCAGTGGGTTTTTTTTTTCATGTTTTATTTCTCCTCTCATATGATACATACAGACCACAATTTCACCTCCCTCCACTGTTCCCAGTTTTCCCCTCCCTCTCCCCCAGATCCACTCCTCCTCCATTTCCCTTAGAGAAAAAAAGAAGAAGAAAAGAGCAGGCTGCCCAGTTGCAGTAAAACTAAGTACACACCCTCATATCAAGGCTGAACAAGGCAACCCAGCAGGAGGAAAAGGATCCCAAGAGCAGGCAGCAAGAGTCAGAGACACCCCTCACTCCCACTGTTAGGAGTACCACAAGAGCACCCTGCTACGCAACCTTAAGGTATATGCAGAGGACCTAGTATCTCAGAGTGAGAGTGAGACAGAGACAGGACGATTACCAGGGCTTCTGTTTTCCAGCCTGGCTGAGAAAATGCATGCCCCTGGTTCAGGTAGAGACCCCGACTCAAAGGCATAGATGAAGAGCAGTACAGAACGCAGGGTACCCCCTTCTGGCCTCTGCACGTATGCGTGTGCACCCCCCAGACACACAAATAAATACATAAATAAATAAGGATTTTTGTTCTTCTTTTATAGAGGACCTGGAGAAAAGGCTCAGAGACTAAGGGCACTTGCTGCTCTCCCAGACGACATGACTTCTCTTCCCAGCACCCACATCAGGGGAGCTCACAACTGCCTGTAATTCTAGCTACATGAGATCTGACCCCCTCTCTGCTGGCCTCTCGGGGCATCTGCACAGGCACACACATATATACAGATAAAGAAAAATAAAATAATTTTTTTTTAAAAAATGAAGAGGAGAGGTGGTCTCTCGGGGCTGCCTGAGAAGTTACTAATGAAAGAAGATGAACACACTCACTGGAGAATAAACCTCCAGAAATCAAAGGAGAAAAAGGCTTCAAGCTGAAACTGAAGCAGAGCCACTATGGTGTGGATATAGAGTGCCCCCCAAAAAAGCTGAATGGCACTGAATGGTCCCCAGCTAGCAGTGTTATTGGGAAATTCTGGAAATATCAAGAGGTAGAACACCCTCATTGGGAGCATATCCTTGGGAGTCTGTGTCTTGTCCTGGGTCTCTTCCTGCCTCCCTTCTGACCACCATGAGACAACCACTCTGTTTCTTTGTGTGTGTGTGTGTGTGTCTGTGTGTGTGTGTGTCTGTGTCTGTGTGTGTGACACTATGTGTTCTTGTGCCCATGCATGCATGAGTGCGTGCGTGCATATCTATGTGTTACATGGCACGTTTTAGGGCTAGAAGACTTCCATGAGTCAATTCTCTCCTTCCACCGTGGGTTCTGGAGCTTATACTCAGGTCATCCGGCATGTGTGACAAGCATGTTTGCACACTCAGCCCCCTCAGCAGCCCTAGCTTTTATCCCCCCCCCCACACACACACACACTCTCTCTCTCTTCCTTCTTCTCTTTGAAAGATTTACTTTTCTTTTAAACTACGTGAGTTTGGGGGTAGGAGGAATGTGCATTGAGTATAGGTGCCCTGGAAAGTCAGAGGTGATGTACCCCCTAGAGCTGGAGTTACAGGCTTTGGTAAACTACCCCTGTAGGTTCTGGGAACCAAATGTGGATCATCTGAAAGAGCATTGTGTGATTAACCAGCAAGCCACCTCTCCAGACTCCAGCTCCACTTCTTCCTACCTCCTTTCCAGGATGCTCAGCCTTAGCGCAGCTCAGAAGCAATGAAACCCCTGAGCCATAGACTGAAACCTCTGGAATCATGCACCAAAATAATAAAGCTTGCCTGAAAATCAGAGTGCAGAGCTAAACCACTCGCTAACCATCGAGACCAGGCAGTGCTGGCACACATGTTTAATCCCAGCACTCAGGAGACAGAGGCAGGTGGATCTCTGTGAGTTCAAGGCCACCCTGGGTTACACTAGACTGATCCAGTCTCAAAGAGAAACAGAGCCAGACTCACCCCTTTAATCTCAGTACTTGGGAGTCACAGGCCTTTAATCCCAGAACTAGGGAGGTGGAGACAGGAAAAGACATGGGTGGATGGAGACAGGACTATAAGGCAGGAGGAGAAAAGAGCTCAGATAGAGTCTGGAGGTGCAGTCTGAGCATGCAGTCTGAGGATTAGTAGAGACAGGATCTCCGTCTGTCTGAGGATTCCGTAGAGGTAGAAGGTCTCTCTAGTGGCTGACTGCACTGCTTCTCTGATCTTCAGGCAAGATTTATTTGTTAAATTACAAACAAAATATCTCTACACTCTCTCCCTCATAGTAACCTGTCCTATCAGGTACATGCTCACAAAGGGATAAGTCTAACACAATACCGGAATATGCTACCTGAAAACACACATCTTTAGTTCATGGATCATTTTGAATTAATGACAATTAACAACCAGCAGAGATAATAAACAGTAGTTGGGAGGAATATCCTTGCTGCCTAGAAATGGAGAAAACCAAATATTAATCGCTCCTTTTCAAAGGAGTCGCACATACAGGACACTGCATCTGTAAAGAGACATGCTCCTGCAGACAGCTCACTTGACCTTGCATGTCTTGTGTGCATAACAAGACAACGCCACTGGCCACAAGTCCTCCTTCACCTCCACCCCAGACCTGGCCTCTTTCACCTAGAGGCCTGGAGCTACTTTCCCCTGGTTTAGCTTAAGATGATGTACAAGCTTTCGTTCTCAGTGTCTCCTTCCTTCTCATGTCTTTGGGAAACTCTTGTAAGTACAAGGCCCATAATGAAACTGTTACTCTCTTAGTCTGTCTTTTGTCAAGTTAGTTTCCAGAGTCCAGGTTGGAGTGCCTAGGAAGGAAGAGGGGAAGCTGCTGGGGAACAGCTGGGGCCCCTTATTTGCTGCAGAGGCTGAAGCTGAAGTCCAGGCCTGCAGGCCAAGGCAACAGAAGGCACACATTTTTACTGAAGCCAGAGCCCTGGGTTTCTGTCTGGAAAGTCCAGGTGGGTATGCATGCTGTGCCTTTTCCCTTCCAAATTCCATTAGGAGAAAAACGTTTGTAAGACTTGGTTGTTTGTGATTCCGAGATGTGCCAGTGAGTCTTCACTGAACACTGACCCTTGGACTCCCAGAAGGCCCTTGTTTTCCTTTGCTCCTGTTTTCTCTGCCATTTTTTTTTAAAAAAAAAAAAATAATGATCAGAATAACCGTGGTTATAATGCAGGCATAGTTCGAAGCCTGTTCAAGCCAGCCTCACAAACTGGGGCAGGACCACAGAATGTGTTTAGGCTGTCTTTGCTGTGAGGCACGAATTAAAACACACACACACAAACGCGCATGGGCGCGCGCGCACACACACACAGCCTAGATGAGATTTTCCTTTTATCTCTTTTGTTGTGACAGTTTGGCGCTGTGTCCATCACAGTCTCTTGTAACCGGTCTAGTTTCTGCTGGCTGAGAGGGCATGGTTTGTCACGCATCAGGTGAGCAGGCAGGAGAGGCACCCAAGATACAGAGCGCTCAGGTAGCATTTTCTTTGTCTGGCGGTGCCTTAACAAGGAGCTGCAGCCCTTGCTGTCTCTGCTCTTGCTGCCTTGTTTGTGTTGGAAACAATCCCGTCCCAGTCCCAGCTGCCCAGTTGCTCAGATCAGTGGATCTGAAACTGAAGGCATCTCACTCCTGAGGGACACTGGAGTTTGCTTACTTCTTATGGCCAGAAAGTTTTTTGCTTTTGCTTTTACTTTATTTTAACTTGAATTTTAACTATTTTTTGACAGCTTTACAGATGTATACTTTGCATACTGATCTCTCTCAAATCTTGCCTCCCTCCCATCCTTGCCCACTCTCTCCCTTCCCCATAAATCAATCTCTCTCTCTCTCTCTCTCTCTCTCTCTCTCTCTCTCTCTCTCTCTTTCCCTCTCTCTCTCTCTATTTTCCAGCCTGGCTGTATTAAGCAGCTTCTTTGTTAACCAATGGCAATAAAACATATTCATAGCATACAGAGGGGAATCACACATCCCACAATATTTATTATGGTCATATGTTCCTTACAATTTTTAGTAAATAAACACATTTTAATATTTTCTTTAAATAAACCTATTTAATTCATATAAAATTCTTTCACTTGAATTTACTAGTGAAATGCGCTTTTATTATGTCACCTAGATTCTTAAAACTGTAAAATGATAATTTAGTCAGAGAACAAAATGTACAATGAGAGTGAATTGTTTAATGTGTGTAACAGTTTATAAAAGAAAACAGCACCTCAGCATGTAGGTTCCTTGTTTCTGAAATGTTTAAAACTAACTTCCTATACTACATGTTGTCTTTATCACTTTTTAAAAAGATTTGTGTGTGTGTGTGTGTGTGTGTGTGTGTGTGTGTGTGTGTGTATCCCTGTGGGGTTATTTGCAAATGAATAATTGTCCACAGAGGCCAGAAGAGTATATTAGAACCTTAGAGTCAGAGTCTCAGGCAGCTGTGAGCATCCTGGTGCGGGTCCTGGGAATCCGTTGGTCCTCTGGAAGAGCAGTATAAAAAGAAGGAAAGCTATGGTTTGGATGTTAAATGCTCTGCAAAGGGCCACACAATGCAGGCCTGTGGTGCTACTGAGGACAAAGTAGAACCCTAGTGTGGAGCCTAGGGGAGGAATACCCTAGATCATACACACACAGAGAAGACTTCTTGGATGCCATATAGTGAATAACCATTCTCTACCACATAGTCCTTCCCGCTGTGCTTTCTTACCGCAAGCCCAAAGAAAGAGAACCGTGCAATCAAGGACTGAAACCTGAGGCCAGAGGCCAGAGGCAAAAAGGAATCTTTATTCCTTGTAATTTACCTTGAGTGTTTTGTCAAGGGATCTTCTGATTACACTTTTTATTTGTTTGTTTGGTTGGTTGGTTTTGTTTTTGAGACAGAGTTTCTCTGTAGCTTTGGAACCTGTCCTGGAAACTAGCTCTGTAGACCAGGCTGGCCTCGAACTCACAGAGATCCTCCTGCCTCTGCCTCCCGAGTGCTGGAATTAAAAGCATGCACCACCACCATCCAGCTAATTTTACACTTTATTTATTCATTATTTAATTTTGCATTACAACATATGATCTTAAAAATGGTTACTGTCATTTTGGTCAGTAGATAACTAACTAACACTATGTAATGATCCATTATCTTTTCAAATCAAGCATCCAAACATAACATTTCTGACAAGCTTCCTCAAATCAAATTTGAAAACTTTTTTTTTTTTTTTTTTTTTTGGTTTTTCGAGACAGGGTTTCTCTGTGGCTTTGGAGCCTGTCCTGGAACTAGCTCTGTAGACCAGGCTGGTCTTGAACTCACGGAGATCCGCCTGTCTCTGCCTCCCGAGTGCTGGGATTAAAGGCGCGTGCCACCACCGCCCGGCTTGAAAACTTTTTTTTAAAACTGTAACTTTTTTTTATTTAGAGACAGTCTTATAAATCCAATGCTTGCTTCTAACTCATTGTATTCTCAAGAATGGCATTGAATTCTAATCCTTTTGTCTTTATTTCCTAGTTCCAGGATCACAGGGCATGAATCTCCAAGCCCAGTTTGTATGGTCCTAGGTGCCTACCCCAGAGCTTCATGCATGTTAGGCAAGCATCCACCAATTGACTTGCACTTCAGGTACTACCTATTGGTGTTTTGAAATAGGATCTCCCTTGGTAGCCCAGGTTGGCCTTGAATTTATGATAATCTTCCGGCCTCAGCACATCCACTGTCCAACAAGACCTCTCTCTCTCTCTCTCTCTCTCTCTCTCTCTCTCTCTCTCTCTCTCATTTTTATTTCCTTAATTATTTTACATTCCAACCACAGTTTCCCCTCCCTCCTCTCCTCCCAGTCCTTCCTCCCATCTCCTTTCTGCCTCTTCCCACCCCATCCATTCTTCCTCCATTCTGTTCAGAAAAGAGCAGGCCTCCCATGGATATTGACAAAACATGGCATATCAAGTTGTAGTAAGATTAAGGGTCATGCCTTGTATTAAGGCTGAGCAAGGCAACCCAGTATGAGAAATAGGGTCCCAAAGGCCTGTAAAAGAGTCAGAGACAGCCCTGCTTCCACTGTTAGGAGTCCCACAAGAAGGCTAAGTTGCACAACCGTCACATATATGCAGAGGGCCTAGGTCAGTCGCATGTAGGCTCCCTGGTTGTTGGTTCAGTTTCCGTGAGTTCCTATGAACCCAGATTAGTTGATTCTATGGATTTGCCTGTGATGTCCCTGACCCTCTGGTTCCTACAACTCTTCCTCCCTCTTTCCAGTTGGATATCCCAAGCTTGACCTAACATTTGACTGTGGGTCTGCATCTGTTTCCACCAGGTTCTGGATGACACCTCTCTGATGACTGCTGGGCCAGGGAACCATCTATGAGTAGAGCAGAGTATCTTCGGGCACCATTGCACTGCCATTTTCCCCCTCTGGTTGTGTTTGATTCTATCCTAGGTCGTGGACCATGGAGCCTCTGCGTCCTGGTGCCCCAGGCAGTGTCAGGGGTGAGCTCGTCTCCCTTTTTAAAGTTTGAATTATTTTTGGGAGTCCCTAGGGAACACCTGAAAAATCTTAATGAGTTTGTTCTTTCACCTTGGCAAACAAAAATTAAACCAACCAGGCATTTGATATGCTAAATTCCAAGGGCTGAACTGTCAGCTCAAAAGTGAGGCTTGCCAGATGTGGGTGGGACACAGACCTGTAATCCAAGCACCAAACAGACTGGGGCGGGAGGATAAAGGATGAGTTTAAGGCCATGCGACAAAGCTCTGTCTCAAGAATAACCACCAGCACGACAAAACGTGATACTTAACCTTTCCATCCCATCTGAACGAATATACGCCACTAATACAGGTGGGCTTGCAATTGATGTCTCACTCTTTCCTACCCATGATCAGCCCTGCTGCACCCTGACCACTAGTGAGTAGAGCCACTATTTTCAGGCGGCTTATGTGACAGGAATAACCAATTTTCCTTGTTAATTGTGCTGTAATGAACTCTCTTTGGATCTTAATTGTGGCTATTTTTAAGTCCCCCATCACTCCCTGACAGATATTGTCTCTCTCAGATTCCTCTCAGAAAGCTGCAGCAAGCAGCTGCCGTGGTGCCTTGCCCTCTGCCAGATTCACAAGAAAGACCCTCCCAAGCATCCCGATGTCCGTGCATGCAATGCATCATGCCACGGGATGAAGCTTTCTAAAATCTGATGTAGAAGCTGATGGATTCATAAATCTGCCCGTGGATAAACTGATGAGCATTGTGGGGGTTCTATCAATTGGCAGGCCCTAGAATCACCCAGGAGACAAAACTAGATTTGACTTCAATGAGTTGGGAAGATCCATCACAAACAGGAAGTACAATTCTGATTCCGAAACAGAATAAAACGCTGAGAGTGAGCTGAGAACAGGCGTTCATCACTGCTTCTCTACAGCAGGTACAATGCAATGCGGCCAGCCACACCACACTCCAGACACAATCAATGCCTTCCCTGCTATGGTGGGCGTACCTCAAACCGTGAGCAAACACTTCCTCGAGTTGCTTTTGTGAGGCATTTAATCACACAATGAGAAGAGTAACTGAGAGAAGAGTTAGAGTTCTAATGCTTAGGGCCTTTCTATTTAAACATCGCTACCTCTTTAGGGCCCTCTCTCCACATTTGAGGCACCTGCTTCCTCCTTTCCCTTAGGCTATCTATCATTCACAGGAAGTCGATAAATTATTCCTTCTCATCCTCCTCGTTCTTGTCTTCCATTGCTGCTGCCTCTGCTGCTGCTGCTGCTGCTGCTGCTGCTGCTGCCTCTGCTGCCGCTGCTGCTGCTGCCTCTGCTGCTGCTGCTGCTGCCTCTGCTGCTGCTGCTGCTGCCGTTACTGCTGTTGCTTTATTAAAAGTCCCACAGGGGCTGACTGATAAGATAGTTCTTCAGATAAAAGCGCTTGCTGCAGTCCTCAGCAGAGCTCATCTCCAGAACCCACATGGTGAAAGGAGAGAACAATACTCCACGGCTCTTTGTTTGGTTTGATTTTTTAATTTTTCTTTGATCTCCATATGTATGTTACGACACATGCACTCACATATATACACGTACATGCAAGTGTGCACTCTCTCCCCACTCTCTCTCTCTCACATACATACATATAAATAAATAAATGTTTTTAAAATTCCAAAAAACTTAAAAAGATCTTAAATTAATGTCTTATCCTGTAATAACAGAACTTAGAAGAATGAGGCAGGTGGATTGCCATGAGTTCAAGGCCAGTCAGAGTGACATAGCAAGACTCTACTTTGGAAAATTAAAAACAGAAAAAACAAAACTCACCAATTTGTCAATTACTATTTTTGTATTTATGTATCAATAATCAAGTCAAACAAATACAGGTTTTCTGTACCTCTAACAGAAATGGCCAATTTTTAGGTTTTTCTGGTAATTGGTAATTGCAGATTTTCTCTTATCTTTCTGATTTGGTATGTCTAAGAACAGAAACCTGATTGCCCGGGTCTATTTTGGCAGAATCAAAAAAAAAAATCCTGGTGAGAAGAAATTGGACCCTTCTGTGCTCTGCCCAAGAAATAACCATGACAAACATGCTATCTCCCATTGCCAGAGATGCTTGAACCACAAACCAGGAAATCTGTTGGCTTGCCACTCCCTGTCCTGAGTCCCCCTTCTGAAGATCTTTTGTTCCAACGTCTAGAAATCATCTGACTCATGCCCTCTGGACTCAAAAACTGGATAAATAATCTGTTCTAGCCACTAACCTTGGTGTGTGTGTGTGTATGTGTGTGTGTGTGTGTGTCCATAGAAACATCCCTCCCAAGCATCTTGACTGCTAGCACCATGAAGCACTCAGCATTGGTGGATTCCCTGCACCCACTTGGGAAACCATCTGCTGAATGAGACACTGTTATTCAGGTATCCAGCTGCCAGGAGTTGATTTAATAGGAAGAGCAAGGTG
The DNA here is from genome assembly GCF_014885135.2 of Alexandromys fortis. Lineage (NCBI taxonomy): Eukaryota > Metazoa > Chordata > Mammalia > Rodentia > Cricetidae > Alexandromys > Alexandromys fortis. The sequence goes on along the minus strand of NW_026068095.1, from coordinate 1,832,531 downwards.
CTTACATTTGACCTTTTCTACCTACTCATCTTTATTCTGACCTTTGCTTTTTCCCCTTTAAGGATCTCACATCATATAACAATTAACCTAAAGCTTTCTCACTTTCTCTTTGCAAATACCGACTCAGCTCTTTCTGTTAGTTTCGATTTTTATTGCGTGTTTTTATTTATTCCTATACCTGTGTGCATGTGAGCGAAGGCATGATTGTCATAAACTATCATGGGAAGGTCAAAGGACAACTTTCAGGAATTAGTTCTCTCCTTCCACTAAGTAGGTCCAAGGATCCAACTTAGGCCATCAGTCTTGGCAGCAACCACTTTACCTAAGGAGTCATCTTGCTGCCTATTTTTGTTGACGTTTCCTTTTAAAATAAGGTCCTGTGTAGCCTGCCTACCAGAAGATGACCTTGAACTCCTGAACTCCCGCCTGCCTCCGCACACCAGGTTTGTAAGACCTGTGCTTAGCTGCCATCCCAGCTCCAACTTAGTTTTTGACATATACAACTTTTTGGAAGGGAGAGAGAAAGTTTCAAGGAAAGGGGTGTCAGGTAGTGGTGAAGAGTTCCAGAATCTATTATCCTAAAACATGTGTCCTTTGTATATGGATTAGTTTGTGCTAAAACTAATTAAGAATGCTCATGTGGGAAAAAAAAGTCACCCTATAGTTGACCCCTGAACATGATGAACTCTCTTGGCCTCTCTGCCTTGTTTGGGTCACCTAGGAGACCCCATCTAGGCATCAATACCATGCTGTTTGAATACTTTAGGCACCAGAATTACAGACAAATGTGCCACATTGTTTTATAAAGTAACCTTGGGTATCTGTTATATCGATTGAAAATGGACCAAGAGGTGGGCATGATAGAATTCGCCTATAATCTCAGCACTTAGGAAGTGGAGGCAGGAATATTTTGAGTTCAAGACCATTCTGACTGTGGCCAGGTGGTGGTGGTGGCGCACTCAGGAGGCAGAGGCAGAGGCAGGTGGATCTCTGTGAGTTCAAGACCAGCCTGCTCTACAAGAGCAAGTTCCAGGAGTGTCTCCAAAGCTACAGAGAAACCCTATATCAAAAAACCAAAAAAAAAAAGAGAGAAGATCATTGCTACATGACAAAGAAGAAAAGAAGAAAATAGACCAAGATAATATATAATTCTTAATCATTCTTAATAATCTAGCCACTGCCTCTTTGAATGTCTTTTTTTCATAAAGGCTTCGGATGTGGGGAGTCCTTCTGTATATGTGTTGCTTTTATTGGTTAATGAATAAAGAAACTGTCTTAAGGCCGCTGCCCCGCCCGTGGCCGAGCAGCTAGGTGGTGCCCCCCTTCCCCACGGCCCGTGCCCTGCATGGGGCCATGCTCCTGCTCCTTCTGGCCACCTCGCAAGGACAGGAACAGGACCAGACCACCGACTGGAGGGCCACCCTCAAGACCATCCACAACGGCATCCACAAGATCGACACATACCTCAACGCCACGCTCAACCTGCTAGGCGGCGAGGACGGGCTCTGCCAGTACAACAGATCGAAGCCTCTTCCACTCTACGGATATAAACCGTCCCACCAAATGGATGTGGCTCTCCATTGTTTGGTGTTCATCTGAACATTGGCATCCCATCCCTGACAAAGTGCTACGAGACCTGTGGGAAAAGCAAGAACGACTGTGACGAGTTCCAATACTGCCTCTCCAAGATCTGCCGGGTGCAGAAGACTCTAGGGCTTGCTCAGAGCGTCCAGGCATGTGAAACAACGGTGAAACTCCTGTTTGACAGCGCCATACATTTGGACTGCAAGCCATACCTGGACAGCCAGCGAGCCGCATGTTGGTGCTGTTATGAAAAAAAAAAAAAAAAAAAAGATCTGTAAGGAAGCCCCTGAAGCTGGTGTGCAGACAAGAATGAAGGACAGTCAAAGAACATGCATTCACCTCCTGAAACCACCTTATTTTTGGAAGAGGTCATTGTAAGACCTTCCTTGACTGTGTTTTGATTTTAAAACCTCACAGTGAAAAGGAGTTTAGGGTAGGAAGAAGTAGAAGAGCATGCTCAGGACTGGGAGTAAGTAGAGAGAACAGCATGCTTGCCTTCATGGACCTCACTGTCTCAGTGGCTCCCCCAAAACGGCAAGAAAAGCTTGAAGACTGTGTGATTTGGTTTTCATAGCTGTACTTAACATTAAAAATGAGAGAAAATGGGGGGAGGGGGAGGACTAAACTGAATGCTGGGAGAAAGAAGGTGGAGTTAGAGTAAAGCCATGTAGCCCTGCCAGAGACAGATGCCAGATGGAACCTTGCTGGTAAGCCATGCCACATGGCGATTTACAGATTAATAGAGATGGGTTAAATTAATATATAACAGCAAGCCAACAAGGAGCTAGAGCTAATAGGCCAAGCAGTGATTTAATTAATACAGTTTCTGTGTGGTTATTTCAGCAGTCTGGGCCAGGGAACAAACAAGTGGCCTCCTACTAAAAATTGGTGCCCAACATAAGGCTAGCTAAATCCACATAAAACCTGAAAAAGCTTGAAAAAAAATTTAAACACCAAAAAAAAAAAAAAGCAGAGTTAAGCATGGCTTTTCGGGTGGGCTCTGTTTGCGAGAAGCAAGCAGAGGCACAATTCTTTTAAGAGAAGGCTTCCTGACTCAGTGATAGCAATAAAAAGTGTGTGGCTTCTTTAGCCTTCTGAGTACATAATTAAAATATCTTTTCTATTGTCTGATTTTTGTCCATTTAATTTGCAGAGTTCCAAGAAAAGAACCTAAGAGAGTGTCCCGGCTACTTTTATGTCTACTTGACATACATTAGAGTCATTTGAGGGAAAGAATTTCATTTAAGAAATGTGTCTTCATAAGATTGTACTATAGGCAGGCAAGCCTGTAGATCCTAGGTCATTATGTATGGGAATGATCTTGGGCTAGTGGTCCTGGGTTCCATAAGAAAGCAAGCAGAGTGAGCCATGAGGAGCAAGCCAATAAACAAGACCCCTCCATAGCCTCTGCATCAGCTCCTGCCTCCAGGGTTCTGCCCTGCAGGAGTTCCTGTCCTGACTTCCTAATGAATTATAATATGGAAGTATAAACCAAATAAACCTTTCCCTCCCCAAGTTGCTTTTGGTCATTGTGTTTATCACAACAATAAATACTCTAACTAAGAGAATAAAAGTAAATTTTTATCATCCTTTCTACCAAACCCAAATGCAAACTGAGGAATATCTTGAAGATGTAGCTGTCTACAAACAGCACTTATTTAGAAATAAACAATTGTGTTTTTGATCTTGGCCATTCTTACAGGTGTAAGATGGAATCTCAGAGTTGTTTTGATTTGTATTTCTCTGATGACTAAGGATGTTGAACATTTCCTTAAGTGTCTTTCAGCCATTTTAGATTCCTCTGTTTACAGTTCTCTGTTCAGGTCTGTACTCCATTTTTTTTTAATTAAATTATTTGTTCTTTTGATGACCAATTTCTTGAGTTCTTTGTATATTTTGGAGATCAGACCTCTGTCTGATGTGGGGTTAGTGAAGATCTTTTTCCATTCGGTAAGCTGTCATTTTGTCTTATTGACGGTGCCCTTTGCTTTACAGAAGGTTTTCAGTTTCAAGAGGTCCCATTTATTAATTGTTTCTCTCAATGTCTGTGCTGCTGGGGTTATATTTAGGAAGTGGTCACTTGTGCCAATGCATTCAAGTGTACTTCCCACTTTCTCTTCTTTAAGGTTCAGTGTGGCTGGCTTTATGTTGAGGTCTTTGATCTACTTGGACTTGAGTTTTGTGCATGGTGATAGATATGGGTCTATATCCATTCTTCTACATGTTAATATCAGTTATGCCAGCACCATTTGTTAAATGTTTTCTCTTTTACTTTTTTTTTTTTTTTGCTTCTTTGTCAAAAATCAGGTGTTCAAAGGTATGTGGATTAATATCCGGGTCCTCGATTCGGTTCCATTGGTCCTCCTGTCTGTTTTTATGCCAATACCAGGCTGTTTTCAGTACTGTAGCTCAGTAGTAGAGTTTGAAGTCAGGGATTGTGGTGCCTCCAGGAGTTCTTTTATTGTACAGGATTGTTTTGGCTATCCTGGGTTTTTTGATTTTCCACATGAAGTTAAGTACCGTTCTTTCAAGGTCTGTGAAAAACAGCCTGCAAATCACAATCCCAGAGAAGCTTGACAACAATGAGGACCCTCAGAGAGAATACACAGATCTAATCTACGTGGGAAGTAGAAAAAGACAAAATCTCCTGAATAAATTGGAAGCATGGGCACCTTGGGAGAGGGTTGAAGGGGAGAGGTAGGGAGTGGAGCAGAGAAAAATGTAGAGCATAATAATAATAATAATAATAATAATAATAATAATAATGAAATAAAAAACAGGCAGACTATGGCCAAGACTCTTTTTTCTGAGAGGATCTCAGCACAACAATAATATTATACCTCGAGTTACTGTGTAAGTCTACTGTCTAGGTGCCCTGCGGAAGAAGCAGAATGATATTTGAGATTTGGCGCAATGCCAAAAGAACACAGAGGGAGTCCTGTGGACAGTGGTAAGCTTTAAGAGAAACAATAGGACAGGTGTTCAGTTAGCACGTGAAGGTTAGAAGATGGGGTGCTTGTCTTGGCACTGAGCTGGATTACTTTGGAACAGAGACTTTGGTTCTGTAAGCCTTCATTTCCTCAACAGACCTGGACTGATTCCCACAGTGTTGCCCTCAAACCCCAGCCGTCAGCATCACCAGGTAATTGATTGGCAACGCAAACTCTGAACCCCTCCCCAGACTTCTTTAGTCAGAAGTCTGAGGTGGGGTCTTCCATCTCTTTGTTTCCAGTTATTTATTTCCTTGGGTCAGGGAAGAAGGAAGCAGGTGTCCATTCCACCAGGCCAGTGTGGACATCAGAGAACAACCTGCGGGACTTGGTTTTCTCCTTCCACCAAGTGGCTTCTGGGGACTGACTCAGGTGGCCAGGCTTGGCAGTAAGTGCTGGTCAACCTGCCAGCCCCATCTGTGGTCTGTAACACATTTTGCTTTAGTGCCCAGATCCTCATTTGCTTGAGACCAGTAAACCCTAGGAACACTGAGCAAGCTACTAGGTGGTCTCCAAACAGTTTCGTTCTGAGCTAAAGAGGAAGAGGAAGATGATTGGCCCTGGTCTTTGGCATTGGAAAGAAATCTAGAAAGATACTGAACAGAAGAAAAAACATCATCTATTTGTTTTGAAGGAGCCAGTCAGTGTTTGGTAGCTGCCATTCACTTTTAGGAGCTGAGAGAACCCCATGAACACTTTTAAGGAAGTGGCTTGAGGCAGTTAAAGCCTGTATAGTCTTGGATTTTAAAATGACCCCAAAGACCCAGAAGCTAAAGGCTTGGTCACCTGCCTGTGGTGTTATTGGGAAGTGTTATAGCCTGGTTAGGAGGTGAGGTTTACAAGGAAGAGGTTAGGTAGCCAGGTGGGCTCTTGAAGAGAACACTAGGACTCTGACCCCTTTCTTGCTCCCTCTTTTTTTGCTTCCAGGCCATCAGAAGGTGAATAGTCTCCTTTTTCATGTTTCTGCTGTATCACAGGCAACAGGGCCATGTGCCCAGGGACTGGACACCTAGACAGTGTGAGCCAGAACCAATCTGTCTTCCTTATAAGCTGTTTGGATGTGCTATTTTATCCAGTGCCAGACAGCTGGCTGACACCAGAGGCCACACATGTGATGGCGGTGAACTCTACTAGAGAGTGCATATGCCTTAGGACTGCTTCAAGGTACAGGCACCAATGGAAGGAAAAGTCCCAAAGGAAGCTGAGGCAGGAGGATTGCCTTGAGCCCAAGGTCAGCCTGGGTTACGTAGTGTGTTCTAGGCCAGGCTGCATAAAGGAGTAGGAGGAAAGAGAAGAAAGAAAGGTAGATCCTTGTCTCTCAGTGTGCCCCTTACAGCTCAATCAGCGAACTACTGTGTAATTAGCAGTTCACGTTAGTATTGTTTATGTTTCTAAAAATTCTTCAGGGCTCATTGCAAACCACAGTGGCATCATAGAGCTCAAAGGATAAGATTTGGTACTACAAAGCGAAGAAAACATACAATCCAAGAAACAGTAAATAAAAATGCCAACTTGAAAGTCCAACTCTCTCCCAGGCGTAGCTGATGATGAAGAAGATTGCAAAACAGAAGGTTATGCTGGCGTTCCAGAGCCTTCCCCTTGGGTCCTTCCCCTTTCAGTTTCAGGGACCTGCTGTTCTCTTGAGCGTGTGCTAATTCATTAACTCTTTGCATATGTGAATGCAAAACAAAAACCCACAGTGAACTGTTCTCATAACAAATTCATGACAGAAGGTTCTGACACATGCAAAAGTATCATTCAAAAAGTAGGGACATTTATGAAAAAGGGTCCGTGCAGAGAGCTCTGAATGAAGGTTTGACTAAGTGAGGAAAAAAAAAATGCCCAAGAGCAGTCAGAGAAATGAACAGTAACTACACTACCCTCTGCTGAAAAATGGTCTCCCTCAGAATAGACAATCTGTTGCCTGGATGGGCAAGTTTTCACAAACTCTGAACACATGAACATCTGGAAACAGGAAGTTCCTCCAGGACAACAGGTCAACTCTTGTTTCCTTCCTGCTTCTCAGCTCCATCTTCTCGTGTCTCAATAAAGACAGCGTCCTCTTCCTTCCCTCCAGGGTAATTCATCTCTGTCCAGGGGTCAGGGCTGCTCCTGTGGGTCACGCACACTAGCCAGGTGGCAACCTCTCGGAGGAATGAATGGAGTCGAGTCCAGCCCCTCTCCCTCTCAAGCCTTACACTAGAGGAATGTCTTGTTCTCACTCAGTGAGACTGCCGATGACACGAGGTAGCTGCACTCCCTTCACGAGCTGCTGCCATTTGGGGGCACATAGGATGCTATTGTGGCTCCTTGAAGGGTCTTTGCCTAGTCAGGTGCCTGCCTCTTCCTCCCTCTCTAGACTGATGCCTATTTCTTCTTTCCTTTTGAAATACGCTCACAAATGTGGAGTTGTACAGTGATTTTCCCTGAACCAAACTCTCCTCCCAGAGGATAAGGGGAGCCCAAAAGACTCAGGAAAAAAAAAACCAACTCAGAAATCCCCCGAAGTCCCAAGGTTTACAAGGTCTCTCGACAAGGTAGTAGGTGTCGAAAAGCAAAAACTCTCTGGTTGGCAGGGCTGACTTCGAGTCACACAGGGAGCCTTAGGGTCGTAGCTATGAGGAGCTGTCACCAGCGCTGATGTGGAGTTTTGGAGGTGACTGCTTTGGAGTTGTTCAGATTCCTGTAAGAAATCCCAGTAAACTCGCCCGTTCACCAACCCAGCCATGGGCGGAATCTCTTTGGACTCTTCAGTACCTTATCTGTCCATATCTCTAGGAAAAGTCACATGACAGGAGCATACTCACAAGCACAGAGGTGTGTCTACAAGTATTGTGGGTGTGCACACAGTGTATGGGTGCACACCCATTCACCAAAGCAGCTGGCAGGCAGCTCTCCAGCAAGCAAGACCAAAGCATCCCCACCTTTTTAGCATGTTGTAGGTCTATGAAGTAGCCTTGTCCGTTCCCAGGTTGGTTTCTGCCTGCTGTACTTAAATTAATTATCAAAATTAATTCAGTGTTGAAAAAACTGAGGATAGTGTGGGAAGAGAGAGGATTGTGGTTTCCTAAAAAACTAGGTTTGATACTCTACAAACATGATGACTGAGGGATACTGGAAGGAGCTGCTGGTTTAGCTGTTGGAGGTTGACAGACATCTAGCATACGCAAGACCCTGGGTGTGACTCATTTGTCAGCAGTAAGAAAAGGGTAGGGGTGAGGAGCAAATATATACACAAATTCTAAAGTCCTGCACTAATAGTGCTATTTGCTTAAGCCGTTGATTTTGTTAAGGAAACTGAAGTTAAAAATAATAGACCATAGGAATTATGGGTCTAGTTTGTAAAAAGATGTATAGTCTGTAGACACATGATGAAAAACATATATTTATGTATTTATTTATTTGGGGGCAGGGTCTTTTGCACCCCAGACTGGCCTCGCGCTCCCTATGTAGCTGAGCATGGCCTGAACTCCTGGTCCTCCTGACTCTACTTCCCAAGTACTGGGACTACAGGTATGCATCGCCTTGCCTGGCTCTTAATATTTTTTTTCTAAACTGTCAACCAATAGCCACTCTAAATCATTCTCTGGGAGAGAACATCCGCAGAACAATAGTTCCTGATGGGATGTAAGGGGAAGGTTCCTCCTCTCTGCGATGCCTTCCCAGCACTTCACACACCCTGTGTTTGGCTTTGGTGACAGTATTTCTGTTCCCAAACAAAGCAATGATGTTATTACTCACGAAGAGTCTTTTCCCATAGTGGCCGTATGATCAGATCTAAGCCAATTCAAAATATTTTGGATAACCCTTTTAAATCTAATTTGACTTTATGAAATGCACCCGGTGAAGATTAGCACAATGCACACATTCTGTCTGGCAGCCACCAAATCAATATTTGGCACTCACATGGAATTTTGAAAAAATTGACTTTTAAGCCCAAATTGAATGTCTGACTGACTTTGTTGTTCCTGGTTTTGCTTTGATAAAATACTTACCCCAACAAAAGGAACTTAGGGGTGAAAAGACTTCTTTTGGCTTACGGTTTCAGCCCACCACAGCAGGGAAGCCATGGCAGCAGAAGCAGGAAGTTAGTTGGCCATATTGCATCCACACCCAGGAAGCTGGGAGTGAACAGGAAGTGGGGCTAGGTTACAAAAGGTCAAGACCCACCCCTAGTGAACCACTTCCTTTAGAGATGGTCAATCGCCTAAAGGCTTCCCAAACAGCTTAGTGAAAGTGTTCAACGGTTTTTAATGGAGAGGGACAATGGAGAACATTTCACATGCAAACCACAACACTGAGGAAGAAACATATGCCCATTTCTATATTGGCCCCTCTTCTGGAGAACCTGAGTTCAGTGCCTAGTGTAACTCTAGCTCCAGAGGATCCAGCACCGTCTTCTGATCTCCATAGGTACTTGCACACATGCGGCAAAAAACTCACAGAGACACACATAAATAACTATTTTTAAATAAAAATTTTAAAGTAAAAATATTTCAAAAATAACTATAGGGGAGATAGTTCGTGGTTAAAGTGTTTCCTGTACAAGAATGAGTTTGGCTCCCCAGCACACAAACAGAGTTGGTGTAGGGGCATATACCTGTATCCCCATCATTGAGGGGCAAAGATAGGCTAATCATAAGGATTCACTGGTCAACCATTGTAGTCAAAACAGTGAGCTCCAGATTCAAGTAAGTGAGTTTGTCTCAAAAAACCTTTTCAAAATAAAACCTAAAATGAAGAATTATAGAAGAAACCCAAGATCAATTCCTGGCCTCTATGCATCTCTGAATGGATGCACACACATATAAGCCATCCTCAACACACATACACAAAGTAACTATGGATAAAAATTCTAATATTGGACCCTAAGAGAGACATACATGGATCTACATAGAAAAGGGAAAAAAGACAAGATCTCCTGAGTAAATTGAGAGCATAGGAGTCACAGGAGAGGATAAAAAGGGAGAGGGGGGGGAAAAGGGTGGGGAGTAGAGAAAAACGTATAGCTCAATAAAAAACAACAAAATAAAAAAAATTCCAATATTGGGGAGAATTATTTGGTGTCAGATTAATCATTTGCTAAAGGGAGAAGAAGGAGTTTTGTAAAATCATTGCTCAACCATTTGAAATACAAGACTCACATAATTTGGGAACTGAGGAAAGCTTACAAGAAGTCGGCATGCTGTGCTTTCATCCCCAGTGCAGAAATTCATATTAAATGGTCTCACTCTGCATATTACAACCCAAAATGAAATGCTTCCCACCCCAGGAAAACAAGAGTGGTTGTTTTTCAGGTCTTCTACCTGCTAAGTAAGTACTACCAGCTACTGAGCTATAACCTCAGCCCTTGATTTATTTTCTTTGTCTGTTTGGGTTTTTTTTTTTTTTTTTTGGAGGGGGGGGGGCTTTGTTTGTTTTTGTTTGGTTTGGTTTTTCGAGACAGGATTTCACAAGTAGTTTTTGGCACCTGTCCTAGAACTAGCTCTTGTAGACCAGGCTGGCCTCGAACACACAGGGATCTGCCTGCCTCTGCCTCCCGAGTGCTGGGATTAAAGGTGTGCGCCACCACCGCCCAGCAACAAGCTTGACATGTAGCCTCAATTGGCCTAAAATGTGCAATCCTTCTGCCCCTGTCTCGTGAATGCTGAGATTAGGGACATTAACTTTTCACTACTACTACACCCAGTTCATTTATTTCATTTCATTTAAAAGATTGTAAAGCTAAGAGTTACAATCCCACTTCCCCAAATGGTATCTTAGTAGCAGCATAGCGTCAAGCCAGAAAACCACCCCTGAAGCCCCACAGTAACAAACCTGCAGATCCTCACTAACCGGGAATTTCACAATGGCCTCCTTGGTCCAGGCCCCCAAGGAGATGGAGTCCAAGTGTCTCCTTGTCCTCTCAGGCATGTGATATTCGTGTGTTTAGCTTTTATGATCTTGGTGTTTTTAATGAATACTGGCAAGTATTTTTAGAGTGTCCCTTGGGTTGGCAGGTCTGATGTTCCTCATAATTAGTTTCAGGTTACATTTTGGACAAGAAAATCAAAGAAGTGAAGCTGAGGAGCAAGCTTCACTAGTGGATAAAGTGCTTGCTCCCCAGGCACAAGGAACTAAATTCAAACCCAGCTTCCGTGTAAAAAGCCAGGCATGTGCAGGCCAGAGCAGGCAGGCTGGTGCACTGCGGTTTAAGCAAGGATTCTCTCTGGAAGATTTATGGTAGAAAGTAATAGAGGAACATTACTACCATCTACTTCCATCCTCTGCATATTCACATACATACAAGTACAACACACACACATACACACACACACACACACACATTCACAAACACACAAAGAAAACCCCAGAATGAAATGAATTCCTCAGCACACGCCAAGGGCACTGGGTATTGTCACTTCTGGCAATGATCTCATGCCTTGTCACAGTGACCCCTTCGTAATCGCAGGCTTCCTGAGGAGAGGTTTCTTAACCAGCAAATGAAGCATAATTAAGAAAAACTCAGAGAGAGAAGTTAGGGTTCAACCTGAAGATCCAAAAAGCAGAACAGTCAACCACTGGCTCTTACCTTGACCTCAGTCCAAAATGGTGACCTTGTCTCCAGGAATCTCAGAATGAGACTGTGTCTGAGAGCTGTCCCCTCCCATTTTGTAATCCTCTCTAGGACTGGGATTAAAGACATGTACCACTGGGATGAAAGGCATGCCCCTCCTGGTTTCTACAGCAAACTAGTGTGGCTAACTGTTTTTGTTCCAAAGCCTTGTGAACAGCCTGACATGTGGAGAGGCTGGGGAGGCGCACTGAATGGGTAGATAAATAAATAAATAAATAAATAAATAAATAAATAAATAAATAAATAAATAAATAATAAATTACGCTTGATAGGTGACCGGATGAAGCCCTCTGAACACACGACACACGTCCTTGCTACTGGGCTCCCTCTCCACTGCCAGTGAAGGACAGTGTCTACACTTCTCCGCCGTGCAAGTGACCAGAGAGCAGCAGAGAAGAGGAGCAGGAGAGCCCGTGGCTTTGAGGTTGGTCTCGTTTCCATATTTGTTTAAACACTGTGGGAATGGGAAGCATAATGGAGGGGCATGGCGGCTCTGTGAATGGAATCTACCAACCAGAGTTCACCCATTTAAAGTGCAAAGAACAATGGGCTTTCTTTTATCTGGAGTTGAGAAATGAAATGGTCATCGCAATCAATTCCTGAACACTTTCATTTCCACAAAAAAAGATACTCCACATCCTTCAGTCATTGTCTCCAGAAGTCTCCCCAAATCTGTCCCCACTAACTAACAGCTGGTCTGCTTTTATGACTCTATATGATTATTCTGGACCTTTTTTCATACAGGAATTCATCTCCCCTGATCATTTGGGTCTCACATTCACTCGACATGGTCTCCAGATTCGCCCATATTGTAACCTGCACCAATACTTCACTCTTATTTACGTCTGAATAATATTCTGGTGAGCAGATATATCATATTTTGCTTATCAGTGTCTGGTAATTTGAATATAACCGGCTCCCATAAGCTGATAGGGCATGGCACTGTTAGAAGGTGTGGCTTTGTTGGAGGAAATGTGTCACTGTGGGAGTGAGTTTTGAGGTTCCCTATGCTCAAAATACCACCCAGTGTCACAGTCGATTTCCTTCTGATCAAGATGGATCCAGCACCATATCTGCCTGCATGCCACCATGATCCCCACCATGATGATAACAGACTGAACCTCTGAAATTATAAGTGAGCCACCCCAATTAAATGTTTTTTTCTTTATAAGAGTTGCCATGGAAGTTCGAGGCCAGCCTGGTCTACAAGAGCTAGTGCCAGGACAGGCTCCAAAGCTACAGAGAAACCCTGTCTCGAAAAACTAAAAAAAAAAAAAGAGAGAGAGAGAGAGTTGCCATGGTCATGGTGTCCCTTCGTAGCCATAGAAACCCTGACTCAGAAACCAAGAATCTCAAACAACAATGTTTTAAATATTCATATAGGAAGTTTTATGCGGCCATATGTTTTCATTTATCCTGTGTATAAAGCCAGGAGTGGGATAGCTGGGTCACACAGTAACTCTGTTTAATTCTCAGCAGAACCGCCAATCTGTGCATTTCCTTCTAACACCATGTGAGCATGTAATATCTCTGCATGCTTGCTAATGCCATTGTCCTGGCCCTGTAATTATTACATCCTAGTCAGTATAAAATGGCAGTATGGTTTTGATTTGAACTTCCTCATGACTAATGGCATTGGACTTCCTCTTATAAACTGAATGTATATACTGGCAATACATATTTGACATTGGTAGGGATTTTTTGGGAGAGGGGGATTTTCATCCCTTTTATTGGAAATAGATGATTTTTCTCTGACTGCGGTTTCTCTTCCCTCTACTCCTCCCAGTTCCTCTCCCCCTTACCTTTCATTCAGATCCACTCACTTTCTGTCTCTCATTAGAAAACAAGTGGGTTCCTAAGGGATAATAATAAAATAGAATATGAAAAAAACAAAAGTGATCACATCCGAGTTGGACAGGACAAACAAATGGACGGGAAAGAGTCCAAGAGAGACCCACTCATTCACACACCCAGGAATCCCATAAAAAGCACTGAACAGGTGGCCATAATATTTATGCAAAGGACCTGTGTAGATGCAGGCGTGCTGTCTTAAGCTCTGTGAGTTCCTATGAGCTTTGATCTTGTTGGTTTAGAGGGCTTTGTTTTCTTGATGTCCTCCATCCCATCTGACTCTTACACTCTTTCTTGTTTTCTCTTCTGTACCTGATCCCTGAGGGGAGGGATTTGGTAGAGACATCACATTTAGGGCTGAGGGCCCCAAGGTCTCTCATTCTCTGCATAATGTCTAGCTGCGGGTCTCTGTATTTGTTCCCATTTGCTGTGGGAGAAAGTTTCTCTGATGATGGCTGAGCAAAACATTGAGCTATGGGATAATTAATGTTGATTAGCAGAATGTCATTAGGAGTCATCTTACTGTTACTTTTTATTTTTATTATTTTTTTTTTTTTTAGAATAGGGATATTTTGTTTTACCCTAAGTCCCTGGGCTATCTGGTCTCAGATTATTGGTCACTCAAGCAGTATTGGGTATGGAATTCATCTCATGGAGTGAATCTTAAGTCAAATCAGGTAATGGTTGGTTACTCCTACAGGATTGTAGCATGATTATCATTGACTTAGTAGCCAATGTGCACATATAAGTAAACATATACCATATTTGTCTTTTGGCATCTGGGATCATTACTTAGAATGATTTTTTTTCTAGTTCCATTCATTTACCTTGGAATTTCCTGATGTTATTTTTTTTAACAGAGGAGTAATACTTTATTGTGTAAAAGTACCACATTTTCTTTGTTCAGTCTGTTGAGGAATGCTGTGGGACAATGGTCTGTACCCTGTCACTTATATTTTAAATAAATGCTGATTGGCCAGTAGCTAGGCAGGAAGTATAGGAGGAGCGACCAGGTAGGACGTAGAGGCAGGGCAACGAGAATTCTGGGAAGAGGGAAGTTTCTATCTGCAGTCATCATCCAGACAGAGAGGAAGCAAGATGTGACTACCTCACCTAAAAAAAGTACCAAGACATGTGGCTAACATAGACAAGAATTATGGGCAAATATAAGTTATAAGAGTTAATAAGAAGCCTGAGCTACTAGGCCAATCAGTTTATGATTAATGTGGACCTCTGTGTGTTTATGTGGGACTAAATATCTCTGTGTGGCGTAGCTAACATACAGAGACCAGGTGAGATAGAAACCTCAGTCAATAGAGGAACATTTAGGTTTTCTCCAATTTCCATCTGTGGTAAAGAGAGCAACAATGAAACCTGGTTGAACAAATAAATGCCTTTGTGGGAAAAAAAAAATCCTTTATATGCCTAAGAGTAATATAGATAGATCTTGACATAGATCATTTTCCTGGGGAACCACCACCTTGATTTCCAAGATGCTGTACAAGTTTGCGTTCCCACCAGCAATGGCTGTGTGTTCCTCTTACCCCACCTCCTCATCAGCATAAGCTGTCACTTGTTTTAGTAATATTAGCCATGCTGATAGGTTTAAAGTGAAATATCAAAGTGTTTTGATTCAAATTTTAAGGATGTTGAACATTTCTTTAACTATTTCTCAGCTATTTGTATCTCCTCTTTTGAGAATTCTGTTTGGATCTGTACCCTATTTTTAAATTGGGTTGTTTTCTTCATAACTTATTTTTTTCCTGAATTCTTTATATATTTTGGATATTAGCCTTCCATCAGATGTGTAGTTGGTTAAAAAAAAATCTTTTTTTATTCTGTCTGAATGACAGTGTCATTTGCCATGCAGAAGCTTTTCAGTATTATGAGGTCCCTTTTATTAAGTGCTGGTCTTAGTGCCTGTGCTAACAGTGTTCTTTTCAGAAACTCTTCTGTGCCAATGAGTTCAACACTGTTCTGTCAGGTTCAGTGTACCTGGTTTCTGTTGAGGTCTTTGATCCACTTGCGGTTGAGTCTTGTGCAGGGCAATGAGTATGGATGTTTTTGTATTCTTCCACATGCAGTCATCCAGTTCCTCCAGCACACGGAAGATGTGACCAGACTTTCCTTTGTGGGACTGCCAGGTCCCCAATAATGACACTGAGATTTATTATTAATTATGAAAGCTTGACCTTTAGCTGAGGCTTGTTCCCAACTGCTCTTATAACTTAATTTAACCCATTTCTATCTATCTATGTTCTACTCTATGGCTCTTACCTCTCTCCCATTCTGTACAACCAATTTGCTCCACGTTTTGCTGGTATCTCTCAAAGCACACCTAAAACTAACCCTCTGAGTTCCTCTCTCTGTCTGTAAATCCCACTCAACCTCTCTTGCCTAGCTAGCTATTGGTTATTCAGCTTTTTATTAAACCAATCACAGTAACACATCTTCACAAAGTATAAACAAATATCCTACAACAAGAAGATGCTGTCGTTTGGAGGGAATGTCTCTTAGGGATATTATCTCTGCGAAGAGACACCATGACCAAGGCAACTCTTATAAAGAAAAACATTTAGTCGAGGCTGGCTTACAGTTTCAGAGGTTTAGTCCACTACTGTCATGGCAGGAAACATGGTGACATGCAGGCAGACATGGTGCGAGAGAAAGAGCTGAGAGTTCTTTAGCTTGATCCACTGGCAACAGAAGGAGACTGTGAGCCACAGTGAGTGTAACTTGAGCATGAGACCTCAAAGCCCACCCCCACAGTGACACATTTCCTCCAACAAGACCATACTTCTAATAGTGCCACTCACTATGGGCCAAAGCATTCAAACACATGAGTCTATGGGGGGGGGGGCATTCCTATTCAAATCACCACAGTGTGTCCTTGGCTTCTTTACCAAAACACTACTCTCCATAAATATGTGGATTTATATCTCTCCCTTCAACTTGATTGATCAACGTGTCCGTTTTTTATGGCAATGTAATGCTCTCTTTATTGCTATTGCTCTGTAGTAAAACTTAAAATCAGGGAAGGTGATATGTCCAGAAATCCTTTTATTATTCAGGATTGTTTTCGTTCTCCTCCTGGGTTTTTTGTGTTTCCACAGAAAGCTGAGAGTTGTCCTTTCAATGTCTGTGAAGAATTATGTTAGAATTTTTGATGGGGTTTGCATTGATTCTATAGATGGCTTTTGGTAGGATGGTCACTTTCACTATGTTAATCCCACTTCCCATCTGGGAACGTGGGAGATCTTTCCATTTTCTGTGTCTTCAATTTCTTTCTTCAATGACTTAAAGTTTTTGTCATACAAGTCTTTCACTTGCTTGATTAGAGTTGCCTCAAGATATTTTGGCTATTGTGAAAGGTGTCGCTTCTCTGATTTATTTCTCAGTTTGTAGTTTGTATTTTGGAGGGCTACTGATCTTGAGAGCTAACTTAGTATCCAGTTGCTTTTCTGAAAGTGTTTATCAGCTGTGGGAGTTTTTCTTGTGGAATATTTAGGGTCACTAATGAATCTTATCCTATCATCTGCAAATAAAGGTAATTTGACTTCTTTCTTTCCATTTTGTGTCCTCTCAATCTCTTTTAGTTGTCTTATTGCTCTAGCTAAGACTTCAATGACTGTATTGAATAGGTATAGAGAGTGGAGAACCTTGTCTTATTCCTGATTTTAGTAAAATTGCTTTGACTTTCTCTTCATTTAAGTTGATAATAGCTTTACATGCACTTGCTGTAAACTGCCTTTGTTATGTTGAGGTATGTCCCTTGTACCCCTGATTGTTCCAAGACTTTTATCATGGAAGGGTGTTAGATTTTGTCAAAGGCCTTTTTAGCATCTAATGAGATAATCATGTGTTGTTAACTTTGTATCCAGTTGCTTTTCTGAAAGAGTTTATCAGTTGTAGGAGTTTTCCTTGTGAAATTTTCAGGGTTGTTTATGAATTTTATCAATCATCTTCAAATAAAGATACTTTGATTTCTTCCTTTCCAATTTCTGTCCTCTTGATCTCTATAGATCTGCTTATATTGCTTATCCGAATTTGATTTAATGTTATTAAGTAGTATGTATGTGTGTACTGATAAAATTGTCCATTTCTTTAAGGTTTTTCAATTTGGCAGAGTGTGTGTTTTTAAAATATGTCCTTAGGATTGTCTGGATTTCCTCAGTGTTTGTTGTTATGCCCCCCTATTAATTTCTAATTTTATTTATTGGGATATTCCATGTCCACCTTTTAAGACTTTGTTTATCAATTTTACTGATTTTTCTCAAAGAACAAATTTTTTGTATTATTGGTTTGTTTGTTTGTTTCTATTTTATTGATTTTAGCCCTGAATTTGATTATTTCTTGCCATCTACTTGTTTTGGGTGTAATTTCTTCTTTTTCTTCTAGAGCTTCCGGGTGGGCTGCTAAATTGCTAATATAAGCTCTCTCCAGTTCTTTAATGCAGTGACTGGTGCTATGAGCTTGCCTCTTAGAACCCTTTCATTGTGGTGTATTGTGCATTTACTTTCTTTTTCTCTTTCTTTCCTTTTTATTTTTTTAAAAAAAATCTTTCTGAGACAGGGTTTCTCTGTATATCCCTGGCTATCCTGAAACTCACTCTGTAGACTAGGCAGGCCTTGAACTCAGAGATCATCATCCTGCTTCTGCCTCCTAAGTGCTGGACTTAAAGGCATGTACCACATGTCCAATCGTGTATTCATTTTAATTCAATTATGGAAAATTTTTTGTTTCTTTTTATCTTGACCCATTTTCCAGTCAGTAGTGTGTTGTTCCGTTTCTTTGAGTTTGCAAGCTTTCCGTTGTCTCTGCTGTTGTTAATATCCAGCTTTCATTCATGGTGGTCAGACAGGATGCAGGTTACTATTTCATTTTTCTTGTGTCTATTGAGACTTGCTTTGTGTCTAACTGTATTGTCAATTTTATGGAAAGTTCTGTGAGATGCTGAGAAGAACAGATATTCTTTTGCGTTTCAGTGAAATGTTCTGAAAATATCTGTTAGGTCCATTTGGTTTCTAAGGTCAGTTAGCTTCAACATTTCTATGTTTAATTTTTGTCTGGATGATCTGTCTGTTGGTGATAGTGAGGTATTGAAGATTCCCACTATCAGAGTGTGAGGGTCAATATATGATTTAAATAATAGTGTTTCTTTCATAAACTTGGGTGCTTATGTATTTGGGGCATAAATGTTAAGAATTGCAGTGTTCTCTTGGTGGATTTTTCCCTCTGATGAATAAGTAGTGTCCATCCATATCTCTTTTGATGGGTTTTGGTTTGAAGTCCATTTTGTCAGACATTAAATGGCTACACCGACTTGCTTCTTAGGTCCATATGCTTGTAATATTCCCATTTTGTTACCCCGAGGCGATGTCTACCCTTAGTGTTGATGTGTGTTTCTTAGATGCATCAGAAGAATGGATCCTGTGTTCACATCATTTCTGTTAGTCTGAGTCTTTTAGTTGGGTAATTGAGTTCATTGATGTTGAGAGATATCAATGCACAGTGCCTATTGGTTCATGGTATTTTGTTCATTAGAGGTGTTATGAGAAGAGAGAGAGAGAGAAAGGGAGAGAGAGAGAAAGAGAAAGGGAGAGAGAGAAAGAGAAAGGGGGGGAGAGAGAGAGAGAGAGAAAGAGAGAGAGAGAGAGTTTTTTTGATTTACTGACTGGTCTGGGATTATTTATTCCATGTGCTTTCTTTTTTGTTTTATTTTTCCCCTGTGTTTTCTTAACCACTTTAGGTCAGCAGCTTCCTTCTAGAGCCTTCTGTAGGGCTGGATTTACAAATAGATATTACTTAATTTTGATTTTATCAGGAAATATTTTATTCTCCCCGTCTATTGTGATTGAAAGCTTTGCTGAGTATAGTAGTTTGGGCTGGCATCTGGGGGCTTACAGTCTCTAGTACATCTGCCCAGACCCTTCTGGCCTTTAGAGTCTCCATTGAGAAGTCAGATGCAATACTAAGAGGACTGCCTTTATATGTTAAATGTTACTTGACCTTTTTACCTTGTAGTTTTTAATATTCTTTCATTTTCCTATTCATGTAGTGTTTTGGTTTTATGGGCCAAAGGGTCTTTCTTTTCTGGTCAGGCTACTTAGTGTCCTACATGCTTTTTGTACCTTGATATGTTAAGGAAGTTTTCTTCTATTATTTTGTTAAAAAGATTTTCTATGCCTTTGAGCTGGGTTACTTCTCCTTCCTGGATTCCTTTATTCTTAGATTTGATCTTTTCGTAGCATCCCAGATTTCCTGGATATTTTGTGCCAGGAGTTTTCTAGAATTAACATCTTTGTCCTGAAGTGTCTCTTTCTTCTATTATGTCTTCAAGATCTGAGATTATCTTTTCTATCTCTTATATTCTGTTGGTGAGATTCGCCTCCTGTTTTGAGTTCCTAAATTTTTCATTTCCAGATTTCTTTCAGTCTGGACTTTCTTCATTGTTTCTATTTCCATATTCAGGTTTTGAACAGTTTTATTAATTTCTTTCCATTGTTTGTTGTGTTTTCATAGTTCTTTAAGGGATTTATTCATTTCCTTATGTATTTATTTCCTCTTTAAAGACCTCCATCATTTTCATACAGTCTGTTTTAAGGTCTTTTTCTTGAGCTTCAATGACGTCAGAATACACAGGGCCTGTTGTTGGCCTTTGGTGTAGACACATTGTCCCATCTGTTATTGGATGTGGTTTTGCACTAGCATCTAGGCATCTGGGACTAAGAAGACTATAAATATAGGTGCTGATATCTGGTCTTGCCCTTATTTTGTGTGTGTTTTGTTCTTTCATCTTTGTTGCCCTCTCTGGTTCTTGTAAGAGTATGGTGACTGTGTGTTCCCAGGTAGGAAATTCTTCTGGGATCCTGATAGGTGTGGCCACTGGGAGCTCCAGGTAAAATATGTTTCCAGGCATTGGGAACTGAGACTTAGGAATGAGGATGGGCTCCTGGAATACTGGAGTTGGGGCCTGGGATAAAGCAAGGGGGAGGAAGGTTAGGAGGAGGGGAAGATCTATGTGATTGACTGGAGGAGCAGAAGGAGAGGTGAAGATCTTCAGTTAGTCTATTGCTTCCCTGGCTGGAGTGGTCTTGGATTCCCACAGAATCATGATTGAAATTTTAGGTTTAGTGACTTCTAGTCTATTGTTTTATTACCTCTACTTCATTGAATATGGTATTTACACATCTAAAATTCTGTGTGTGTTTGTACACGTGCACACATGCATGTTGCATTTCTTTTATAACTTGCTATATAGCCAAAAATGGCCTTAAACTTCTGATCCTCCTGCCTCTACTTCTAAAGTACCAGGGTTACGTGCATGTGGCACCGTACCAGGTTTATGAACTTCTGTGGCTCAAACCCAAGGACTCATGAGTGCTATCTAATTGAGCGATATCTCTAATTCCTATTCTTGTAAGAATTGAGTATATTTAACCTGGAGGGCAAAGGTGTGTGTGTGTATACAATCTAAATATATCAATAATTGAATCAATAAGTCACCCAGTGACTCTATTAGTTCTTCATGTAAAAATTACAGAGACCTGTCCTAAACAGTAGTGAGATCCAGTGTTCCAAGAGTGGCTATGGTACACAGGGATGGATTAAGATGATATTTTTACAGAGCTGTAGACTAGGAGCCTCTGAAGTTCCTTCTGGAATCCTGAAAGTTGATAATGTGTTTGGCATTTCTCCTGATTACCTACTCTTCAAAACTCGCTCTCTTCATATACTCTTCATACACTGTACTCTCCAGATCCTTAAGTTAGCTAATTTAATTCAGAATCAAGCTTTATAATCAGTAAGCAGAACACTAAAATGAGGTCTAATGGTGTCCTCCATCAGTGACTTTGACATTGTCAATAAAAATCGATATGAAATGGATTATTATTAAAGATTTTCACTAAGGAACCAGAAGTTACACATAAGACTAGAATGTAATTTGTGAATCAATATTCAAATCAATAAAATCTGTACTTTATCTAAAGAAATGTAGTCAGTTGTGTCTACACCTTTATTTTGTCATCACTAGTTTGGCGACGGGATCTGCTATGATGCTAGAGGATACTTAATCATCAGTATGTATCCTACTTTAAGATACTCATGCTTTTAACTGCTGGGTCCTTTCTATTCTTGCTTTGTAGATATCATATACTCCCTGACTAAATCCAAAATAAGAAGGAAGAAATGCATTTGCCTCTTGTAAATGATAAAAAAGAACTGGGGTATCCTCATAAGAGCTAGGAATTCTGTCTTCAACTAGTGATGTAGGTGCTCCAAAGGACCTGATCACACAAATAGAAATGATCAGACCTAGAATAAATCACATTTTATGCCATATTGTACTCACAAGCAGCTATGGAAATCTCTAGGCTACTCCCTTCCCTCTATCCCTGCTCCTCAGTAACTACAGGGTAAGTAGAAATAAAACAAACACATGCCATGCCCAGGGGAAAACAAGGGTGAGTTTAGAAATGCAGTCCTGTTAAAAGAATTCCGACCAATGTGTTCATTACAATAGTCTACTGCATGCTGTAAAGATCAGCTTTAATATCTCTCTGGTGTAGCACAGGAAAATTTATCCCTCGTTCTTGCTGCATAGTGAAGTGGGGTTGAGGTGAGACCACTCACATCATCCATAGCACTTGATGAATGGGGGCAGAGAGATGGCTCATAGGGTACAGGTACCTGCTGCCAAGCCTGAGGATGCTGTGGGATAATGCTCTTGTACACTGTAAAGATTTGTCGCTCATATTGGTTTAATAAAACGCTGATTGGTCAGTAGCCAGGCAGGAAGTATAGATGGAGTGACCAGAGCAGGAGAATTCTGGGATGAGAAAAGTCAGAGATGCCAGATGAAGAGGAAGCAAGAGAATGCCTTATTGAGAAAAAGTACCAAGACACGTGGCTAAACATAGATAAGCATTATGGGTTAATTCAAGTTGAAAGAGCTAGTTAGTAATAAGATGAGCAAGAGGCCAAACAGTTTATAACTAATATAAGTCTCTGTGTGTTTATTTAGGACTGAATGGCTGCAGGACTGAGCGGGACAGAAACTTCTGTCTGCATGAGGTCAATTGTCCTGATGGTACAAAATACCTGAGTTCAATTGTCCATATGGTACAGGGAAAGAACCTACTCCCACACGTTGTTCTCTGGCTTTCACACATGTAATACACCCATTCACATCATACACAATTGCAGACATACAATAAAATTTAAAAACAAAACAATGACGATAATAAAAAAAAAAGACTCAAAAGAGGTAAATTTTCCCATCTGGCATGTTGTAAGCTGTTGCGTAAGGACTCAACCCCACCCTTCCCAGCTTTAGACCAGGGTGACATATCCCACTCTCCCATCTCTTGCTCAAGACTACCCACATTGCTTCACCAAAACGTAAGTATTCTTGAAGGGCAGGTTGAGGAACTACCATCTGTCATAAAAGGCAAAAATGAAAATCAGGAAAATGGAGGACAGATAGAAATTCAAAAGTGACTTGGTAAATAAGTCCAGATAAATGTACAGTTATACACACAGTTATGACACTCATAAATCAAAACACAGAGATGTCAAGGTAAAGTCTTAAAAATCTGGTTATGCCAGATTCAGAAGAGACTCACCTAAAATGTTAGAATAAATAAATTTTGAAAATTAAAAGGCAAAAACAGGAGGGATGCAATAGGCAAGTACACCCAGAAGAAAATTGATTTGTGTCTATATTTTAACGGAAATTATTGATGTCAAAACAAAATGTTAGTAGGCATAAACAGGGACTGTACTATTCAGTATTCCATTGCTGTAACCAAATACATGAGATATGAAACTTGAGGAAACATTTGTCTTGGCTCCTAGTTTCAAAGGCTTTAGTCTATGCATTGGCTGGCTCCATAGCTGCGATACAGTAGAGAACAGAGCATCATCGACACATGGGGGTGTGGCAGAGGTCAGGTAGCAGAGACAGAAGTATATACAAAAGTCCCCAAATGTCCTTCAAAGACATTGCTCCTCCATTAAGTCACCAATTCCTCCAGCACTGTCCCATCTCTTAACAGTCCATTCAGGAATGAACTTGCCACAGGGTCAACTCCAAATGGAGTTGATGGAGTCAGCCCCTCAGTGGTCCAGTCACCTCTCAGGAGCCCCACAAGTCAGAGACCAAACAACAACTGAAACATTCATAATACTTAAAAAAAAAAAAAAAAAGAAGTTTAAATCACCAAGAAAATAGTCAAGTTTTAAGCATATATAATTAATGTTAGGACCAAGTTATACAAAGTAAAAATTGATACAGTATGAAGAAGATTAATTGATACGTATAAAGAAGATGAATTGATACAGTATAAAGAAGATGTGGGTAACAAAGTTTATCTTATTTACATTCTGGCTATTTACAAAAAGGTTGTTGACTTCTGCACATAAAATATTCCAGAAAATTTCAGAATATCCATTCCGAATAACAGTTTCTGAGGCATAATGCAATTAACTATAAGGCTGCTAGAATAATAAATAATTTCATGTTCTTGTAAATTCAAAAGAAAACCATACTTTAAATAACTAATGAACAAAAGAAAAAATAATAATGGACATTTTTACATAATAAATGAGAGCAAAGCTGTTGTAGATTAGTTGAGAGATTGTCAAAGATGGCAACAAAGGAAATACGTTTAAATCCGTGAGTTTCGACATTTGATGGGGAAAGACAGTTCATCACAATGGAAAAGGGATACGTCCCTGTCTCAGTCAATGTTCTACTGCTGTGAAGAGACACCATGACCATGGCCACTCTTATAAAAGTGGAGGTTTAGCCTGTTATCATGATGGCGGGAAGTATGATGGCACACAGGCAGACATGGTTCTGGAGAGGCTGAGAGTTCTACGTCTGGATGGGCAAGAAGCAGGAAGGGAAAAATAACAACAGTCCTGGCTTGAGCATTTGAAGTCCCAAAGCCCACCACCAGTTACCACTTTCTCCAACAAGGACACACCTCCTAGTGGTGCCACTTCCTGGTGAGCAAGCATTCAAATCAAGGAGCCTGTGGAGGCCATTCACATTCAAATCACCACAATCCCTATGAAACCAGTAGAACTCCATTAAGTGTTGCTGAGTAGCCAACAACAATCCAGTAGAAATACTGTCAGGTGAGCAAGTTGGGAAGCGTAAGAAAATTGAACTGTCCTCTCATATTCAGTTGTCCATGTGAGGCCACAAAGAGGGAGTCTTGGCAAAGGCTCATGGGAAGTTGCCTCTGTGGGCTGAGTGAGGATGTAAAGGGAGGACATCCCAGACTGGAGCCCAATAACTGACATGACAGACATCTGTGACTCAGTGCTTTCCCTGATGCTTCGTAAATTCCACACATGCTCTTCCTCCAGACATCTAAATCTTAAGACTCCTGAGGGAAAGTACATTTTCATGGTAGCAGAGCGCTGGAGTAGACGTCTTCCTTAATTCGCCAACAATCCACATGCTCTTTTAACCGCTTTCAAACAATGACAGCAACAAAGAGAACCATGCCTCTATTTAGCAATCTGTAACTCAGTCTCGTGGAATTGAAAAGACAATGTGCTGATCTTCTCTCCCCAGAGGATGAACAAGTGATATCCACATTTGGATGAGATCCTTTGGCCTTTTATCTGACTCTCACTTCCCCTTTGATAATCTGTGACTTAAACACTAATGTACAAAAGTTAACACCTGAGAACAAAAGATGAGAAGGAAAAAAAGCAATGCCCATATGTGCATTTATACTTGAACATAGTCCTAGCAAATAAAACAACGCACTCATAAATTCTACCATCTTGTTTCTGCTTAGGATCACATAGACATATAGCTCATGACTCTGAGTCCCTTTTCCACCATTTACCCAGTGTTCTCTGCTGCCAGGCAACAAACACCTCAGCTTTCCTGAAAGGTTGACCCAAACCTGTGTACTTGCAGGACCTCCAGCTCTTGAAATCATGCTATATTAGTGTGGTGGTTTGAAAAAAAATGGCTCCCAAACAGAGTGGCACTATTGGGAGGTATGGCTTTGTTGGAGTAGGTGTGGCCTTGTTGGAGGAAGTGAGTCACTGTGTGTTGAATTAAGAGCAGCGGGGCTGCGTCCCCGGCACCCGGCCGCCCGCATGGCTAGCTTATGCCCAGAAATAATTACACGGAAACTGTATTCTTTCAAACACTGCCTGGCCCGGCTAGTTCCAGTTTCTTATTGGTTAGCTCTTTCATATTGTTCTAACCCATTTCTAATATTCTATGTAGCCCATGAGCTGGCTTACCAGGGAGGATCTTAACCTGCGTCTGTCTGGAGCGGGAGAATCATGGCGACTCCTCACTCAGCTTCTTTTTCCCAGCATCCTGTTCTGTTTTCTCCGCCTACCTAAGGGTTGGCCTATCAAATGGGCCTAGGCAGTTTCTTTATTAATAAGAAATCACTCCCACATCATTTCCCCTTTTTCTGTTTAAACAAAAAAGAAAGGCTTTAACTTTAACATAGTAAAATTACATATAACAAAACAGTTATCAAGTAAGAATTACAGTTACAATATTTATATCTATTTTATCTCTTATCATAACTAAGGAAAACTATAACTATCCATTCTTCAACTCCATCAAAGACTCCAGAAGGATATAATATTACCTATCAAACAAGAAATAAGAAAACTCTAGAAATGACAGAGACATCTCGCTGCCTGGACAGTCACCCAAAGTTCCTCTGTACCGTTGGGGCATCCATCTTCGGCCTACAGGCCCATAGTATCCAGCAGACATTCTCATCAAGCAAGAAATTCCAAAGACAGTTCAGTCACTTTTTGCTGTGTCCTGCAGAATGTCTCACAGACTCTTTCATGAAGCAGGAACCCCAAAAGGTCATCTCACCTTTAGGCAAGTTCAGCAGTCCTCTCTCTGCGGGTTCTCTGTGTCCAGTTTATGCAACAGTCCAGGCAAGAGCAGTTTCTTGCCCAAATGGCTATCAAACTCCATAAGGATTCTCTTCGATGCCCATCTTCCTCTTGAAATAGATTGGTGCTGCCAGGAGCAAATGTGTCTCATTGTCATGAAAAACCCTAAGTTATTAAAATATCTTAAATGCCATATTCTGCAGCCTTTGAAAGATATGAAGAATGCCTATCTAACTAAAATATCTCTCTATATATCTAGAAAATCTAACTAACATGACTACAAGCTTAAGTATTAGCGATGATTATCCATTAACAACCTATATTTCCTAATTATACATTACATTTTTAAATGAACTACACAATCACAATACCTTAATCAAGATCAAAAATACATATACATATAACAAAATTGACCATAAAATCCATACCAATGCAAATTATTCATATCTATATCATATCCCCCTTTAAATGTAAAAGAACATTTATAAACAATATTTGGGAACATGGGCGTAGTTTTTTCTCTACAAACTGCTTCCTGCTGAATAGGGGCGTCGTTAATTAGGTTGTTCATGATATAACCTGTATGCTAGTTTCATCTCAGTTGGCAATTGAGCGAAGCAATTTTTTGAGGGTATTCACAGCAACCTTTCAGGAGGGCGTGGTCTATCATACCAAATCGGAATAGATGCAATCCACAGGGTCTCATCCTCTGCAAAAACAAAAGAAGACCCTCTCCAAAGCATCATATCCTTAGACCCAAATTCTGAAATCATAATACCCTTATATCCATTTTGGTTTAGATTGGCAGCCCATGTAATGAAATGTCTCTCTGTACTTAGCTCCTTCACAGTCAAAAATTTTAAAGAAAACACAATGTACATAATCCAGACTCTCTGTGAATTTTCCATTTTTACGTGGCTTATATTTCTTTATTTCTTTTAATCTATAACTCTCTGTACTTCTGTACTCTGTCTCTTTAAAGACTTTACCCTTTTTCTTTTTAAGACATTAACTTTATTCTTTATATTCTTTTTCTTCTCTTTCCCAAGCCTACGTACATTTATCCAACAGTGTCTGAATCTGTTTTATTGTGAATCTGTAATTTCTTTACTATACAGGAGCATTTCTTAAAATGTTAAGCATTTCTTAAAAACTTAAGTTGCACCATTTACAGGTAATACGGTACTGCCTGTGTCCTGCCCAGTCTAAACCTTAACTGCACGGTTTTAAGGTAATTACGGTAGTTCCTGCTGAGATCAGCACAGTTCAGCATGGAGCAGCTGCTCCTGCCTCAGAGTCATTTGGTGCCCCTGAACCATTCACAGTTTCAGGCACACAGCAAGTCCACATTGGAGCCGCACTCAGCAGTTTAACTCTGAGACTGAGTGTGCAGCACAGAAACTCTTTTCATCCAAGTTACAGCCAAATCTGACATGCAGAGCACTGCGCAGTCTGAAAATGCGTCTCTGTATAGCGGCAGGAATCCGCCATGCTCTTCCGCCTGCCTAAGCCTGATTCTGCCTTCTGCCCAGGTGCAGGCAGGGAGCGCTGAGCCATCTGCACGGTCTCAGAGCACTCTTCTCCGATCCCAAGTGGGGACACAAACATCCAGTCCCATACAAACATCCAGTCCCATAAAAGCCTTGAAATGCTTTAAAGCCAGAGTTCACGCTGGCAGCACAGTCCCCAGGAAGCAGCGCTTTAAAATGACGCAGCTTTTTTCTGCTGCTGTTGCTGAATCAGGAAATTTCTCTACAGCACGCCACCAATAAACAGCAAAAATCTGTGTTAAACTCTCTCTCCCTTATTTTTAAGCCTTTTCAGGTTTTTAAGTGGATTTAGGCCATCACGTCTGGGCGCCATCTGTTGAAATAGGAGCGGCAGGGCTGCGTCCCCGGCACCCGGCCGCCCGCATGGCTAGCTTATGCCCAGAAATAATTACACGGAAACTGTATTCTTTCAAACACTGCCTGGCCTGGCTAGTTCCAGTTTCTTATTGGTTAGCTCTTTCATATTGTTCTAATCCATTTCTAATATTCTATGTAGCCCATGAGCTGGCTTACCAGGGAGGATTTTAACCTGTGTCTGTCTGGAGCGGGAGAATCATGGTGACTCCTCACTCAGCTTCTTTTTTCCCAGCATCCTGTTCTGTTTTCTCCGCCTACCTAAGGGTTGGCCTATCAAATGGGCCTAGGCAGTTTCTTTATTAATAAGAAATCACTCCCACATCAACTGTGGAGACGAGTTTTGAGATCTCATATGCTCAAAGCCAAGCCCAGTGAGACAGACCACTTCCTGTCGCCCGCAAGTCAAAATATATTAACTCTTAGTTACTGCTCCAGCACCATGTCTGCCTGCACATTGCTATGACCCACTATGATGATAATGGACTGAACCTCTGAACTGTAAGCCACCCTATTAAATGTTTTCCTTTATAAGAGTTCTCATGCTGTCTCTTCACAGCAATGGAAACCCCAATTAAGACAATTGGGTTATTGTAGCTTTTTGGTGTGTGTCTGTCTGTCATCTGTCTTTCTGTGTGAATGTCTGTGTGTGTGTGTGTTGCTGGGGATCATATTCAGCACTTTGTACATGCTAAGAAAGCTCTTACTGAAATATATCCTCACCTTTTTTTTTTTTGAGACAAGCCCAAATATTCAGCTTAGGGTGATTTGAACTTGCTATGGAGCCCAGACTAGCCTCAAATTCATAAGCCTCCTGTTTCCTGTTAAGTCAGGAGTTGTATACTAACACATTCAGTCAACAACCCTTTTTCCCCTTCCAATATTAGGGATTGAACACATAACCTTATGTTTACCCTGTAAGCAAGCACTAAGCCACAGCCCTGGCGCTTGTCTTTTTCTTCTTCCTTTTCATGGGTATATAACTTTTCCTTTTTCCTTTTCTTTTCATGGGCACATTAAGAGGTATCTCCAGAGACTCTGCCCAGGTCCAGAAACACCACCTCTTACTCCTACGGTGTAGTACAGAACTGATTTTGCTTTAAGGATTAAAATCAATCACACTAGCTAGTGTTGTAAGCCACCTGTTTGCTTTTGTTGTTGTTGTTGTTGTTTCCTTCCCCAACCCAAGAGGTTCAGGAGCATGAGAAATTCAAAGAAGTCAGGCTGTAGTCTTTGTTGGATGGCACTGTGGTTGTTTTGCCATTAGAGACACCTCTTCTGTGGGAAGTGAGACCTCTAAATCAGCAAAGCATGAGTTGAGAGGACTGGAAGCCTAAGCTTCACTAGGAGAATTCTTGCTAATAAGAAGAAACAACTCCCTTTCCTTCCTCTCATTCTTCAACCTGAGGTGGAAAACCATCTCGGGCAGCTGCTTGGTCTGAGCACAGCTCATGTCCTGAAAGGCATTCTCTGTCCATCCAGCTGACCACACAACTCACCACACTGCCAGTCCTTCAGAACAACCTCAAAGGAATGGAACAGGACAAGTGCAGTTTGTTCTGAGGTTACTTGTTCTTTGCTATTATTTATTTGGTATGAATAAAGTGCTCTAGTCAGAGGCAATACATTCAGAAATAATAAAAGTTGCATAATGTACTATCTGTGTAGAAAGTTTTTGTGTGTTTCTTCTTTCTTTTCAGGTCATTACAGGCAGTAAAAGCAGATTTATACTCTGGTCAGCACTGGCAGAACTTCCCATAAACTCTGTCACTGACTACTCCTGCCTGTGCTTTTAGATGATGCTGGCAGGTACTGAAAACCAACTGTACCAAGCCCTCAACTCTTTCTTCCTTAGTGAAGGAAGCACAGAGAACTTCTCATGAAGACAAAAATAGAGACGAAGAAAAGGAAGCAGTTTCTTAGGAATAAGACCTATATGAGCCAAGTGTAGCAAATGCCTGTCATGTTAGCACTTAGGTAGTGGAAGCAGAGTGATCAGAAGTTCAAGGTCAGCTTTGGCTACAGGGGTCTAGGCCAGAGTATATGAGACTTTCTTTCTTTCTTTTTTTTTTAAAGATTTTTATTTATTTATTATGTGTACAGCATTCCTTCCATGTGTGCCCGCAGGCCAGAAGGGGGTGCCAGGTCTCATTATAGATGGCTGTGAGCCACCATGTGGTTGCTGGGAATTGAACTCAGGACCTCTGGAAGAGCAGTCAGATCTGTAATGAGATCTGGTGCAGAATACAGTATATATAATAAATAAATAAATCTAAAAAAATAAATAAAAATAAAAATCATAGGATTCTGAGCTAGTGTCTCCTATTTGTAACTTTGGGGCCTGCTTAACTCCAGTCTGGCATCCACAGCTTCAGCTCATGATGTACAGCCTTGCACGCCTACCATATATTGTTGGTCAAACATTTACATAGGCAGCTTGCACAGTAACTTGGTAGTTCAAGTCAAACATTCAGTCTTTCTTTGTTGTTTGTTTGTTTTGATTTGTTTTGTTTTGTTTTGAGACAGGGTTTCCCAGGTAGCCATAACTGTTGGGAAACTCACTCTGTAGACCAGGCTGGCCTCAAACACAGAGATTTGCGTGCTTCTGCCTCCTAGGTGCTGGGATTAAAGGCGTGCCACCACACCTGGCCTTAGGTCTTTCTTGAATCCTCCAAACTAGGAACTAGTTCTTAACAAGAGAATGTTTATCTTCAGAAGATGTCACAGCTTTGCTCCAAAATCCTACAGGTCTGACTTGTGACTCAGCTGCAAGTTCCTTGAAAAGGACTATACAACAACCCTGTCATACACACTCAAAATGTCCCCTTGAGGCCCAGTATGGTGGCGCACGCCTTTAATCTCTTGGGAGCAAAGGCAAGAAGATTTCTCTTTGTTAAAGGCCAGCCTGGTCTACACAGTGAGTTCGAGGAAAGCCAGGGCTTTCCTGACTCAAAACACCAAAAACAAATAAATGAATAAATAAAATGTCACCTAGAAAAGGCACGGAACAAGTCTATTTTGGGGGTGTGGTACAGAACTTGCTCTGATATTGGCTCAAATTCAAATTAGAAGCCCACTAAATGCTGGGACTCTTTAGGTAGTAGGAGGGGCTGGGTGCTGAAACTGTCACTTCACCCTCAAATGTGTATCTCTTGATTTATTTCTGCTTAGTTTCTTGCGATTGGGTCTTTCTATCTGCCCCTACCCAAACTCCCAATCTTCCTATCTCGGGCCTCCTAGTGTTAGAGTTATAGGCATGTGTTCAAAAGGCTTATCCTGACCATGCCCAGGAACATAGGAGGAAGCCACTGAGGTGGAGGCCCTTAGGCTTCTACAGAACTCATTTCTCATCCACTAGCTATTTGCTGGTGCCTTTTGTGTTCTTTCCCATCGGCCCTATGACTTCTGTAGTGTCGCTAGTCTCATGGTGCCCGCCAAGAACCATGTCGCCTTTGGTTTATGATTTGCACCAATAAAGACAATTCTAAAAAGTTCTTTCTGGTTCTCTCTTTGTCATTAAGGAACCAATTTGGGAACCGCGTTGACTGAATATCTCAACTCTGCATGTCACAGCCGAGGAAATTATTTTGTGATGGGCTCAGATATCGGCCTGTGAGTTGAGCTCAAGTTAAGGCCTTGTGTTCCCTGGCTTCTTAAGGCTCTGTCCCAACAAGTGCAAACTCAGGCTCTGGGGGCAGACTTGATGTCACTACAGAAGTTGTATGCAGTAATCCCCATGTTCCAGTTATTTCCCTCCGCATTACACACAGTCACTCTGGGAATGGGCAGCAGGAAGCCTTCTCTTTTCCACTGATGAGAGCGAAGGAGCTTTCTTCTTTAGGAAAGCTGGCATCCCCTCCCTGAGAAATAGGTTGAGGGTCCACAGCTGTCTGCTGGGGATTTATGTCAGTCTTTTCTACTTTGGATTTAGGGCTGTATCTTCGTGTGTGCGTGCGTGCATGCATTTGTGCATGCGTGTGTGTGTGTGTGTGTGTGTGTGTGTGTTACGTCCGTGTGTCACAAAAGAAATCAGAATTTGTAGACTGCCTATTTGTTTCAATCTCTATAGGAATCTACTAGTCAAGAGGAAGCATTACCCCACCCTATTGACCTCTTTGTTACCCACTACTGGCAACCCTTTGTTTCTGGGAGTTAAGCAAGGTCACTGTCATTGTTACCTGAACAATGTCACTTCAGGACACCCCCTCCCCCAGTGAATCAGAGAAGCCTACTTTAATGGCAGCATTAATGGCTACTTTGGAAGAGATGCTAGTTTAGATAACACTTTTCTCAAAGCATCGATGAGGGAGGTGTCTCTCTGTTCTCCCAGGTTATAATTAGTGGGTGGCTAAGCAGGTCTCCTGTAATGAAGCCACTCCAGCGTCCTAATACCTTATCTTTTGGATGTCTTCTATTTATAGTAATGTAAGGTGTATTTGCGAAAGAGGTGATTTTCAGGTTTTACTGGATAGAAAACAGTTTCGTGGTTCAAGTGTTTAGACGGAACCTTGGGTAACACAGGACAACGCTTAAAGACAGCAATGAGAGTGATAAAGAGGTTATGATGACGGATTTTACATGTCAACCTGCATAGCCCAGGGGTGCTCAGAAGCTGATCAAAGCATTACTTCTGTGTACACCTGTGAGGTTCTTTCAACAAAACCTTAGAGGATTGAGTAAAGAAGCCCTAAGCCCCACCAGTGAGGGGACCTCACAACCTCATGAGGGGCTGCGAAGACCGACAAACTGGAGGAAGGACACATTCTGTGTCTTCTTGAGCTCAGACAACTTTTGCTCTCAGGCATTGCGACTCCAGCAT
Source organism: Alexandromys fortis (assembly GCF_014885135.2). NCBI lineage: Eukaryota > Metazoa > Chordata > Mammalia > Rodentia > Cricetidae > Alexandromys > Alexandromys fortis. The sequence goes on along the minus strand of NW_026068095.1, from coordinate 1,799,864 downwards.
CTGAGGTATTAGATTCTGAAACTTACAAAAACGGTTCCTCTAGTTCCCATACCTGTAGTCATGGGCTGAATCACATGACAGAAACTTGATGGGAGAGGGGACACAGCAGTCATCCATACCGGAAAGGTCCTGCTTCTAGAAGATGCTTGCAGAGATCAAGAAGGACCTGAGCGGAGCAGACAGACTGGGAGATGGGTCGTCTACAAAGCACACAAGAAAGCAGTATGCCAAAACTTATCTTGAAGTTTGTTCACTTGAGGTTGGTAACATGGTGCTGTGGCAAGGAGCCGAGGAAGCGGTGGAAAAGATGCAGCGGAAGTCCCCAAAAGTTCTAGAATTGTAACTGCCGGAGAGTGGCTTGCCGGAACGCTGACTAGTGTGTGAAATGACTGTGTAATATGACAACCTGACTGAGGTGAACTGCATTCCCAGAATCCTCTTCCCCGCAGCTCTGCAGAGAGGCTGAGCTGTGAGGCTGGTGTGGTCTGGACGGCAGGAATGAGGAGGCTGCCTCACTCATAGATACGAGACAGCGAGGCCTCTGCAGCAGGATTGTCCCTCGGTCCCTGCATTTCCCACAACAGGAGTGTGTGTTTATTTCCATAGCAGAAAGGTTCAGCTGCTTTGGGACATCCAGGCCATCAAGATGGACACGACTGTAGTTGACACTCCTGGGCTCTATTTCATACTTTGGAATTCAAGCTTGTTCATGATTACATGTACTTTCCATGGAGACACACCACACCACATACCCACACACACACCCACACACACACCCACACACTTCTGCTTTCCTGATTTCAGCTACACACTAGCTATATAATAAAGCAAATAATCTCTCACACACACATAGTTTAGGGCACTGGTGGTCAATAGCTTATAATCCCTGTTTAAGCTGACATCTTCCTTTCATAAAGAAGCAGGCCTAGGAGGGTGTGGTGTCTCATATCTGTAATCCCAGTTCTCGAAAGGATGAGGAAGGATGATTGCGGCAAGATTGAGGGCAACTTGGACTACACAGTGAGACCTTGCCTTAAAAAGGAAAGACAGAGTGGGGGGGGGAGGAAGAAAATGAATTTCTGGTTTGGCATACATAGGGATGTAGATAGTGTTTGTTATTGTAGTTTCTGTTGCTAGAAATATTACTATTTTTATCTTTCAAGTACAACATTACAGTACAGTACAGGATGTACGTGTTTAAACACATTCTTTAAAATTTTTTCCTCATACATTCATGGTGTTCTCATAAGGACACTTTCGCACTCATACACTGTATATTGAACTAATGCACCCCCATACCTGCCTTCTCTCTCATTGATTCTCCCTTCCTGCTCTTCTGAGTCCTCTCTGCTCCACTAGGCAGTTTTGCTTCAGTTTCCACGTCAGATATACAAACCCAGTTTTACATCTCCACATATCTGCCATGTTTCCTCCCACTGTCTTCCTTTCCGCATCTCTGGTTTGGTGGATGAAGATTGAGCAGGCCAGTTTCTCTTCTGGTTTGTGTGTGGAAGGTCAAAAGAGACTGTAATTTGGTTCCTAACACACAGAAAGAACAAACCAGATAATCTACATAATTGTAGTCTTTAAGAAATAACCCTGAGAGAAACAAGTGCAGAGTGAAACACGGTGAATTGAACTACAGAGAGCGTCAGTCATCTTGTGGGAGAGATCTGCACTATTGAGTGTGACTCAGATGGGGGAGAGGTAATCCCTTACCTGTGAGGGAAACCAGCCTCACCTGAACAAAGGTTGATGATAGTGTGTAGGCTAACCTCACATGCTCAACCCCAGCTTGGTGTAGGCTAACCTCGCATGCTCAACCCCAGCTTGGTGTAGGCTAACCTCGCATGCTCAACCCCAGCTTGGTGTAGGCTAACCTCGGATGCTCAACTCCAGCTTTGTGTGGTGGTTTAAATGAGAAATGTTCCCCAAAGACTCTTGTGTGTTTGAACACTTGGTCCCCAGCTGGTGGCACTACTGGGGAAGGTTATAGAACCTTGAGGAAGTAGAGTCTTGCTAGAGGAAGTATGTCACTAGGGGTGGGCTTTGTTTTTTTTTTTTTTTTAACATAATAGTTTTTACTAATTCTTTGAGAATTCTGTACACATGTCTTAGGGTTACTATTGCTGTGATGAACTATCATGACTGAACTAACTTGGGGAGGAAAGGATTTCTTTGATTTATGCTTTCACATCACTGTTCACTGGTGAAGGAAATCAGAACAAAGACTCCAACGGGGCAGGAACCTGGAGGCAGGAGCTGATGTAGAGGCCATGGGGGAGTGCTGCTTATTGGCTTGCTCATCACGGATTGCTCAGCCTGCTCTCTCATAGAACCCAGCAGCACTGCCAGCCCAGGGACCAGACCCTCACACATCCATCACTAATTAAGAAAATGCCCTACATTAGTAGTCTCAGCCTTCTTAATGCTGACCTTTAATACAGGTTCTCATGCTGTGGTGACCCAACCCATAAGATTATTTTCATTGCTACATCATAACTGTAATTTTTCTACTGTTATGAATTGGAATGTGAATATCTGATATGCAGGATATCTCATGTGCAACCATTGTGGAAGTGTGGTTTGACCCCCCCAAAGGGGTCGCAACCCACAGGTTTAGAACCACTGCCCTATAGGCTTGCGTACAGCTCAATATTATGGATGCATTTTCTCAGCTGAGGTTCCCTCCTCTCCAATGCTAGCTGTGCCAAGTTGACAGAAAACTAGCCAGCACAGAATTCATGCATGCATGCTGATCAATTCACCCCTGCTTCTCCCCCTAATGCTTTAGAACCATCCTTTCATCCCTTGCCAATTTCAAGTCTTCTTTTTCTCATTCTTCTATAACCCACTGAATCAAATTTGTTGTTACCTATATATTCATGGGTGTGGGGCTATTCAATGGAGCATGATCAATGTACTATGGAGCCACACCCTAAAAAAAAAAAACTAATTTTTCCCAAGAAGTTACCAAAGGTAGAACGAGAGAACTGATTCTACAAAGTTGTCCTCTGACCTCCATACAGGTACCCCATCATGTGTGTGACCACATTCATGCAACACACATAGTAATAAATAAAAAAATTTAAAAAAGATATTAATTGAGATTTCTAGAGCAACTATTCATTTAACATAGGAAAACTTTAGGAAGATAATCTAGACAGAGAGTGGATAGACGGAAATGTCCAGTGTAGCCAAAGGAAGCCAACAGGAACCAGGGACACGAACCCCACGACACATGGAATGGATGGAGGAGGTGAGTTTCTCACGTGTGCTATTCCTGGTCAAGGAATGGCTTTGGAAATTTGCTTCTGCTACAGACCTGATAGTGACTTGTCATGAGTTCCGCCTAAAACCACAAGGAAAACAGGGCTTATAAGCAAAGGCGTACTGCAGGCAAATCATTTCAGCACAAGTAGCCTTGATTCCACCACACGTGACGGGGAGCCGCTGCTCACGTCCCCCACGCTGTCAACTGCTAAAGCCAGAGGCAAGGTCTCCATTCCAGCACGAGGGCACTTTTCTCAACCCAAACTACTGGTCCAAGAGGGATTTCTGACAAATGTCGATGGAAGTTCAAAGGATATTTTCATATTTAAAAAATCCATTTCACTGTCACTGAGGAGTGTCCACCAAATTTCAATGAATGTGGCTAATTTGCACGCTCAAGGGGAGCTGTCGTGAGAGTTTGTAAAGTTCTAATAGAATTCTTAAGATGTCTTCGGGCAACTGAAAGTCAAGTACAATCATACACTCGTGGACTCCTATGAACACGTGGTGGCACCTGTCTGGGTGAAGAGACACTTCAAAATTAAACGTATATTCCTACGAAAGGCAGTATTTAATAAGGCAAGCGAGACGCTACCCCAGAACTCCAGAGTGAAGGCGGGAGGCTTAGGAGTTCAAGGTCATCCTCTGTGGTGTAGCTTCGAGGCCAGCCTGGGCTACAATAACAAACCTTGCTTTGAACCACAAGTCAGTAGAAGTTATTCCCTGCAAAGGAGTTGCATTCCTTTCATTAATAGACCTGGACTGAAAATTCTGTTTAAAAGCATGTGGACACAACCCTCTTAGTATGTAGGTATTTACACAAAAGCTTCAGTTTTGCCTCTCGGCCCACAAAGCTTAAAGTATTTACTAAAAGGCCTTTTGCAGAGCCTGTCAACAGTAGGCTAAGTGCAGCTTTTGCTGTAGCTACTATCTTGTGCTTTGCTTTGCAGCCCCAGACATTCTACCTCAAACTGCCACCTCTGAATCACCAGGAGAAGGCCAAGACATGTCAGGAATGGAAGCCGGAAGCTAATTCAGTTGTGAGGTTAAGCAATCATCACAGCTCACACCAATTAGCACATGGATATGGCATGTTTTGCTAAGGAAACTCCTTGTAGAGAAGTCCCCCATCCCCACAGGCTGGCTTTCCCCAGTTCCAGTTACCCACAGTCAGCCACGGACATGGAAATTTCCAGTCACAGTAGTAGGCTTTATTATCTTCTATTACAGAAGGATATAATTGCTCTGATTTATTATTAATTATGGTTCGTCTCTTACTGTGCTCAATTTATTAATGAAACTGCAGTGTATATATGTATAAGATTATATAGATAAGACAACATATACATGAATATGTGTGTGTGAGGTGTCTGGCTTTAAGTACACACTGGGCCTTTTGGTATACATCCTCCATGGATAAGGGATATCCTCTTATATTTATGAAAACCTTATTAATTAGATGCTACCCCTTCCTATTTCAGAGAAGCTGAGAAGTTATCAGAGATCCTATTGACAGATAAGGGATGTAAGAGTGCACAAAATTTAACTCAAAAAGCCCTTGGGATCTAGTGTCCGCGAGAAGCAAAGGAAAAACAAGAACTGTTTAGCTGGGGAGGAGCGCTAGTTTAGAAAGCCATACACGAGGCCCAGGTTCAATCTCCAGGACTAGAAACAAACCAGCAAATAATGGAGGTTTAAGCACCCCTTTCCCCCCCAGAAAGAACATAGTGACCCAGGCTTGTCATTCCAGACTTGGAAGGCAGAGGCAGAATGAAAAGTTGGGGAAAATTCTCTGCTTCAAGTCAAGGCCAACCTGGACTAAAGCCTCAAGAAAATTTACAAACGGACTGGGTGGAGTGGTGCACGCCTTTAATCCCTTTAGTCAGCAGGCGCGTGGATTTGATTTCAAGGTCAGTCTGCTAAATTATAAGACCCAGTCTCAAAACGAACAAACAAATTCAACAAAAACCTAATAAAAAACCTACAACAAACAGCTACAAAAACACAGGAGAGGAGTATAGGTAAGTATTTGTGGGGGATAAGCATGGGTAAAAGCAAATGTGTTGGGAGCTATTGTACATAAGGATAAGTTCTCTTGGGGAACATGACTGCTAGGTGACAAAACTGGCTGTGGTGTCTGGAGGATCCAAAAAATATTCCATTTTGTCAGCAACGGGGTGCCTTTCCACTCGGACCCTTTAAACAACGTCAGAGTATTTTGATGAATGTATGAACGGAAGTATTGTTTGTGAAAGTCTAAGGACATTTTACGATGCTGAAAAGTGTGCAAGAAAAAAAAATATCAGAGGCAGAATGGTTTACAAATTCCAGACCAGCCTGAGTGAATTCCAGGCCAACCAGGGCTACACTGGAAGACCTTGCTTCAAAACAACCCCGCTCTCCCCTGCAAAGAAACCAGTGGGAATAGAGAGGAGAGTCTGGAAAATCAGAATGGTACTCAGCAGGGAACATGAACATAATGCGTTTACGCACACATGCATTTATGTTTATTTTACCGTCAGAAGATAAAATGGTAGTGCATTTATAGTCCTACATCATATGTCCACACATTAAACCCTGTATGTTCTAGCGGGGTTAGAATTTAAACACCATCTTCTGCAGTGGGCATTTTAAGAGATTATAAATAGCAATAAAAACAGTGAACGCACCGCTGGTGCTCAAGGCTAGTGCCTCAGCCCCAGGATTCTTGCTGCCCCTCCTCTGCAGGACCCCGGGCCGTCCCCTCCGCCAATGACCGAGCCCGAGCAGCGGCCCAGGGGAGGGCTAAGATCTGCAGGAACGCGCCCTGTCAACTTTGTAGTCCAGTCACCTCCGTCGGTTGGTAGCGGCCGCTGTGGCTTTAAATGGCCGGGGGATTTCGAATCGGGGAAGGCGGGAGGTCAGGCCGAGGGGCGCCCCCCGTCGCGGGGAGCCCCCGCCCGCCGCGTCCCCGGACCCGAGCGCGGCCGCGCGGCTTTGTCTCCGGCGTCGCGCCCTGCACTTCCCCGTGCGCAGCCTGTAACCCGAGCTCCCATTTCCTGGTGGATTCTCTTAAAGCGGCCGCGGTCGCCGCGCAGAACAAAGGCCATTGTCTCGCTTCCTCCTGCGGCGCCGCGTCCTTCCCGGAAAGCCCCTTCCTAGACCGCGGTCCCGGGGCTGCGTCGGCGCCCCGGGGAGCGCACAGGAAAGCCCCTACTGTGCGTGGCCCAGGGCCCCCGGAGGTGCAGCCAGGAGAGGCGGGAGCGGAATGAACCAGGCTCGAGAGTCCTGGGGCCACGCTGCGAGGTTCCCCCAAAGGCGTCCTCCTTGGGGCGGCCCTGTGGGCACCCCGCGCCCCTCCCCCGCACGCCTTTTGATTTCCCCGCGGCCCGCGGTAACCCGAGCTTTTATTTCCTGGTGGCTCCTTTAAGAGGCAGAGCCGGGTGCTGGGAATTCACGTCAGTTTCTGCCCTGAAACTCTCAAGATCAATGAGCAGAGAGCTTTCTCAGTTCTGCCTTTCAGTTTCTCTCTTCCAGGAAGGAAAACATTCGAGAGAGAGAGAGAGAGGGAGGGAGGGAGCGAGCGAGCGCCGCGGGGAGGGCGGGGGCGGGCGCGCCGGCCGCGGGTGGGAGGAGACACGCGAGGCCGGCCGGCTGCGCCCCGGTCGCCGCGCCGCGACCCGCACACCCCACGCCGTGCTCGCCGGCTCCCACGCCCCCGCGCCGCGCGCCCGATCCGTGCGCTCCGAAGACCCCCCCCCCCCACCGGGCGGCCGCCGTTGGCGATGCTGCAAGAAACTTCTTAAATGACCGCGTCCCGCTGCCCCGCCGAGCGTTTCTGGGTTGGGGAGAGGAAAGGAAAGTGGAAAAAAACTGAGAACTTCCTGATCCCTCTCGCTGTGAGACATGTCTGAGACTCCTGCTCAGTGTAGCATTAAGGTAATGATTCTGTTCCCCTCCTTCCTCTTGGGCGATCGGAACCCCCTCGCCCCGGTGCTGCGGGTGCAGTTGCTAGGCTTGCGGGGAATTATTTGGGGCGCGAAGGAAAGAGATGCAGCTCGTGGCAGCGGCTGTACCCTTTAGCATAACCTTGCTACTCCCCTCTCCCGCCGAGCCCCGTCTGGGCTCCTGGGCCCCCCACCCCACCCCTTCTTTTTGTCAATGTAATGCCGGTCTCAATTGGTAGGAGGAACCCAGTTTGTCTTCAGATCTGTAGAACACCTCCGTAATTAGTGCGCTTAAAAATAAGAAAGGAAAAAGAAATTCCCCTTCTCCTTATTCCTACGCCCAACATGTGACTAAACTGTAACTTTTGTTCCCGAGGGGTGGTCTCCCTAGGGAAAAAGTTGTAGGGGCCCCACTAGAATAGTCTCTCTCTCTTTCTTTCAGGACTCTGGGTTCTATCACACAAGATTTTTACCCCCCGCCTCCCTTCTGATTGTGATTGCAAGCCCTGAGACAGCCTTGGTGTCAGCTTTTCCTGGGCATTGCATAAGGAAAAAAAAAATTAAACCAAGGTGAATAAAGTTGCTGAATAGTTATTTGACTCTTGGTGCATATGAAAGTTGAGCAATCTGAGAGTAGAAAACTCCTGTGATGCGGGGTGGAAGAGAAGTGACCAGGCAAAATGACCTTCTCTGACAGTGCAGAGAGGCGGTTGAAAAGCTGCAGTCTCCGGGTAGCCTGGCCTGGGCTAAGTTGAGGACGAGTATTTGCAAACAGCCCTTGTCTTCCAGGTAGAGTCGTATGTGCATGAGTCTGTACATCTGTCGACATGGGCTGCGATGCTGTAGTTTGTTGCTTTTAAAAAGTTGTTGTGAAGTTTGCCACCATCGGGAGGCAGAATGATTTGTCTGTCTCCCCCAGTTATTTTTCCCATGCTGCAGTTACAGGGCGCTTTATTTCAAGGGTCCGCCAGTCACCAGGAGGCAAGCTTTCTGTTGCCCAGGCAAGGCTGAAGTTTCTGAAGTTTGCTTTTGCTTCTGGCGTGGCCTATTTAGTGCGTGCCCCTTAGATGGATCTTGCAGAAACAATGAACTTGTAACCTGTTTTCTTCTGTTGCGAGTTAGGCTCTCCCGTTTTAACAGTGCTTCATCTAGGATCAGTGTGAGGGAAAGGGATGTTGTCACACTGACTTACTAGGTTCATAATTAGAGTCAGACCTTAGTGTTTCTTATCAGGAGTGATGGTCACGGGTTTGAAGTAAGGCCGATGGGGACTCAGAAAAGGTGCATGGTTGTCTTTGTTTCTGCCTCACAGAAGAGCCCAGAGGAACTTTTGGGCTTTTGTGTTTGTGCATATTGGGATAGGCTTTGGAGCCATGCCTCACTAAAGAATTTAGAACGCTGTGATACTTCAAGACCAGTTTCTTTTGCAATATAAATTAGATTCTTTGTCGAATTCAGGAAAATCTTGCTGTATGGATAATCTAATTTATTTCACACTTCATAACAAAAACAGAAGTACCTAATAATAGGGCATTAGATCAGCACATTGTCTTTGGCTTGATGGCAATAAACCAACAGAAGAACCTGGACCACCTTCAGCATAATAGCTTTAGGTTGAAAACAACACAAGGCACTCTATCCTGTGACTTCTGATACCACTTCTAAAGCCACTGCATCCCTGCTGTTTTGATGGGCTCACGGTGGTATGCTGGAAACTGGGGGCGGCTGTTGAATGGCTTCTTTGCACCCCAATAGAAAGAAGAGCTAACTCATGTAGGGAGCCAACCCCCACCAAAACCCTCTCAAATGTGATACGGAAGGTTGGATTGCGATTCGTCTTATCGTTTTTTTTCCTTATTGTCTTAGGTTGTTTATTTTTCTTTTTTTTTTTTTTGACTTTAGTACTGGGGATGGAACCTAGAACCTTGTACAGGATAGCTGAACTCTACTCTTGTGCTGTAACCGAGTCCTTCCATGCTTTTTTTTTTTTGATGCCTCATTTTATCTTGTCGTTTGTTTTTATTTTATGTTGTCATTTAAATGTATTTGTTGTTCTTCGTTGCTTATGCAATTGACTTTTTTTTTTGTTTTGGGTTGTTTTTGGCGGAGCTAGCCTGTGAATGTTTGTCTAGGCTGTGGGTGTTTTTAGGTGTATATGCCTGGAGACAGTATCTCTCCGTGGAGTTGCTGGAGTTTATCATGCCCCATAATAAACCACGGAGATCAAGGACCAGGATTGGCTCAGGTCACCTGAAAATGTTCCAGTGATGTAGCCCTTGGGATGTGGTACAGTTACGGCATGTGAAAAAAAAAATGTGTACAAGCAAGCACCAGACACGTTGCTTGCTTCTAGGGGCATCGGTAAACAACCAACTTTTCCTTGGAGTAGAGAGTGTACGTGAATTTGAAGGATTAGCTGATGCTAAAGGCAGGACGGCTGTCTGAGTGGCAGGATCTCTCTCGCTCCTCTCCTGAAACTTCCCCTATCTGCTCTCCTGGCGCACAAACAGCTGGTCAGCGGGCAGTAAATTCCTCAGCAGCTGGTGTGATGGAGGCCACAGTGGGGGTGAAGGGTAGTGGGGGAGGGGGAGAAGCACTTTGTTTACTTCTGAGCCCTGGTCTGTTCTGCTAGGAAAGACCAGAGTCAGGTCTGGGTGAAGTTTCCAAGGTGAAAGCTTCTGAAGGGGTCAGTAGTGACGCCTAGGTGAGTACAAGTACTGGTGGCTGCCAGGAGGGCTGAGAAGGCCTGTGTGAGTCTTTGCACTTGGGCGAGTCTTTCCCTACCTGCAGGAGTTCACGTCAGACACCCTTTTTATAATGGAAGAGAAGCTTCCCCCTGCCAGGCTCCAGGTCATCCTGAACAACACCAAACCTTGCTCGTGATCTGCGACACGGTCGTGGGCTCTGCTGGGTTCCCCGCTCGTTGGGGTTGGTTGATCTTCTCAGAAGTCCCCCCCGTCCCCCAGGAGTTAGTCACAGGGCAAAGGGAAACAGTTGGCTTTTCCACCATACGCCTTCACCTTCAAGTCACCTGTTCAGTTTTTCATTCCGCCAAGTTAACAGCAGAAAGTGGTTGTGGCTCAGCCGCCACAGGCCTTTTGCAAGGCTTGGCACAGAACTTGCATTGGCTGAGGTGATCCGGGACACTAAAAACTGGTGGCATAATGCCCTGGCCCTTCTTTTCCTGTTCTCCTTATCAGTTCACATTTATGGTAGAATGAGATTCTCATTTAAAATAAGTGTTTTGGAGAGACTGCACTAGGCAGAGCTGGTGTCTAGGTATCTCTTACTCCTTTGGGCTAGCACGGGTAATCTTGGTGCCTTAGTTTCTCACCTGGCAGCTGGTGCAGAGTTATTTCTGTCGTGTTTGCTGACTCTAAGTGAGATATGGAGGAGGTGAGTGTACCTCCCTCAGTCAACGTCCGTGTGTCACCTTCTTTCATAAGGTTACCCGAGGGCCAGAGCTCTGCTTGGTGTCTCTCCAAAAAATAAAAGAATTTTGATATACTAATAATGTTTGATTATATTTGATAATCTCAGAAACTGCTTTGGTGTCTAAGCAAAAAAGAAAGAAAGAAAAAGGAATTGAGGTGAGAATGTGGTTTATCCCTCTAAGGCTTGTTTGGCCCCCATTCCTCTGACAGTATCTTCAGGGACCGTTTAGGCATTGAGAGTTCAGTCAGAGTTGAGAGATGTAGCCAGACCCTGGGCCACACACTTCTGTTTTCACAGTTGGCTTCTGAGAGCTGAGTGGCTGCTTCAGCCCATGGGTGACTGAGCCCGGTTAGAACACAGGCCTACAGGGTCTCAGGCCGCCACATCACAGTCTCAAGGTTCACGGTGTGTCTATAAAAGGCCAAGGAAATCTGATACAATAGGCCCTGCGCTTTGGCACTTCCTAGTGTGGTCCATTTTAATCACCAGCCAGCTGGTCTGAGGGCACGGAGCTATGTGCCATGAAGATGATGTGTGTGGGAACACTGGGCTGCAAGGGTCTAGTCAGGTGTGAGAAGAGGAAGTGGTAGGAGGTAGGGCTGAGGGAAGAGAGGCCTGATGGATTTGGGTTTGCACCACGGTTTGCAGAGACCCGTGTTGGGAGGGTGTGGGAGAGTTCGGCCGGTCCACTGGTGGCTGGAGGCAGTGCTGCCTGCTCCCACATCACCTCTTGGTAAATCCACAGGTGAGCCCCAGGCTTCTTCACCCAGTCAGCCAGTACTGTTTATACCTTCACTTACGTGTGGTAAGCACTCTCTTTAAGAACAGACCTGGCAGCCAAGACAAGGTTCCTCTGGAAAAGGGTAGGTCAAACAGGGGAAATTACCTTGGCTGTGAGCAGCCAACACAGTACTAAGACGGGGGTTCTCAGACACACGGTGCAGGGGCAGGGGGTAGCTGGGAGTTACTTGTAGAGCCATTTCATTTTATTACTGGATTTTAAAGGTTGGCCTTTGGTGCTGTTTCCCCAACTGGGCGAGTCTAAATCGAAGGAAGCCCCCTTGGAGTGCGAGACTTAAGGTGGGACGTACCTTCTCTGTGAATACCGCTTTAGAAGAACAGCACCGTGCCTTGGTCTCTGGCAGAGTCCGTCTATGCTGTGTTCCAGGAGACTCAAGGAAGCAGTATCTGTGCGTTTATTGAAGAGAGTGTGACTTTCCTTCAGTGTTCCCACGCCAACAGGAGCCCGGCTTGAAGACTGTTGGTTGCCAAACCTGGTATTTGGGGAGAGAAAGGCGAGACTAAATTAGGGAGAAGTTAGAATTACAGCCTATTAAGAAGCAAACACATTTTATTGATTTTTCTGTACATACAGGAACCAGACTAATAAAATAGCATTTACTGGGACATCTCAGAATGAGCCCCTATGAATAGGCAGCCGTGACTTGTGGTTCCCTGCCATCCATTGCGTAGGAACGAGTACAGCCGTGTGCTTGAAACTGGTCCTTTGGTGTTGAAATATTACCACAAATCTATCATTTGCCCTGTTAATTCTCTGGGTAACCCTTTCATCTTTGACAGTGAAAACAGACAGTGCAGCCGAGTCTGGTCCCAGGGATTTGCAATCTTTCAGTCATAAGGAAGAAGACCTCCCTGTGTTAAGTATGGACTCCGCCATGTTGATTGGGCTCACCGCGTGGAGTCCTGTGGGCTGTGCTTATGGAAACTGCAGAACCCTTGGGTTTGGGGAACTTTATACATTCTCTGTAGTTAGAAGTGCTTCATTGCTGTTTCAGTGGTCACCTCTCTAGCGCAGCCTTACAGCTCTGGAGGGATTCCTTCCTTTTGCCCGCAGGCCTCCTCCTCCACCATGGCCACCCTCACTGGTTGCTTGCTAAAGCCTTATGTCCTGGTGTGTTAAGCTTAATGACCTCATTCTCTCTTCACAGCCTTTCCTGGAGGCAGTTTCCCTCCCCATTTTACAAACCTGGAAACCGAAGCCAGAGAGGCTAAGTGCTGGTCTGCCTCAGATCTCTCAGAGGCTTGTATGCCCAGTGGCAGTACAAGTCTCAGACACTTATCACCAGTCTGTAGTTCCCTGAGACTGTTGTGAGTTCTGTCCCTCTTCAGGAAGCAAATTAGCAAACCCAGAGTGATGGAGCTGATGGGTCCTGGCCATAGCTCAGGGGAAAGGCAGGGGCGGAGCCAGCAGAGGTCTTGCATTCCCTCTGCTTGTTCAATGTTGAAGGTGGGTTTTCTTCAGTACCCATTAGGGCCAGCCTGATGGTCACTCTTAGCCAGGGATCTTTCTCTGGATAAATGTCCAGGTGGTCTTTTTTTTTTTTTTTTTTTAAATACTGCTTCTGCCACTCTCAAGTGGTGTGTTATCTTCCATGGCTCTATTTTGTCCCCGCTGCTTTTCCTGATTTTCACTTTCTCCACTCCATTTTCTCTGCCTAATAGTTTCTTCATCAAGTGGTTTGATGTCTGAGGTTGTGTCCTCAGCTTGTCCAACTTCGGGGCCAGATACCCTCCCTCTTTACCGGCATTACTCCATCCTTTCCCATGTACAACTTTATTATTATCTTTATTTAAAGCCTTTTACCCAATCCATGAATGTGTTTTTTTCCCCATAAGGTATCTCTTGTGTAAATCATTAAAACTAGGTGATTTCTGGAAATCTATTTGAAATATTTGCAGGTATTCCATGATTTCCCATGAATACTCAAGGATTTTTTTCTTCTTTTCTCTTTTCTGAGCCCGCCCAATCTGGCTTTGTTCTTTTTAATTTACTTGAATGATGAGAGACATTGAGCCATCTGACTTCATAAATTTCTGCATTTGTTTTATTTTGTTTTGTTTTTAAGATAACCCTCTCTACCTCCAGCCTGGCCTTGGGGATGCAGGTTCTCGTTTATGCTAAGCAAGATCTCCACTTTAGAGCTACTTCTGTATTCAGATGTTTATATCCAGACAGCTTTAATAAATAGAAATACGTCCATCCGTAAGCTGAAACTTAGAACTAAAGAGCCTTGCAGCAGCATCATGGAAGGGTTCAGAGACAGAATAAGGTGACTTGGTGCAGGTGATACCAGGACATTATAGAGGCCCGACCCAGACTTCTCAGGAGGCAGGTGAGGAAACTGAGTCTCATAGCTTGCCCCCAAACTCTTGGCTAATTGTAGCTAAGCCACAATCAGAATCATGTATTCTGTCCCAGCTCCTTGTCCCTCCAACTCCTTGGTGGAGTAGAAGCCGTGGAAATCAAACAAGAATTCTGACTGCACTGTGTCCCTGTCATGCCATACAGAGAGCTAACGGCCACCTCTATCCCGTGTTGGCACCTCAGTATGGCTTCCACGCTGAGTCTCTCAATTTAAGAAGTGAAGAGAGGATGAAATATATTTTGGAAAGATATCCAAGAGAAAAGGTTGGCATAAAAATAATGTTGATTTTTAAAAGGCCAAGCTTCCTGTATCTGGACAGATGATTTATGAGACCATTCCCAGGGGAAGATGCGAAAGAACCGGCTCCTGAGGATTTATGAACTCCGTCGGGGGATTTTTTTTCTTTGTATGTGGGAGTCAGACATAGGGAAACGACCTCATTTCCTGAATGACCCAAAAAGGACACGTTGCCCTGCTGGGCTGGTGTGAGTTCAGTCAGCAGATGTGTGCAGGGAGATGTCACTCAACCCTCCCATTGCCTCTGACTTTAGCTTTAGTTTTGAGTTCTATTCCTGTGACATTGTCGTCCCTTTAGGGCATTGTCAGTTGTTAGAAAGTTCTGTTGACTGTGGAGTGCTCCCAAGGACCAGACAATCACTGCAGCCCACAGACCTGTGAAACCCGGGCTTGACCCGAACTTGTTCATGTTACTTAATTATGACCTTACTAATTCCCGTAAGGGGTATTAGAACTGCGTGTTTCTTACAGCTGTTGACTGACCGGTGCAGGTTGCTGGACACAGTTCCCTTATGCTGTCAAGAAAAGTGAGCTTCCCTCTTACGTGTTCCACAACACGGGACTCTAGGAGGGGCTCGAGGTTTCAATGCCACCATTTTAACAGTTGGTACCGGAGATGTTCAGCGAGCTGTGAGATCGCCAGTGCCGCTCCACCTAAGATCCAGGCCGCCTGGGTTGGCTGACTCCCAGCACTGTGTTCTTGTCACAAACCCACTGAGTCTCTCACTGGACTGGGGTCACTCAGTCATGGCTCAGAAAAGCTGTTTTTTTTTTTTTTTTTTTTTTGAGCACAGCTCTGGCAACAGAAGAGATGAGCCAACTGCAATTATGCGACAATACGAAATGCCTTTTTATCTTACAGCAGTTTTGAGCGAAATGGTGGGTGTACTTTGAAATTAGTTTGCAGAGATGGGAAAAAAATGGGGTGGGGGGGGATCCTGAAGTACCCTCTGGAAGTCTTGTGCAGCTTAACTGCTGGACCGGGTTGGTGGATCTGCTGCTCACACAGTTGCCTGTTACTTGTGACTGGGGCGAGACTTGGAAGACATTGATTCTTTCGTGGGCTTTTGTTTCCCAAGCAGTTCCCTGTCTGTCTGACCGCAGGGCAGACAGTGTGTGCTGTGGGGTACTGAGGGCCCAGCTTCATAAACTGGAAGTAGATGACCCTCAGTAGCAGCTTAGTTATACAGAGGAGTTTGAAAATGCCAATTTTTTTTACCTTGGGGCACGAGGGAATTTTTAGGCTTTTTGTAGGTATTAAGGGGGTGAAGTGCTGCTTTCCAGGAAGAGTTTTATACTGTGGACTTAAAATGCCGCCCTTAATATTCCTTGTCAAATATGTGTTGCATGGGAAGATAAGATATGGACTAGAAAGTGACTTATTTTTGGTTTTTCAAGACAGGGTTTCTCTTTGTAGCTTTGGAGCCTGTCCGTCCTGGAACTCATTCTATAATCCCAGCTGAACTGGCCTTGAACTCGTAAAGGCTGCCTCTGCCTCCTGCTAGCTGGGATTAAAGGTGTGCAAGCTCTGCCCCTGAGCTGTGTACTCAGGCAAAACTGACCTCTAAAAAAAAAATAGACTGCATAGATTATATAGTGTTTGTTTGTTAGTGCACATTAGTTATACATAATGGGCTTCACTATGACGTTTTCATACATGTATATAATATATTTTGGACATACCTTTCCCTCCTTCCCCCCCCCCCACACATCATCTGTACCTTCCATTATCTTTTTTTTTTTTTAATAACCCAGTGAGTTTCGTTAGGGTTGTATACAGGATCGTGTGGCTGAGGGTTATTTGCAGGAGCAGCAGGCTCCTTACCAATGGCTATACCACTGAAGACAATGCTGGTTTTGAGGAATTTACTTCCCACCCTATGAAACAATGAACCCTCTGTCAGACTGTTGAAGAGGGTTGGAGGGAAGCTGTCTCTCAGATCCTCCAAGGAGCTACTAGTAGAAGTTGGCGATTTTTTCTTGGTACCGTCTGCGGCGGTCTAGGGCAGACTGTAGGTGTAGCTATCGCTCATAAGAATTATCTGTGTCGTTAGGTCAACGATCCTTGCTTCACGTATGGCTCCTGTGTGTGAGGAAGCCGACTCCTGAGTAGTTCCTGGAAGAGATGATCTGCAGATAAAAATCAGTGTTGTAATTAAAAAACTAAACCAAACCAAACAAAACAAAAACAAAAAAACCCCAACCAAACCCTAGAAAACAGCCTGTCTGTAAAGTTACCTGGTTCCCCAAAGCGTCCGCCCCGGCCGCCTTGTTCCACAGTGAAAGGGTAAGTCTAGATGTGGCCGCTGAGGGTCACTGACCCTGAACAAGTGAAGGAGAGGGTTCAGGGCTGCCCACCTCACTTCAGTGGTGTCCTGAAGGTAGGTCCTGTGTCCCTGGTGACACATTAAGGTTAAGGTCCAGAGACAGCTTAGGTACAACAGTTGCCCAGTGTGCCTATGTGTGTGTTGCCCTGGGTTTGATCCCCAGCACCAAAAATAAGTAAATCAATAATTAAAAGAGACAACCAAGCCAGGCGGTGGTGGCGCACGCCTTTAATCCCAACACTCGGGGAGGCAGAGGCAGGCGGATCTCTGTGAGTTCGAGGCCAGCCTGGTCTACAAGAGCTAGTTCCAGGACAGGCTCCAAAGCTACAGAGAACCCTGTCTCGGAAAAATGAAAACAAAAACAAAAGAGACAACCTCTCCGTTATCATTGCCTCAGGCCTAATGGTTAGCATGGAAAGCTCTCCAAAGGGCAGCACAAGAAGAAACAGGATGGGAGCTTCATAAAGGGGGAGCCGGTGATCTGGTTGACTGTTTCCTTGGCGCTGATGAGAAACTCAGACTAGGGAAAGAGACATTGCTACTACATATTGTGTCCTTTTGTCCTCCCTAGACCATCCTGTCAGATACTGGAGTATATACGCTGGCTCGCTGGGGTCCAGCTGATTGTTTTCAAGCCTTGACTTCTGATCATAGACTAGGCACCCAAAGAGACAGAGTGAGTTTTCTTTGGGCCCCATCATTTCTTCCTGCCTTGGGGCTGTTCCGGCTGGTTTTCAAAATACAAAAAGTCGGGAGGAATGGACTTCTGGTGCACCTTGTTGCTTCGGTCTCCTTTTGATGAAGTCTGGGAGATTCAGAAATAATCGAATTGTTTGATTGGTACTTTGACAAGCTTTTGAGATCTGAGGCTCTCCTGGCTTAATGGGTCCATTGATGTAGTGGCCAAGGATGCGGGGACATGAGGTCACAGGGGTCACAAGATGCCCTTTGCCCTGTCTCTTGGCTCCATTCAGCAAAGAATTTATCATGGGGCATGCTTTTGCTCCCAGGATTTAGGAAGCAGAGGCAGGTGATCTCTGAGTTTGAAGCTAGTGCCTGTATAATTAGACCCCACCAGTTGGGGGTTAAAACCTGAGTAACTTGGGCAAATTCTTCAGTTTGGATAAATCTCCCATTCTCTTCAACTTTTAAGACCCGAATGACCGCCTCGGATGCTGAGAATAGCCAGCTCCACTTGCCTTTGTGCTATCCAGGCCTTTGCAGAACCTGCTGACTCTTATCCTTCAGCGGTGGGGGAAGTAGATCCCCAACTCCTGGGAAAGGCCAGGTGTTCCCTCCAAGAATGGAGTTCCCTTTCCGAACTTGACCTCACTTCAAGTGGGTCCCTGGTGCTCTGTGGTTGGGCAGGACTGTGAGGTAGGAGGTGAGGCTGCACCTGTGTGCACCATGGTCTTCAGCAGGAGTCTTGGTGGGCAGCCTCTAATCTTCACCATTCTCGCACCCAGCCTGGCAGGGAAGATGGCAGGGAAGATTGTCGGGCATCTCCAGTTGGGCTCACACTAATAGAGCCTTCCCATGCACCCTCACCTCTCCTGGCGAACGCCTTTCCTAAGCTACCATGTTAGTTCTTTTCTCAGCACTGTAACAAACGCCCGACAAGAAACAAAGTAAGGAAGGAAGGGTTTGCTCTGGCTCACACTGAGGGTTGAGTCCATTACTGCAGGAGGCAGCTGATGTCATTGTCTTAGCAGTCAGGAAACAGAGATGAATGCCTGTGTGTCTGTCTGAGACCTTAGCTCTCCGGATGGTTCCATCTTCATTTAAACCTCCCTGAAAATCCCCTCATATATGTACACCCCCAGAGGTGTGTCTCCTAGGGTGACCAAATCCAGGCAAGTTCAAGGTGAAGATTAGCCACCACAGTGACCTACCCTTAGAGCACAGAGGCCGTGGTAGCACACGCCTTTAATCCCAGGACGTGGGAGGCAGAGGCAGGTGGATCTCAGTGAGTACAAAGCCAGTCTTTACATAATGAATCCCAGGCCAACCAGGGCTATAGAGTGAGACCCTTCCTCGAATAAATATCTATCAAAGACCCACTAGCATCGATAATAGCACACTTACCATCTTGGGTGTTCAAGTCCGTTTGTCCTGTGGGGGAGATATGAGACAAGGCCTGAGAAGGGGAGAAAACCTTGAGAGTACGAGGAGGCAAGGTGAAGAACCTGCAGTTGGGAAGGGCCTTGTTTCTTCAGAGGCTCCAGAGAAGTGAGTTCAGTTGAGCCAAAGCCTTGCCAGCATTCGCCGGCTCTTCTGAGAACTTGTCTGTCTTGAGAAACTTGGTAAAATGGTCAGGCAGTTTCTCTGAGGGGAATGCCTGCGTGTGCTTTTGTGGTTAGCCAGTGTGTTAAGCAGTCTGATTTAAGGGAAAGATGGTCTCTGTTTTCATTTCAGCTGTGGTCTTAAAAGGCTTATGGTATGGGTGGAGGAAAACACAGTCCTCTTGCCTCTTACCGGCTAAGATCTAGGTTATAGGTGAATGTGAGTTCAGACATAGCTTATTTCTTACAAAAAAAAAAAATTTAGAATGATGTTTTAATCTCTTTCTCGTGTGTGTACACACACGCCATGACATGCATGCTGAGGTCGGAGGACAACTTTCAGGAGTTGGTTCTTTCCTTCCACTGTGTGGATCCCGCGGATCGAACTCAGGTTGTCAGGCTTGGCATCCAGTGCCTTTACCCACAGATCCATCGTACCAGCCCCAGCCTGTTTCTTAGGTGCATTTTCGTGTTATCTGCCTAACCCCCTTTGGGCAAACCTTGTTCTGACACACACAACGCATGGATTGCTAGGCCTTGCCAGACTGTCAGAAAGAATTCATTCCATAGCTCCCGTCCCCAAATGGATGACAGTGGTAGCATTTCCTAAGAGTAGTTTCCTCCTCATTCCTGCTTGCTTTTCCTCAGCTTGACTCAAACTAGAGTTGTTTTGAAAGGAGGAACCTCGATTGAAGCATTACCCCCCCCCCCACTGGCCTGTGGCCTTGTCTATAGCACTTTTGCTGGAATAATGATTGTGGCAGAGCCCCCACTCTGGGTGGTATCACCCCTGGCTGGTGGTCCTGGGTTGGATAAGAAAGCCAACTGAACTAGCCCTGGGGAGTAAGACCATAAGCAGTGTTCCTCCGTGGCATCTGCCTCCAGGTTCCTGTTTTGAGTTCCTGCCCGACTTCCCTTCCTGATGACTGTAACGTGCAAGGAGAAACAACCCCAAAACACCAACTCCCAACGTCCAGTTAGTTTTGGTTAAATGTTTTTTTTTTTGTTGTTGTTGTTGTTTGTTTTGTTTTGTTTTTCCAAGACAGGGTTTCTCTGTGTAGCCCTGGCCATCCTGGAACTAGCTGTGTTGACCAGGCTTGTCTCAAACTCAGAGCTGCACCTGCCTCTGCCTCCTGAGTGCTGGGATGGAAGGCGTGCGCCACCACCTCCTGACTTGGTCAGTTGCAAACTAGGAGACAGGCTTTAGTCTTCTTGGGATATCTGACAAGATGTTGGGGAAGTTCTGCCTCCCCACTGGGCGAGGGCGAGGCAAGTGTGAGTCCTGCCTGGCGCTTGGGCTGTTGACCATGCCTGGCATTTCTTTCATGGGCCTCTCTTTTCCCACTGGTACAGAGAGGTACATCTCTCAGCTGGTCCTGGGGCACACATGCTAGGCTTTAGGAGAAGTGTACAATTGCAGGCTCACTCCTTGCCTGCCTCTGGGTAAGTGCTGAGAGATTTCTCCACTCTTCCACCTCAATAAAGCAGATTCTTCAGGTCAGGGACAGGTTCCCAGGTGAAGCCATGAAGAACCAACACGGGAGGTTAGAATTAGCATGCTCAAGGGAGAACCATATGAGGCTAGCTGACACAATGCCTTTGCGGGCTGTTTTTAGCCTTAATCAGGACTATATGGTATGTGTGGCTTGTGATTTCTTGGGCATCATTTTGCTTCCCCTCCCCACAAGAGTCTATTCTTGTGACTCGGTTTGCATATATGCACATGTATTGAATGCTCATAGGATCGTAAGTTACAGAAATTATAGTGTAGTCTGCTTTTCAGCGGCGAGGAAAAGATTGCACCAAATCCAGCCTTGTTGTAGCAAGGCAACCTTACGTATAGATGTAAAATATATCTCCTTGGAGGGCTGGCTTTGTGATGGGCTATAAACGGATTGTTAAACAGCAAGCTGAGGGGCTGTTAGCAAGCTGTCTCTAAGAGCATCTCCCTGATCTAGTCTGAAAAGGTAATGTGTGCACATTGCAGCTATGAGATAGTTTGCTTGTGGTGTTTGTATGTTGATAGATTGCGTGTGTGTGTGTGTGTGTGTGTGTTCAGTGGTGAACAGTGGATATAATTTTAAAATATTATTTGCTCCTGTGTTGCTATTTGCATTCTAAACCGGACAGTGTTTCAATCCCGTCTTGCCTTTTAAGGAGCTGGCTTAAATGAACAGGTGTTTTGGTCAGCTACAGGGAACAAATCAACTCAACTTCAAAAAGCTGCGATATGTTTTATAACACCTTCGCATATAATAACTGCGTTAAAGAT
Source organism: Alexandromys fortis (assembly GCF_014885135.2). NCBI lineage: Eukaryota > Metazoa > Chordata > Mammalia > Rodentia > Cricetidae > Alexandromys > Alexandromys fortis. Next base: position 1,778,885 of record NW_026068095.1, on the reverse strand, counting down.
TCGTGCCATGGAATACCCGGATAGCAGGCGAATCGCGTCCTCAACAGCCAGCTGACAAGCGTTTTGGATTCCCAATTGCAGCCAGGCAGGGCTCCCAGTACGCCCGTCCTTGAGCCTCTCCCCGCGTTCAGGTGACGTGTCTGAGAGCCCGTCTGCACAGGTGCCTGCCGCCTGCCGTTGGGTCTGTAGTGAAAGGGTTCCTTCTTGTTAATAGAGTTGCCTCGAGTAGGATGGTCACAGCTGCTGCCTTAGGAAACAGGTGTCCGCTCTTCTAATCCTCCGACTGGATCAGCTTGCCACCCTGGCAGGGCCTTATTATTACTGTTTTTATTTATTTATTTTTCTCTCCCACGTACGCCACCCCTTGCCAGGAGGTGCTGGAGAGCAGGATGAGCGCCAGAGGACGTGGCAGCTTTTCTCGGGAGAGGTTTCTGTTAGGAAAGAGTCGGCTACCCAGTCCCGTTCTGAAGAGGCGGCTGGAAAATCAATTGGAACATGAATCACAGGGGAGAAGGATGGCGTAGTAAATGGGCGGTCCTGCCAGGTCACCTCTCCGTTGTTCCTCAAAGGCCAGTGTGAAGCCAGCACTTCCCCAGACAAGTGAATGAAATAGGTGTATCCGCTGTTGCTGGTTTGTTGTTGTTGTTGTTGTTGTTGTTTTGAGACAAGGTCTCCGTTAGTTAGTGCAAGCTGGCTTTGTACTTGCTATGTTCCCAGACTGACCTCAGACTCGTAATCCCCCTGCTTCAGCCTTCGGTGTGCTGAGACTACAGGTGTCCGTGACCATGTCTTGCTGAACTGTTTGCTTTGTAAGGTTTCTGGACCCGAAGCTTCAGGACGGCTGGTGTGCTGTTTTCCCGTCTGCAAGGCAATCTGGTTCTGTGTGGGATACCTCAGTTCTCCATCAGTCTTTTCTGTCTTGCTGTTGCTGGCTTCCTTCTGGTCCTGGTCCTCGATCTCTTTTCCTCCTGTTTCCTCTCTTGGGTCCAGTCCTAGTTGGGGGCACTGTTGTGATAAAACCCCATGACCAAGTAAACTTGGGGAGCAAAGGGTTTGTTTGGCTTACACTTCGACATCACTGTTCATCATGGAAGGAAATCGGCAGGAACCTGGAGGCAGGAGCCGATGATGCCGTGGAGGGGTGCTGCTTACTGGCTTGCTCAGTCTGCTTTTTCATGGGATTCAGGACCACCAGCCCAGGGATGGCACCATCCCTGACGGGCTGGCTTCTCTCCCATGAATCACTAATTAAGAAAGTGCTTTACAGGCTTGTCTACAGCCCAGTCTTACACAGGCATTTTCTTATCTAAAGTTTCCTTCTCTCAGACTTTAGCTTGTGTCAAGCTGGCATAGAAGTGTCCAGCTCAGGACCCCTTCAGGCTAGTCTGGAGTAATTTTTTTTTTAATGAGAGGGCCTCTTAGCCCCATTTGGCCTCAGACTCACGATGTAGCCAAAGCTGGCCCCAAACTTTTGATTTTTCTGCAGTCATCTCCCAAGTACCGGGATCTCAGGTGGGTGTCACCGTTCCTGGCTCTGGACTGACTCTTTGTAGCTCACTGCTGTGTCCTGCAAGGCCCTAGACAGCCACTTTCTAGTGTCCCGTTTCAACCGTACGGCCCACTCAGGCAGTTGTGCTCCAGTCCCAGACCATATGCTGGACTTTCATGTCTGGAATCTTCCCCGATCCTCGTTCTCCCTGGCACCCTTTTTCTTATTCAAAGCCTAGGTCTGTCTGTCTGTCTTTCTTTCTTCCTTCCTTCCTTCCTTCCTTCCTTCCTTCCTTCCTTCCTTTCTTTCTTTCTTTCTTTCTTTCTTTCTTTTTGCTGTTTTGAGACAGGGTTTCTCTGTAGCTTTGGAGCCTGTCCTGTCACTCACTCTGTAGACTAGGCTGGCCTTGAACTCACAGAGATTCGCCTGCCCCTGCCTCCCCAGTGCTGGGATTAAACGCGTGTGCCACCACCGCCCGGCTTCATAGCCTGGTTTTAAAGCCGCCTCTGCGGTTGCCAGGCACGGTATTCCCACAACTCAGTGAACTTGCCTTTGTGATTGGCAGTGATCCGGTTATAGATGACTGACTTATTTTTGATTGGTCTGAAAGCCCACACAGGGCATGATTCTAATGGACTCATTTTTAAAATTTTCAGTTTCCAATAGAATGCCTAGAAGAGAGGCAGGGTTAGGTCTATTGAACCAGAACATTTTCTTTGAGAGATAGAGTCTCAGGGAGCCTAGGTTGGCCCCAAATTAACCTTGTACTAAAGATGACCTTGAACTTGATGACCCTCTTATTTTCAGGTGCCAAGTTCTGGGATTATAGGTGTGTGCCTCCTCACCCAGTTTGTGCAGTCTGGGAATTGAACCCATGACTGTGTGGACACTAGGCAAGTGCTCTACCAACTAAGCCATAGATTCCTGGTCTTGGATTAGATTTTTAAAGCCAGCTAGTATTTATTTAGCTTCTGTCACATGGATGCTATGCTTTGTGATGTGGAGCATGAAGTCTTTGTCCTGTTGAAATCCCAAGGAAATTCTCCTTGAGCATAGAGGAAGGAAACAATAAGGTCTTCTGTTTTGAAGCCCTATGGAGGACCATAATGCAAGCATCACATCCAGTGCTAGGGTACACAACAGGCACGTGTATCCCCTCGTACTTTCTCTCCCGGAGCCCCGCCTTTTGGAGAGGCTCCTGAGAAAAAGCTCAAGAGCCCTGGGCTGCCTGCTCCAGAAGTAGCCCCACTACCTCAGACCAATGGGTAGACAGCACTGGTCATCCTCTGGCATAGGATGGACTGGGCCTGGCACCAAGAGCCATTGGCTGGTTTTCACTCTGCAGACTGGCTATAGCTTGCCGACAGCCCTCCCAGGCGAGCCTGCCACCTGTTCCCCCAGTTTATCCCTCCACTAGCTGGTCAGCAGTGATAACCTGGGAGCAGCTCAGCGCCTGAAACCTTCTGCCAAGAAGTAGAGGTGTGCTGCCGTCCCTGTCCCCTGGGTGGGTTCTTCTCTGCTTTCTCCAGAGCCCATGTTTCCTTCGGTTCCCAGGCCGCCACAGCCTTCCTCAGCATCTATCTCCCGTGGTGCAGCACTTCCTTCTGTCTCTATTATTAGCTTCCTTAGCTTTACCATTCAGTTCCCCAACTCTCCCTGTTCCCTTCCTCCTCCCACTTCAGCACCTCAACTCCCTTCACCTCTCGTGAGCCACCCCTAGTGCCCCCTGCCTGCTGGAACCTTCTCTTTTCTTTGTTAATGCAGAGTAATTTTGTTTCTCCATCGCTGTATCATCCGTTCATCCACAGTCCCCAAATAGACACCATCAACCCCTGTCTCATCTTGTCTGGCCAGTAAACCTTCAAAGCAGAAGGTGCCAACGTGGGTTTTTCCAAAGCGTGCCTCTGCAGCACTCTGGGGCCTTCTGTCCCAGCGGCCACTAACTTTTCTTGTCCCTTCTGCATTTGGGAGGTTCTGCCTCAGTTATACTCCTTTCCCAAGCGACGTCATCCCTCCTTCAGTGTTCACTTCATAATCTATTGTCTTCTCTTTCCCTACGAACCTCCTCTTTTATGGGAGCACCGCAGTTTTCCTGTTCATTAGAGGTTATCTTTGATGGCTGGACGGCGATAAGTGGACATAATTGGGAGCATTGTGTATCAAGTGTGCCTTTCAGAAATAAAGAATACAGGTTTAGGGGCAACTTTTAATACCGTAATAATTCTAAATTTATTATAATTGAGTAAAGTTTATGTGACATTTAGAGTGACAGTTGTCTTGGCAGCTGACTTTGTCATGTGACTTTTTCTTGGTTTGGGTGAGAACCCAGTTTAACTGCTGCTGTACCTGTCTTCCAAATAATAGCTTTAGGAACTAATTGTAATATTCAGAACTAATCATTTCTAGGTGTTCAAAAATGTTGGTTTTTTGTCGGGCGGTGGTGGCGCACGCCTTTAATCCCAGCACTTGGGAGGCAGAGGCAGGCGGATCTCTGTGAGTTCGAGACCAGCCTGGTCTTTAAGAGCTAGTTCCAGAACAGGCTCCAAAACCACAGAGAAACCCTGTCTCCAAAAAAAAAAAAAAAAGTTTTTTTTTTTTTTTTTTTTTTTGGCTTTTTGTTTTGTTTTGTTTTTTGGTCATTTGAGACAGGGTTTTTCAGTAACCATGGAGCCAATCCTGGAACTTGCTCTGTAGACTATTCTGGCCTCAGACTCAACAGAGATCCACCTGCTCCTGCCTCCTGAATGCTGGGATTAAAGGGGTGGGCCACCTCTGCCTGTTTTTGTTTTAAGACAAGGTGATGTTACTGTGTATCCCTTGCTAGTCTGGGACTTGATATGTATGTAGCCCGGCTGCATTCTTCCTGCCTCTGCCGCCTGAATGTTTTAGGATTATAGGCAGGCACCACAAATCCCTGCTTTGTATTACTCTTTTATCTCTTGTGCTTGGCATCAAATTTAGGGCCTTGAACATGGTGGGCAGGTGCTAACCACTGAGCTACACCACTGTCTCTTAGAAATGGGATGTTTACGATGCTTTACTGTGTGGTATTAGTCTGATAGGAACTACGCTTTCTTTTTTTCTAACAAATAATGTGCTGACTGGATTTAAGTAGTGAAACTGCTTTTCTGGAAATTGGCTTCCCTAGCCCCGCTTTTCCTGAGGTAGCCGTGTTCTTTGGGCCTTCGTTACTCATTGTAAGGTTCTCAGAATAGATGGAAAGAGGTGGAGTAAAGTTCTCAAGTCCTTCTACTGCAGCCGTCTGTCATTTCAGGAATGGAAATGGAACAGGGGAGGAGAGTTAGGGAGATGACTTTTAGGATCTGTTTTAAGAACAGGACAGATACATACAAGTTCCCTCTGGTGAATGAGAAATAATCTTTGACATCACTAAAATGAGTAGGTGACTTGTCCTCCGTAGCAGTGCATAGCTTTACGCTTTAAAACTTGCCATGGAGGGTTTTTAAAACACTCCTTTGTAGAGTCTACCTGTTTCGAATAAAGAATCACTACTGTTTTATTAAAACCACGAATAGTTGGTTTTATGTATTTATTTGCTTACTCTCATCTGTCTGTCTATCTATTTATTTATTTTTGGATGCAGCGTCTCTCTATGTCATCTTGGCTGTCCTGGAAGTCAAGATGTAGAACAGCCTGGCCTCAAACCTGCAGGGACCCTTCTGTCTCTGCCTCCTGAATGCTGGGATTAAAGGCATGCATCACCAAGCCCAGCCTTGTGTATTTCTTTAAATAGATAGTTGGGTGGGCAGGGATTGAGAGATTTTGTTGTTTTTCGTTATCTCTCTCGCTCCTAAGAAGTGCTGGAACTAACCAAGGAACAATAATTACACTGGAGCTTTCTCTTTCCTAGGAGAGGGATGCCTCCTTCCCTGGTTATTAAAAAGAGATGGGGAGGGGAAGCTGCTGATTGAGTACAGCCATTTTAGCTAGCCTCTGCAGCAACTCTGGAGCAGGCCGGACTCATCAGACTAGACTTGGGAGTCCAGAGCTGTTTGATTTGTAGGGGTAGGAAACTGGGGTTTCAAATAAGACCCCAGAATGTATGCCTGTAATTCCATCACTCAGAAGGCAGGAGCAGGCAAGCTAGAGGCCAGATCTACTCAGGTAGTTCCAGAGCAGCCAGGCATAGTGACAGCCTGTTTGAAAAGAAACTGGGGTTCCAGTGTGGTAGCCCATTTACGTCACCTCTCATCAGTCTTAGGGTTTCCTGCCCCAGTGGTGAAGGATGGTCCACAAGTAGCTTCATGACATCTGGCTAATCAGTTCTGACTGCTAAGTGTTTGTAATTACTAGAGTAACAGGATTTAGACATTTGCAGCTGAGTTTTGAGGAATTTCAAACCAATGCCCAAACAGCTCAGTTATGTGTGCAAGGTTCCATGGCACAATTGCCCTGTTGGAACAACAACTTCAACAACAACAACAACTTCTTCTTCTTCTTCTTCTTCTTCTTCTTCTTCTTCTTCTTCTTCTTCTTCTTCTTCTTCTTCTTCTTCTTCTTCTTCTTCTTCTTCTTCTTCTTCTTCTTCTTCTTCTTCTTCTCCTTCTCCTTCTCCTTCTCCTTCTCCTTCTCCTCCTTCTCCTTCTCCTTCTCCTTCTCCTTCTCCTCCTTCTCCTTCTTCTTTTCTTCTTCTTCTTCCTCCTCCTCCTCCTCCTCTTCCTTCTCTTCATCTTTCCCCTCCCCTCTTCATCTTTCTCCTCCTCCTCCTCTTCTTCTTTTGAAACAGGATCTAACTTTGTAGCCCAGGCTGGCCTCAAACATTCCTGCTTCCACTTCCCAGGTGTGGAGATTACAGGACTACAAATCATATGACTCTTCTTGGTGATCTGGTTTATTGATCATGTAAAGAAAGCCACAAGCCAGCAAGTCCCATACTAAATGTTTCAGGGTTTTTTTTTTTTTTTCAAAAAACAAAAACTTAAAAGATAGTGGAGTATGCAATATGTATTTATGCAGTGGTCACTCCTCCTCCCTGCCCCTCGCAGTGCTATGGGCTATTCAAGACTCAGTTTTGGGTGACAGATAAATTCTGACCTTATGACTGTCCTGTTTTTTCAATTGATAAATGTGATCATGAGGCATTTTAGCACTGTATTCTGACTATGGGCAAAAACCAGTTTCCAACCAAACTGAATCATCTCCTCGATCCTATTACACAGAAAATGCCCTGAACACCAGTATATGAAAATGCTTTTCTAGGATGAGCCCAAACCATCTCATCCTCCAAATAAAATCTATCTGCTCGCACTTAGATTGTTCAAAGGCAGATGGTAAGCAATTGAAACAGAGAGGCAAGCTGGCAGAAGGAAAAATAAAACCACAAATATCTGTACATGAAGGTGATCTACGCTTTTGCCAACCCCCCCTTCCAACTTCGTTAGCACAACAGCATAGCAATTAAGTAGCATGGGAATTCAGACTCATATGGCTAATACAATTGTCCTCTGTTAATGGGGTGAAACAAAGCCTGCCTGTAATATACAGTGCTGTTCACCAAAATGCAGAGCTAAAGAGAGTTTAAGAGATTATTAGCAGTAGCGCCCATAAACTGCGGACTCCATAGCAGACAGGTACCTTATTGAAATCTCACTGCTCCCTACCCCATGTTAATAGTGGGGTCGCTGGTGTGAAATGCTTGCTATTGTCCAGGTACCAAGTCTTCAAAAAGCCACATCACCATACGTCGCTTCTGGTTTGCAGCACGGTGTCTTCAGGTTGAGAAAAGGAAGGGGGTAAATAGGACACTGGAAAAGTCCAGAGCTCTGGCTGTGTGGGAAACCCTGCACGGAACGTCAGGAGTGACAGTGACTTGTGGCAGGAATGCATGCTGCAGAAAACCCTCAGCTGTCCCTCAGCCTTGTCACTGGATGACTGTCTAGACTCTAAAAATCTGTCCTGTCTTCTTAACCTTGAACTTGAGCATTCAGTGACAGAAGGAACAGGCAGAGCAGTTCATTGGAGCTGGGTGTTTAGTTGCCATTGCTGCAGCAGGCCATCTGTGGCCCCAGTGGTGCCAAACTGTGGTGTTCTGAGGGTGTGTGAATGAGGGTGTCATCCAGACTGCGGAAGGGGCAGCTAGCTGACAGAGCAGGTGGGTGTGGTGGAGGAGGAGGGGATTTGGTGGCAGGATGTGAGATGAGTTTTTTCGGCTGGGAAACAGTCTGGGGATGTCCATGAGGAAGAAAATGAGAAGCCTGTGGTGAGGGGGCTGATGCAGGGGAGAACTGACTGTAAGCTGGAGTAGAAGAGGCAGTCACTTTTGGGAAAATGAGCTGCTGGCTCCAGTGGCTGAGAAGAGAAAGAGGCTGATTGTCAACTTGAGGCAACCTGGGGTCACCTGGAAAGAGACTTTCAGTGAGGGACTAGGTCTCTGTCTTTCTCCATCATCTTAACTGATGTTGGAAGACCCCACCCTGAAAATGGGTGGCGCCATTCCTGGGTTTTAGGCCCAGGACTATGTAAGGGCAGAGAGAAAGCTTGCTGAACTCTGTTCTCAGCTGTGGTTGGGATGTGCCAATGATCTCAGGCTCTCGACTTCCCAGCATCCCGGGGCTGTGAGCTAAAATCAAGCCCTTTTCTAGTAAGTTGCTTTATGACCGGGCATTTTGTCACAGCAACAGAAATGAAACCAACAACAAAGGGGGGGGGGTGTGGAAGAGAGAGGTTTTATATATAAAAAAAGGGGGGGGGGTAGAACCAGGCTACACCTTGAACTTCAGAAAGTCTTTCAGAGTTTAAGTATCCTTGGAGTAATGGTTCAATAAACTGTGCTGGCAGGGTGGATGCATTTCTTAAGGGACTCCATCCCTCCAAGTGGCATGGGTGTAAGTCCATAAACACTAGTTGTTGTTGTTTTCTGTATAAGGGAGCTTGTGTCATTGGTATATCTTGTTTACATTTTCTTGCGGACCGGGGAGGCAGTGTGCCTGTATTTGATCTTGTCTGATGATGCCAGTGACTCAGAGTAGATGCTTTCTTTACTTCAGTCCAGCTAAGCTCGGTCCCAGTTTGGAGACGATGTTCTGAGTGGAGTTCAAGGGACAGACTAAGACTAGCGGGACTCAGATGAGTCGTGGAGTTTGCTCCAAGCAGGTGTACTCTGCTAGTCCAGCTTTTCTCAGAAGGAACGGCCCTCTCGCTCGCTGCCTCTCTCTAAGGTACACGGAGTGATGCACACTTGACACATCAGTCAGCCTATACCTTGGGGACAGGCAGACCACCCCAGCAAGCACAATGCACGGAACTCAGCTAACAATAAAGAGTGGCCTGTGCGCGTGGCCAGATCGCTTGCTTCCTTCCTGTTCTGCCTGGGCTTTTTGAGAAGTCCTTGCTTGTAAAATCCACAGGCTATGGGACACAGCAGTATCAACTGCCAGAGGATGTTCAGATGGATGTGTGGAGCCAGAGGGAAAGCAGAGATTCTGAGCCAGAGAACAGATGGCCAGCCAGCCTGTGACCTAGGAAGGGAAGTTCTGTCTGTTAAAGTTAAAATGCAGCCTTGTTTCTTTTATCAAGTTTTCACCAAGGGGTACCCTGTCTCCAAGGTGGAGAATTCCAGAAGTGATACTGAAGTGCCTTCCCAAAAGGGTCTCCCAGCCAAAGAGATTATAACGTGTCTCCTGCTGTGAGGCTGTGCAAAAAGAACCCAAGAATTGCCCTGCTTAGCCTAGTCGTGACCCTTCCTAACTGAAGTGTGGTCAGAGCCTAGGGGATTTTGTAGGTTTGTTTTTGGTGTTTTCCCCCATTGTGACCCAATTGTGGAGTCTTCCGTTTGAGAAACAGCTGCTTTCTGCTCTTCTTTTCAAGGAAAGCATGCTCTGTGGATGGGGTGGAGGGGACCTGGAGGAGCAGAGGTGCCTGAGGTTCATGAGGTTTTCAGCTGTTTCTGAATCCACCAAATCCTTGCTTCCCTAAGGGAAGGTCAGGCTTGTCGATCTCCTGATAAGGTTATAGCCCCCAGTCACCATTTATTGATGGTATTTACTGCCCTGGTTTGGTTAGGCACCTGGTCCTCCTTTAGCTCGTGGGACCAGCTAAGCCTTTTGTGTGTGTGGTTTTGTAAGTAGCTGTATATGCAGCAGAGTCAAATGGACTGGGCCTCTATTCTTCAGCCTGTGAAAGTTTATTATCACAAGCAGCATGAACAGTAAGGGGGGATTGGTTGTGTGGCATATAAGTAGAGGTGTTTGTGGGGTCCAGAGGAACCCTCAGTGTGGTATGTATGGAGAGTAGAGGTAAATATTAAGTCTTTCTTTTTCCCCTCCTCCCCCCTTTTCTTTTTAAACAAGCGAGTCTCTCCCTAAACTGGAGCTAGACTGTCTGGCCAGTGAGTCCCCAAGATCTGCCTGACTCCCCTTCCCAACGCTGGCTCACAGTGGTCACTTTACTCATGGGACCATTTTCCCAGCCCTAGGATTTCTTTTCTTTCTTTTTCTTTTTTAAAAGAAGATATTCTTCCGGCCCTTGAGCATAGGCATCTCCCAAGTGTTTATACACTGACCTCAGAATCCCCCAGAAAATATCTGAAGACTTGTGGAGGTCACCCTTTGCTGTCTGTTAGAAAGCACACAAGTGAAAGGGGTCCTGGCAGTCCTTTAGCTGTGGCCTTACACATATGAAGACTGTGTGTCACCAAGCTCAATCTGTCGCTGTCCAGTTTCATGATGTATCTCTCTCGTTACCTTCTGTGTAGTGTCCGTATACTATATGGCTAAAGGAAGTGTTGGTTTAAAATAAGGCTTGTATTTTCCCCCATAGAGTAGTCACAGAGGAGCTGTAGGCACCTCGCCATAATTAAATGAAACTCTACAGATAAGCACACACCACTGAAGGCAAGCTGCAGGTCCCCATCTCATTCCTTGCCTTATGTTTCCTCAGCGGTCTGTAGCCACTACTCACGTCACTTTCCTTGTTAGTTTGGGATGGTCTCAGCCTGGGGGACGTCTGTGGAGGTGACAGCATACAGTTCTTGGAGAGTGAGCTGTCACGAAGGTAATGAGATGGCCATATGAACCTTATGTCTCTTTCTCAGTCTGGTCTCACCAGAGAGACACCTCCCTAACCCACGGCCTCACGGCATGCCGGACTGCTTGCTGCCCGTGCTTCTTCTCTGTGCCCTCAGGCTAAAGCCCTGACAAGGCTGCTCAGCCCCGTACATTTCTACTCAACCTCTCTGGTCCTGTTTCTCATCTCTCCCTTGCCTCTGCCCATGCCAACTCCATAGAAACCGTCCTCGCCCGGAATGTGCTGTACCGTTCTGTGAAGTCTTTTCTTCTCTCACGTGACCATCTGTCTCCAGGTCTTACTTCCCAGGGGTCTGCTCTAAAATTCCCATGGGAGAGGTAGCTGTACTTCCCCTCCCCCTTTCGGTGCTACCTAGGGCTTTGCTTGCTCTTACCAAGCACTCTGCCACTGAGGAGTGTCTCTAGTCTCCTCCCACTGTTCCCTGTCACTTTTTATTTTGAGACATTATCTTGCTATGTTGCCTAGTCTGGTTTCAGACTCATGCGATAGCCCAGGCATGTCTTGAACTTGAAATCCTCTTGCTTAAGCTTGTGGAGAAGCTGGTTCCTAGGCAGGGTCTGCCTGTATAGTCCAGGCTAGACTTGAACTCACCATTCTTCTGACTCAGCTTCCTGAGCACTGGAATTACGAGCTTGTATCACCGCACCTGGCTAAGATGCCCTTCTTACATGCTGTCCACAGCACCCAGTCTGAAACTTCTAGCACATTCTCTTGTTAATACCTTGCATCCACTCCTTCATGTAAGCCCATCAGGTCAAAATCCCTTTTGGTTTGGGGCTTATAATCTCAAAATTATACGAAAAACGGATGTTCTATTAATATTGGTTGAAAGAAGGGGCATGTCTAAAATAAATTGTGGAGGCTGGTGTGATGTCTGTTCGGGTAAAGGTGCCTGCTGTGTAAGCCTCATGACCTGAGTTCAATCCACAGAACCCATATAAAAGGAAAAAGGACAGAGCTGACTGACTCCACAAAGTTGTCCTCTGACCTCCAGATGTATGCAGTGGCATATAGCCCCATTCCTATGCATGTACGCATATGTGCATATATGTGTGCACCCCCCTTCCAATAAAATGAAAGAGAATATGGTAAAGAATTACAGCTATGTGTGGCTCTGAGGCTGGTGCTTAGTAGCCCCACAAGCTCAGTTGTCTGTAGCAAGGCCAGCGGCAGTGACGCTGTTAGAAGTTCACTTGTGCAGAGAGAACAATGTGTGACTTAAATTTTCGGTTGTGAACTCAGAATCTTGAGTTGTCCACGAGAGGTAGTGGTGTGGTCCTTAAACAGAGTTTCTGCTTCTTGTTAAGTTCTGAGCAGATCAGCTAAAGGACGGTCTTTCTTGGCATTTGCTCCCCGCTGCAAGTACACAATAGCTCTCGGCATAGTTTTGTAAGAGGGAAGCAGATCACAGATCAATTTTGGCTGCTGCCTCCAAAAAGGGAGAGGAAGATAGATGGGCCTGGCTCCGGGCTGAACCTTTTCTCTCTTCTCTCCCCTCCTCTTTTCTCTTCCCTCCTCTTTGCTCCCCCTCTCTGCCTATAATTATAAATGTGAATAGAACCAGAACGAAAACTCCAACGTATTTCTTGGCTCTGAGTAGTGGATTATACGTCTTTGGATACATACATAAATACAAACGTGCATATGGGCATAGATACATCCATACTGCCTTTGGCCGGTTATGACAGCCCTACACAGAGACCAGACCTGTCTCCTAAGCAGATAGATGGCTGCTATTCTGACTCTTTCTGCTTTTGTGGACTAGAATGTAGCCGAAAGAACACGGGCGTGTAAAGTAGCCTGCTGACGCAGATGAATTGGACAAACACGCAAGGAATCCCTGTGATGTGCTAGGCATGGAAATTGCCAACACGTGCTAGTGAGCGTCCTGTCACGGTGCTAAACACTGGACTCGAGGGGAGTAACATTTGCTTGGGCCCGGGGTTTCAGAGGTGTCAGTCCATCATGGAAGGAATTTTGACAGGGCAGAGCAACGTGGATTGCTGTAGCCAGAAAGCAGCGAGAGAGAGAGGGAAGGCTGTGCTAGCTACTTCTGCTTACCCCTCCTTCATTCCGTCAGGGCCTGCAGCCTATGGGATGTTGCTGCCTGTATCCTCCCTAGATCACACACTCACGGATGCACCAAGAGGTGTGCCTAGACATCTCCTAGGTGTTTCTGAGCACGGTCAGGATTAACCATTGCACAAGGGGAAGTGATGGGGCCTCTGATTTAAGAGGCTGGCTGTGTAACGTGGTCAAGCTGGTGCCATTCGCTCTCAGACAAATCATTTAACTGCCTGAGACTTCTTCTTTCCTGGAACTTCCTGTTTCGTAACTGCAAAATGAGGATGCTAGTACCAATGAGACTAAGCTAAGAGCTTCTGCCAAATTCTACTTGACAGACACCTCTGTATAGTTCCAGGCAGTTGCTTCAGCCCTATCCGACCTCTTCCGGTGAGGCAGATGCCTCCTCCTATGGTTTCGGCTGTGGTGTTTCCCTCCTTTCTGCAGGCCTCCTATGCCAGTGTGCGCTGTGTACTTGCTGTTCAGGTAGCCAACAAGGATTTTGAGTGGCCAAGTAATGTACCTGTCACGTTGTTATTACAACACTCTCACTCTAGCAAACAAATGTCAAAGGAAGGATGTTTTGAGGTCCTTGAGGTCAAAGGAGATCCTGACGTACTCACTTCAATCTTAATGTCGTTGTGATGATTTAGTCATGGCTACTCATCAACTGCTCCGGGTAATAAACTCTGTTGAGGGCAGGGAAGATATACATGTGTTTAATCTGGAGTTCATTACCGTCATGGCATGGTTTTATTAGGGACCAAAATTCATGGTAGTTTTCTGCCTTTTTTCTGCAGTTCATATGGTGGTACCCTCTTCTTCCTGGTTTTCTGTCCCCTTGCAGAGAGAATTATTTCTATTTATCTTGGGATCGCCCCTTCTGTTCTGACAATATCTTGTTCATGTCAGAAGAATGACATACATCATTGTTTTAGAGTTCTCCAGAGAAAGAGAACCAGTAGAGTTTTATGAATGTATTAATTAATTGTGGTATATTGGCTCACATGGCTATGGAGGGTGAGAGCTGGTGGGTGTGTCCTGTGATCTTCTGCTGTCTACAGGCAGGAGCCCCAGGAAAGCCAGTTGTATAATTCCATCATGGTTGGAGGGCCTGGTTACTAGGGTTCATGGGGTCTGTAGCAGATGAGACAGATGCCATATTCCACCTCAAACTGGGGAGCAGGAGGGGGAAAAGGCCATAGCTGATGAATTCTTCCTTTTTCTGCTTCATGTTTTTGGAGCCTCAAGGGACTGGTTGATTCCATTCTCACTAGGAAAGGCATCCTTCCTGAGTCCACAGCTTCAGATGCTAAGATTACCTGGGAACAGCCTCATAGATGCATTCTAAAATAATAGGAACTTCATGATCGAGACAAGAGTATATGCAAAATTAACCATCACAGTATTGTCATCTGAATGGAAAATAATGTTCTGGCTGTGTGTGTGTGTAAATCTTTTACACAATTTGAATTTATTGGATGGAATATTGGTCTTTTAGGAAGAGATCTGGCTTAAAGATCAATTGTTCCTTACCCAACTCTTTGACTCCATTGAAATGAAAGTAAGGCGGATGGTTGTGGGGAAAGATGCAGCTGCTCTGTGTGACTACGTAGCGTCCTTGTTAGAGTGGGATCTTTATACTTTATGAACGAGTGACGAAAGGAAGGAATAAGGAGGAACATTATTTCTTAGGTAAAGCCCGCTTCTTCCCACGGGTTCTCTTTTCCTGTCTGGATCTCCGCACTAGGAGACAGTCACCTTTCTACCCTTCTCGGAAGACCTGCTCCTACGTTCACGGGTAGCATGTCAAATGACCTTGATGCTTCTCCAGTCTATAAATGAGTGCTTTTGTAAAATGGGGCCACTGAGGCACCTGATTGTATTTATTCTTGTGACTCTTCTCCTCCCATAGGGAAATGGCACATTTAGAGTCTGTGACGTTCGATGCTTTGTGCCTTTCTCATACCACCTATTAGAGGAAGAGCAACAGATGGGTCTTACACCTAGACATGACTGTTGTATTGGATTGTGTGTGTGTATGTGTTGTTGTTGTTTGTTTTGTTTTTTGTCAACTGGACACAAGCCAGGGTCATTTGAGAAGAGAGAACCTCAATTGACAAAATGTTTCCATCAGATTGGCATTTTCTTGATTGATGATTGATGTGGAAGAGCCCAGCTCTCTGTGAGTGGTAACATTCCTAGGCTCATGGTCCTGGGGAGTATAATAAAGCCAGCAGCCTCTATTTTAGTTTCTGCCTTCAGGTTCTTGACCATAGAGTCAAATTCTGCTGAGTTCCTGCCTTGCCTTCTCTGAATGATGGCCTCAGATGATTTGACTGTAAGCTGTAAGCCCAATAAACCCTTTGCCCCTCACGTTGGTCAGTGTTTTATCATAGCAGTAGAAGCGCCTGGTCTGGGCTCTAATGATGACACTGCTACTGGCCCCCATCACATGCTCAGTCAGGGCAGGGAGTATTCTGGGTTGATTTTTCTTGTGGCCAGTGATTAACTCCCTCCATGGAGGACTTGTGTAAGGGAAGAGCTCACAGCAAAGTGCTTGTTAAAATGATCACCCGTCCCTGTCTCACCTTCCTGCAGCAGAGATATCTGCTTAGAACCTAATCTAATTTCCCCAGTGGTGTTGATGGTCCTACTTCTATTGATCAATCACATCTGTACTCTCACACCTATGGCAGACAGTTGCTGTTCACGGGTGAAAACAGCCCCAGAGCGGGCACCCATTTCTCTGAAGGTCTTAGATCGTAGGCTCGTTTAAAGGTTCCGCTCTTTGTCCCACCAGCGATCTGTGTTCCTTCCACTCCTTAGTTACTGCTCTTTAAAGTCTTCGAGGGCTGGGAATACAGCTCAGCAGTAGAGCACTTGCAAGCATTCATGAGGCTCTGGGTTCGATCCCCAGCACTTCAGAAACACAAAGCAAACAACAGCAAGCATACTTTTGGATCCTGAGGGAAATAGATGGGAAATCGGGGGGCTTTAAAATGGTGCACGTCTGGTTAGTGCTTCCTGGTGGCATTGGTAAAAAGAGCCTAGGAGGACAGATCCTTTCCTGCATCCCCTGTGAATGAATTCCTCTCTATTAAAGATACAGCTGGTGTTCCTACCGTGTATGCAGGGGTTGACTGTAGTCATTCTTCACCTCCGGGCTTCCATAGCAGCTGGAACACTCCCTAGCCCTTCGGGTGTGTTTTCTTTTTAGGGTCGTTATTGTTTAGCTTTATATTGAGTGGTATACACGGCTCTACTTTCTTTCTTTTTTTCTCGCTTAAACAAAAGAATTGTCTTCTGTAGCTTTTCGGCAAACATTGACAGAGTTAAAGTTAGCTATTTATGCTTACTAAAATGTCATGCTGTTTTCTTCTGGGGTTCTTGGTTTTGTTGTTGTGTACCACAGAGTCCCGTGACCTCTGTGGGATGCTCCAGAAAATCAGGAGGTAGGAATGGAGGCTTCTGACCATTGTGCTCCTTTCTACCCGCAGGCTAAGGACCGCAAGTCACTGACCAGTGAGCAAATCTTTGCCGCTTGTTTTTTGTTTATACATTCAGTGTATCGGATAGTTGTTTTCCTTTTAAGTCTAATTCAACTACGATAAAAGGTGCAAACTTGTTCTTTTTAGTACGTGGGTTTGCCCAGTCTTTTTTGTGACCCTCCAATTTTAGGCTGTGATGTCTGTCCCCCTAGATCGCATGACTTTCTCATTAATTCATGGCCCAAGCCTGGAAAGAGGAAGGGAACATGTCTATCTCGGGGCTTCTTTTTAAATGTTACTCTTACTTTCCGTCCCTCTTGTATCTCAGAATCTTCGAGCAGACTGTGGGCCCGAATTTAGAGTTTGTTTTCCTAGAAATGTCACTAGACTATAAACTCAGAAACCGTAAACTCAGAAACAGATTGCCCCAAGAAAAATTCCCTAACGAGTTGTTATTCGTTCTTCTGATGCTACCCTTCCTCTTGTGAGGTTCTGTCTCATACCAGAACTTCACAGTGTCCTCAAACTTTCTTGCTTGAAACAATCTCTTATGAAGTGGAATTGATAATGAATTCAATGGATGTGCATTGCCACATGGGTAGAGGAAAAAAAGACAGACATCCATCACAGACATCGCCAGCTGAGTCAGAAGCAGTTTCTGGGTGTCAGTGTGCAGGAATGATGTGACAAATTAAGTTACCTATGCCTCTGTTAATGCGAAATGACCTTGTTTACACAACATCAGTGTAAACATCATATGTGTCTGGAGCTCTTTCAACAACTGTAAAGTCACTACAGGTGACAACACCGATATTCTTAGCACAGATAGATAGTTCTAACAATCTGCGGTAATCGCATGCTATCTCATCTGTGGTGGTTTTTGACAGTTGCTATTTGATAGGTCAAATGACCATCTAGTTTCATTTATTATTTCTTCAGAAAATGTTTATTGTGTGTGTGTGTGTTGTTGCTGTGTATGAGGGAATGGGGAGGGAGAGAATAAATGAATTTTGACCCTTGTGTGTGGTGGTTTGCTTTTGAAGGTTAGAGAACAAATTTGGAGGTTCATGAACAAAATTCTCTCCTTCCACTTTAATAACAATTATATTAGTAACCCCACCCCCCATGTATGTGCATGTGTCTGCTTCTAGTTGCTTTTGAGGTAGGGTCTCTTTCTGTTTCTGCTCCTCTGCCACACATAAGAACTTCCTGCTGCCTCTGCCTCTGTCTTTTCTCTCTCAGTAGGGATACTAGGACTAAGACTGCACACAGTCATACTGCATCCAGCTTTTTTTAATGTGGGTACCATGGATTAAATTCAGGTCGTCAGGATTACATGGCATGTGCTTATACCACCGAGCCATCTTGCTGGCCCAAGCATCTAGTTTTAAGACATCTTTTTTTTTTTTTTTTTGGTCCCTCTAATATTTTGGTTATAAAGTTTTTCCCATCTTGAGACAAATACTTTTATTTTATCGCTTAGGTTTAAAATGTTTGTTAGAAATTTCCACGTGAATTCAAAAGCAGTGAGAATGATAGAACCTTTTATGCACTCATCCCTCAGTGTTGCTAGTGCATGACCAATCTTGCCCTGTGTCCTTCTACACTTTGCATCCCTCCCCCAACCTGTTATTTTATAGTACTATATAAATCCCTTTTAATTTCCCTATAAACACTTAAATATGTCTTTAACATCCTTTAAAAACAAACAAAATGCCATTATTACACCTAACAAAGCTAACAGTAATTTCTTCATATTATCTAATTACCACCTAGAGTTCAAAGGTAACATGTAGACAGCACAGAAGGTTCGGGCAGTAAAATATAGTCTGTAAGTTTCCACTCACACACAAAGATAAATGAAATTAAAACAATTTGCTAATGATCAGGACTCTCAGAGAGAAACACACTGGGTCATGCAAGTGTGACCCTGGGCACGGATGCAGCTCTTCCAGGTAGTGTGGACGGAGAGGTTCCGAGGAGGTGACTTGAGGTCAGCTGAAGAGGTGGCAGCTTGCCCGTACAGAGTGTCACTAAACTTTTCTCCAGTTAACGCAGAGAGTGCCACCACTGCACCGTGTTCTTTGTGGCAATTCATGACTGAGTTGTGTGTCAATTATACTCATTTGTCCTCTGGACATTTAATAATAATGATGATGATGATGATGATGATGATGATGATGATGATGACGATGATGATGATGAAACTGCAAATCTAGGGTACTTTTTGTAAGATACCAACCCCTTAGGGCACAGCCCTCATCTGTCTGTGGGAAGAAAGCCTAGTTTCTCAGGGCAGCTTCCTTCTTGGGATTTGGGGCACTTCCTGATTCTTTCTGGGTAAAAGTGACATTTTCCCCCTTTCTCATGACTCTAAATACTTCTCTGGGTGAGAACGGGGAAGTCAGAAGCGAATGTCTCAAACCCAGCACCGCATTTCATGCACCTGCGAATGCATGTGTGCCAATGAAGGGAAGGAAGGATGCACGGGAACGCTGGTCCTTACCGAATCTAAGTGCAGTAGCAAATCGCAGTAGATCCTTGCTGTAATCTTTCCTGTAATAAAGATGGAATGTGCTGTTATGCTGGTGTAATTTGAAAGTGGATGATCCCAGCCTTTGTCTTCTCAGCCACCGAGAGAAGAATGTGAAAGAAAGAGTCCTTACATGTCCACGGAGGCTTCTCAGCCCTTCTCCAGACACGGCCAGCCACAGTCAGACTGAACATTTGCATGGACTCCATAGTGGAGCTTTTTGTTCATTCTATTTTTCAATTTATAAGCAAGTCTTCAGGTTTAGTGCCCATCGTTGCCTCGAACCCAGAGTCCATTCCCTTGTGTCTGTTGTCTGTCAGGACTCGGGCGTTGTCGTCTGTGCAGCCATGATTCTTCCTCATTTGTCTTCCTGCCCTGGCAGCCCCTGTTCTTGAGCTCATTTGCGGGGCACATTGGGGTTTTCGTCCCAGCAGATGGGCTGGAAGCTTAGAGAAGATTCACTTTCTCTCTGTCATCTCAGTTCCTCTGTGGCCTGAGCTTTGAGGGTAGAACAGATTCCTGCCTCTGTCTGCCTGCCAGGAATTCACCGTGGTGTCGTGTAGGAACCTTTGTGACTTGTGGAGACCCTCTTCACACCTCGATTTGTCAGAGGCTGTATGGGGCTCGCAGGTTACTTATCAGTAACTTTTAGTCTACCTCCATGCTCACTGCCTCTGGTACTTAGGAAAAAGTGCAATTTTTTAATGTGGGAGGGTTGGGGGTGGGGGACGTGTGTCCATAGAGGTCAGAGACAGCCTTCCAGAATGTGAGTGCTGGGGACTGGGACTCAGTTTATCAAGCGTGACAGCAAATGTTTTTTATCTGATAAGCCATCTAGATACCCCATATTTCTTAAAATTTAAATTGGTTTGCCAATGACTTACTGAGTCACAGTCTACACCTCACTGTGTACCCTAGGCTGGCCTTGACCCTTCTGTTCTTTTTGCCTCTCAAGTGCTAGGTGTGTGCCAGCGGACCTCACGTGACTTTAAAAAGAAAGAAAAGAAGGAGGAGGGAGAAAGAAAATAAAAATAGACACAAACACATGCCTGGGTAATCAATTCCTTTAGCCAAGATTGCTAAGTAGGAGAAATCATCAAGTGAAGCGAACATGAATCAAACACTTTTGGACAAAGGAGAGCGTGAGAAAGTGAGCACGTGTGTTCCTGCACTTAGACACTTGGAAATATTGTAGACGAAGGAAAGCCCGTCAGCTGTAGTCCTCACCATAAGGAACTTGCACCTTGGCTGAGATAAGGCACTGTGTATAAGGAATAGTACAGAGCTGGTATGGGGAGCAGTGTGGAAAGGCCAATGAACATGCAAGGGGATGCTGGAGCCTCTGTCAGGTTCTGGGTGCCTGACTCCAAAGCTTTTGTTTTATCAATGCTAAAGAAGCCTATGAAGACTTGACCAAAGGGGACCAAGGAGAGAGCAACCACACCCTGAAGAGAGGCTCTTGTGTCTGGAGAGACATCAGAAGGCAAGGTTTCAGGGCCACATTTAAAGGGCCCCATGTGGCTGAAGGCACCTGGACTTAGTCCAGTAAGTAGTTGGAGAGCCAGTGAATGAACTTGAAAAGAAAATACCATGGTTGCCCTGAGGGGACAGATGTCACAGTGTGTTGTGTGGCAGCCAGTAGGGCTAGAGCTTGGGCTTTCTTGTCATTTCTGGTCACTCTGTCCTGTTTGCCATCCCTTTGACTTTATGTTAGTTCTTTCTCCCTTGGCTGTGTAGGATCAGTAGCTCCCAGTTCTCAGTAACCAAGGAAGTAGGGGCTCATTGTCCCCCTGGTAACTGGGGCTTCCTGCTAACCCCCAGGAGCCCTGGGTCCTGTGGCAGAAGCTGCCACGAGCAGCAGAAGGTAAAACAGCACAGCGTCCCTCCCAGGGATCTCTGGATTTGATGCAAGGATGATGGAGAGACATGGAGACCCTTCCAGGGTAGTGGTGGCCTCAGTTGTCCCAACAGGTGCCTGCTTAGTCCCTAAGGACTAATTAGAAGGACCTTTATCAGCTAACAAAGACTGTGTTTAGAGAGAGTCTAGGGATGTAGCCACCATTTTCTCCTTCATGGTGATTAATTCACAGTTTCAGCACCCGCCCCAAATCAATGCGCAAGCACCAGTGCCTCAAAGAAGCCGGCCACTCGATAGTAAATGGCACGGGGCCCCTGAAGGTATGGGAAAGACAAGGAGCAAAGGTTAGTTGCTCCATCGATCTCTCTTTTTAGACAAAGAAAATATGTGATGAAGAAATGTTTTGGCAAGATCGCATCAAGATTATTTACTAGGAAGCAGGCCCAGGACTCAGCCAGGCCGGGGCAACGCGAGAGTCACTGGGATTGTGACGAACTTTTCAAGTGTGCAAGGAGAGGGGTCTCTGTGTTCCCGAGGCAAGCAAGGACTGTACCCTGCTTCTCTTAAAGGTTGTATGTTGTGCAGAGAATCTCTGTAGAAGCCAGGATCAGTAGCGGAAAGGGCAGCTTGTATTAGAGAGCCTGGCTGAGGTGGCCAGGGCTCAAATGCCTCCTCCTGAAGCGTGTTTTGAATAGTTAGGGAAACCACGTGGCTTTTATTGCTTTAAGAATATTTTATTTGTTATTATTTGTGTGTCCTGTGTGTGTGTGTGTGTTCAAAGGACATCTGTCATGTCGTGAGTTGGTTTGCTCCTTTCCTGTTTTCTCTGTTGCCTTTGAGGCAGGGTCTCTCTTGTTTCCCTTGTTTCTGCCTTACTGCCTATTCCAGGAGAGTTGGCTGAGAGCTGGTAGCTGATGGTCCTGTGTCTGCCTTGTGATGTTGGTGTCATATGTTGGGATTTCAGGTGAACACCACCACGCTTCAGCCTTCCTTAGGTGGATCCAGCTCATGTCCTTAGGTTTGCATGGCAAGTACTTTTACCATCTTGCTGGTCCCGTTGACCACTTTTCGATTTTGTTTATAATAGTGAACCAATAGTTTCTTGACACAAGGCCTCACTAAGTAGGCCAGCCTGGCTTGCAGCTGGTGTCTTCTGACCTCTCCCGGAGTGATAGGATCATAGGCATGTACCACTATATCTGGACTTATTTTATTTTAAACTCGGGCTAGTTTATCTTGGGACTCATCTGGGAGGGAACCCTGGCTGTTTGTTACCATCCTAACAGAAATGGTCACTGTTATGCTAACAAGCAAAATTACAGGCGAGGCTACAGTTTGCTTTTCCGGTTTCACCATTTCACCTTTTTCTAAGTGGAAAATTAAGTGTCATTTACTGAACTTTCGTGTCGGGCACTTGATTTGACCGTGGTGTTTGGAGGAGCAGCAGCCGTGCCTTTGGAAGGCACTGGGTCCTTCTAGCACTTTCTTTCTCTGTCCCCATCACGTGGTGTGTTCTCTCCGTGTCATTGTCCTCCCCTGGGTCGACTGGAATCTCTCCCTTCATCTCCTCTTTTTTTTTTTTTTTCTTTTTCTCTGCCATCTGCTTGCACCTTCTCGCCAGGACCCACTCTATAAGATCTGCTGCTTGGTGTGCCTCCCCGAGAAGGTAGAACTGATTGATTTCCATACAGACACAAGCACATGGTGATGTTCTTACCAGGAGCCTCGGACATAACAGTGTTATAGGCTGGATTCATGATGCCACTTGAGAGGGGTCAGCATAATCAGGAATGAGATTAAGGCTGATGCTGAGTCAACTGAGGTGTGCTTGGCGCTATCCTGAACTTGGGGCCCTCTGCAAGAAAGAGACCGCTCTGTGGACTGAGGAGGTTAGAGAGTGCTTGACTTAGTCCCCTTCCAACTGGTCACCAAGGCACAGACTTGTGAGTCATCAAGCCTGGTGAATAAATTAGTTATATGTGTGTAGTAGGATATATATTTATAAATAATAATGGTAGAATATATTAATATATTAATGGTAGATATATATTAGTATATTATATATATTTATATATGTAGAGAGAGACACCGCGTTAATGATATTCTTTAAATTTATTTTTAATTTTGGGCTTTTCCACAAAGAATTGGATTTGTGGTGATTCTTCATAGTTTTTTACTTGCACACAATGTGCAATAAGCAATTTTTCAATCATTTCCAGCTGCCTTAGCAGTCATAAGTGAGGTGTCATATAAATAGCAGGATCCTTTCTCTCCCTTCAGAAGGTGGGAAGCCTGGCATGGTCTTTCAGGGCCCTCCTGAGCCATAAACTACTTCCTTCTTCCTGCGTCCTCCTGCTGTGTGTGAGTTGGGGTTGGGGAAGGGCTCTTTTCTGTAAGAATGTCTTTTTCTGTAAGAACAGATGCCTTTCCTGAAGATTCTACCCTCATGATTCACTTTCTAGAAGGTCTGCCTTCTGGTCACATCAGATTGGGTGGCGCAGACACTGTTTGGTGGCACATAGGCCTCCCCCAACCCAAGGCAAGCGAGGCGTTTGATAATAACTTAGATCCGACTGCAGAGTGCTCTTCCTACACCTTCTTCCGTCCACGGAAGGGGACCATGTGAATCCGGGACAGTTCCTCTCCTCCCTTCCCACTTTCCCTCTTCTCCCCTGTACTTTCTTCCCATTATATATAGTCCCCAAATGGGCAATTAAAAATATAGAACATATACATAAAAAAGGCATCTGTAACAGATATTTAATTTAATTAAGTTGTTGTCAAGTCTTATAAAAATTGACCAGGCCATATAAAATCTTCTAAACCTTATTTTTTTTAAACTGTTAAATTCATCTTTGTTGCTTCCCATCACTATAGCCCACTTCCTTATCTGCTTGCACCACTCTGTTTATGAGCATGCTAAGTTGCTCAGTTTATTTGTTCATTTTCTTGCTCATGGGCATTCCACTTGGTAGTAGGTTCTGACTGTTGCAAGCAAGTTTGCTATACATATATTCATATATACACTTGTGTTGATGTGTCCACGTGTGAGACTTTTTCGTGCCTGTGATTGCTTCATTGGAGAGCAGCAGCAATCTGTACTGCAGGCAGCATTTGGGAAGCACAGCAAAGACAGATCGGTAGTACTTCAGTTTGGTATGGAGAAGCATGTGGCCTTCGTAGACAAGCCCCTGTCTTATGTAGTCTCCGTCTCTCCTTTCAAACTCGTAGACGCCTCACTGCTCAGAAAGCAGCTGTGGGTATACAGCAGGCACTCATTTTCAATGATTTTGGTGCCATCAGTGCTTATTGATAGCACCTTATGGTAAAGTCCTTGGGCCTGAAACTGTGTTCCTTGTATGATGGATCCTTTTTGTTCTTCCTGTGAAATAGGTCAGTTCTTTGCATTATTTCATGTAGTAACTAAGAAGCAGGCAGACATCCTCTCAATAAGACGGTCTTCCTGCCCTTATCTGAGCTGTGCTGTACATGATTGTACACGTTTATGATCCCAGAACTGGCCAAGTTAGGGAGATGAGGAATTCAAAACCAGCCTGAGCCGCTTGAGACCCATACTCAAACAAACAGACAGACAGAAAGACACTCCTTTCTTTAAAAAGATTTATTATTTTTAATTATGCACATTTGTATGTCTCTGTGTGAGTATGTACAGGTGTGAGTGCAGGTACCCACAGAGGCCAGAAGAGGGCGTTGGATCCCTTAGAACTGGAGTTACAGGTCGTTAGGAGCCACCCGACGTGGGTGCTGGGAACCAAACTCTGGAAGAACAGTGTATGTGCTCAACTGCTGAGCTGTCTTTCCAGACCCAGCAAACACCCCTTTGATCCAGTCAGAAGAGGGCATGTTCGAATGGGGAATTTGTCACGGTGTGTCTCTACCACTTTGGCCTCTGGGAGGGAAGACTTATTGGGGAGAAAGCAGGGTGTTAGAATGAGATCTGAACTTGGAGGAGTGTGTGCTCACAGACAGATAAAGGAGAAAGGTGAGGTGGATCATTTTAGAGATTTAAGGGACAGGCGAAGATGGCACACCTAGGTTACAGCAGGTATTTAGCTTTGAGTAGAACATGCTGTGTGCAGAAAGAGGCTGTAGCCGATGCAATTCAGATGACATGCTTGAGTCTGTGTCTCTTCAGTTTGGAGATCTCTGGATACACTAAAGTCATCTTTACCCTTTTCCAGTGTCTGTTTCCAAACTTGATCTTTTTGGTCTGTGCCGCTCAGGGTCACCCTCACTCCCTATCCCTCCATGCCATCCCCACGACAAGGGCAGGTCATGGGAGCAGAGCAGGGGAGATACTAGTGTCTTCCAGTCCTTATCAGCTCGCCTGTTTGAACGCTGTAGGATTCAGGAATGCTCGGTGTTCACGGAGAAGTGTTTTTCTCCTCCGAGACCAGACTGAAATGACGCCAAGGCCAGGGTAGCAACAGTACGTGCTGGGGAGGTTCCGCTGCCCACTTCTGGACTTCTGGAGTCTTTTCGACCCAGCACCCTTTCTATCCCTGGCTGCTTCTGTCTCTGTGCTTTCTAGTGACGAAAACATTTGAGGGAACTGAGGGATGGCTGCCTCACCCACATGCTTCCCCAACCGTCTGTTCTCATATGCTCTGTGGCTAGCAGAGGGAGCGATGATTTCGGGGAAGAGGACTAGAGAGGCCTGAAGGACAGCAGGAGTCCCTCTTTGCAGAGAAAACAGCCAGTCCTCTGTGGCCAATTCTCCCTCTAACTAGAGAGCTTGTACAGCCTCTGCAATGTGAGTGCACACGCCGGGGAAGATGGGATGGAGTTCTAACAAATAAAATTTTCATTGAAAGGTATAATTGTAGAGAAATGCATTGTATTATGTCATGGTACAATATGGTGTTATGTTTTGGATGTTCTTTTTGGAGGGCCTTATTTTAGGTCTGTCTTATTAGATACCTGCTTCCATTGTATTCTTGTACTTTTATAGGCTAAGGGTGCGAACACATGGCCCTAAAGTCCTATAGCTCTGGGCTTGAATCCCCTCCTCTGCCGTGTATTAGCTCATGCGGTTTCCTCATTTTAAAATGGGTCACTGATAATACCTAGCTTTCACATTGGGTTATTAGGAGGATTATGTGGGATGTAAATGCATATTAAGTATTTCATGGTAGCTTTCTAATGGAGTTATTTGAATTTGGGACCCAGATTTTCTCTTTTAATGAAATGTTCACCCACTAAGATGTGCCACTCAGAGAGGCGGATGTGTGAAAACCAACAGAGCGTCCTCAGTCATGTTCCGTGGACTTCCCTGCTGATCAGTTCAGAGGTCCAGGGGGAGGGCAGCATGCCTGAACAAGGCTGTCCCTCACTTTGAAAACACAACTTTAAAGAACGCCATCTCTACCAAACACTCTTCACTCTTTGCCCACCTGTCTGTCACCTCTGTTGGCTGCACCCTTCTCTCTGCTTTTGTGTGTTTAGGGTTGCTTAGCTGCAATCATCTGTCCACATGCATGGGGTGTTTGTCCCGTCTGTGTCTCTGACACATGCCTGCTGGTGCATCGAGTCAGATGTTCTCTTCCCCTCTGTGGGAATGCCGTTCTGCCCCGTCTTTAAGGAGCTCGGCGATAATTGGACTTCGCTCTCATTGTGTATCAGGTTGTCACTAGGCTCTGCTTTTCTTAGATTGATGTGTGATTTAAAAAAAAAAAATAAAAAGATTGGAGCTGGTCACATAATGGTGACGTGGGTGTGTCATTTGGTGTGTGTCATCTCTGTAACTTCTATATCGTGAGTTTTATCCAAATCTGTGAAAAGATACTAAAGCATTAAATGTGGGAAGCGTTTAATTTTCTGGCATTTTTGTATATGTCAGACATAAGTTCCGAGCAGATTTTACAAGGCTTGAACTGGGGATGTCTCTTATCTAATGTAGTTTAGCATTTTTTAGAATTAAAGAAGAAATGAGAAATTTTTAGAATTAAATAAAGGGTGGAGGGACGGGCAAGACTAGAGCGAGCGTGTAGGAAGATAGACAAGAATGAGGAGGAGCAGCGGAGGCTGTGGTGGTGGAGGAATTGGGGCTCTTCATTCCCCCAGGAGTTCTTCCTGAAGGGACTGGGGTTGGCCTGGGTTCTCTCTAATGTCCCCGGATCGTTCGTGCTCCAGTTGAACTAAGTTGTAATGCAGACTTACCCAACTGCAGTTGTGGTAGGACATGGGGGCAAACACAAGCTGGAGACAGTGCTTTGCTTAGGGTGGCTGCTCCTGGAAAGGATGTTTTCTTCGTTTTGTCCCGTCTGTCGGGTTCTGTGTCACGCGGAGTGGGATCCTATGGCAGTTGGAACGGTCACCTAATAACATCTTTTGGCTGTCAGGTAGAATGTGTCTGAGTTCTCATGGCTTCTCTTTCTCCTCGTCACTCTTCCTCTACGGCTGCAGACCCAGGGACATCTTGCTTGAACAACTGCCAGAGAGGGAGTTCCTGACTGTTCCTCTTGTGCCCCAACACCCTACCCATGGCTTCAGAGAGCTTTGGAGTCTCATGTTCATTAGCACCTAACGTGTTTGCTTGGCTTTTTCCATCTTGCCAATGCCATCCTTCTACCTCGTCATCAGCTCTTGGGACATAGAATTAGAAGACCCTTGATGTCATTGTCGTCCAATGTCCAGCTCCTTCACTTCAGAGGTGGTGACTCTGAAGGCCTGAGGGCACAAAAGTGATACATGATAAAGTAGAAGAGAACAAAGTTGTCTTCTATGCTCTTCTCGGGTTTTCCAGCGAGGGCCATGCAGGTTAGAGTAACACAAGACAGAAAGAAAGAAATTGGTTTTGTGTATTTCTTAGTCTTGAGATAGAATCTCATATAGCCCAGGTTTGCTTAAAATTTATGATGTAGCTGAGGCCGACATTGAACTTGTGATCCTCCTACCTCCATCCCATCTCCGAAGTTCTGGGATTTGCATGTATCAAGCTGAAGTTGAGAAAGGGCAGACCACAGCACAGGGGAATTCCCAGTGATGAGTAGCGCAGGTGCACATGGGGTTTTTGTTTTGGTTTGGCTTTTGGTGTGTATCACTTGTCATTCTGACGTTGATTTAGGGTTTTTTTGTTTGTTTGTTTTTTTGTTTGTTTTGTCTTTTCTTAATACTCGTCTCCTGTTAGTATAGAAAGTTGAGGACAAATAACCTTCTGTGCTTTGGTTCTCTTGTGAGCAAGTAGGGACTTAGAGTACTGCCTGATGAAGACTTCATCTGTCCTTCGGTCTGATGATCAGCCCAGCACATAATAGATGCTCAGTAAAGACTCCACAATCCTCGTCATTGTTAAGTGTTTGGTCTCCTTACTAGACTGTAAACCTGGGAACAGTGACTGTTTCTTACATCATTGTTTCGCTTCTATTAGGAATGTAGCTGGCACGTGATTAATGGTCAGTGTACGTAGGTAGATTGACATGAGTTGATCGAGGGTTGTAGGCCCCACTCTTGCACATATCTGATGCGTGTAAGTGAACAGGTGTCCTTGCTCTCTCTTCATCCCAGGCTTCTGTCGGTGAACGTGCTGTGAGTGATGCTGGGCTCATGGCTGAGGCAGTGCCGATGCATTATTTTTATTGCCAAGGACTCTGCTGAAATTTCGTAGGCATTGAGTCCAATGGCAGAGATTTGTTAGGGCCATGAATGTCATACAGTAACATGACACGGGAGCTACTTGAGAACACTTCATTCTTAGCTGCTCCTTCTTAGCAGCGCTTCCCTGGCTGAGCACCCTTAGTGATGGCTGCAGGCAGCTGATCCGTGCAGGACAAGGTGAAAGAGAAAGGAAAGAGAAACATTCTCACTGTCAAGAAATTGCTGAAAGGCTCATGGCTCCACTGTATACTTGAACCCATTGTTTGATTTCCATGGACCTCTTAGCTTCTCTGCAAAAAATTAGAGGATAGGATATTGATATATAAGATCAATAACCAGAACTGCATTATTTTTTAAATTCCCAGGCTTGTTGGAAAACTTTAGAAGATCCCCGACTATTTTAAGAATCTCAGCGTAATGGTTTCAGTAGAGACATACAAGTCCCTGGGAAGGTGGTACTGGGAGGAGCGCTTTGGGCAAGTGGCTAATCCTATTGGATCTGTCTGTTAAAGGAGATGGAAAATAAGACAGTCAGTAGAACATGAACTCAGAATCTACATCTGCACGCGCACATGTGCACTCACTATGCATGCTCACGTGGAGGTCTGAAGTCAATTTTGTGAGTCTTCCTCTGTTGCTCTACACCTTAAATTTTTTGGCTGGGCTGGCTGGCCAGTGAACTCCAGGAATCTTTTGGGCTGCAGCCCTCAGTGCTGGAGTTACAGGCGTGTACCACTAAGCCTGTCCTATCAGCCCCAGAGTAGTCCACATTTTAGCTAAAGGTGTTCCAGTCTTCTGGTTTGGGTGCATGTCTTTAATGTGCATTGGCTATCCAAGCAAGATACTGGATTTGTGAACCTTTGCCTAGCTAAGTCCCAAGTGAATTCTTATCATGCCTGCAAGGTAATGCAATTTGGCCAGAGAATTGGACCTTGACCAAGTCTCTTGACTGATTTGGCACTCAGAAAGACCAATTTACCTAATTTGAAAATAAACTGAAAACAAAACAAAAGCCAAAACACCTGGCTGTTGCCTGTTTGGTGACCTACAGAACACTGTTATTATTTCTGTATCCTGTTAGTGAGGATATAACATATTTTAAACGATAGAGTCCTTAGTTCCCTTTCCTGTTGCACTGCTCCCGTCAGGCTAAGTCTGTGAGAACGGGAATAAGAAGGAGAAATCTGTATGCTTCCTACGTGCTTGGTCTGTCTGAGTGCTGAACATCTGGACCAGTGTTAGTTTTCTGTTGCGGCATAACAAGTTACCAGAAATTGGTCAAAACAATGCATTCTTATTTTGGTTTCTGTGGTCAAAACAACGCATTTTTATTTTGGTTTCTGTGGTCCAGGAGACTGGGCATATAACTTGCTTGGGTCATCTGTGTAGGATTTCACAAAGCTGTTAATGTGTCAGCTGGGGCTGTGGTCTCATCTGAGGCTCGACTGGCAAAGAACCTGACTTCATTGGGGGAATTCAGTGCCTTGTGGTTTTAGGACAGATGATTTCGTTACTTTTTATTTCTCTTTGTGTCTGTCTGCCCCTCTCTGGTGTGTGTGCGTGTGTATGCGTGTGTGTACGTAGGCGCATATTTGTAGGGGCTCATGGAAGCCAGAGGCCATTCTCACGTGTTGTTCCTCCGCAGCTATCCACCTTGTTTTTTGAGACAGGGGCTCCTGCTGACCAGGAGCTCACCAAATTAGCTAGGTTGACGGCCAGTGAGCACAGGTATCTTCTTGACTCTTCCTTCTCAGCGATGATCCATTGTCTTGCCTAGCTTTTCATATTTGTGCTGGGGATCCCAGTCAGGTCTTTCATGCTGCTAGAGTAAATGCTTTTCTGACTGAACATCTGTCTCCCTCGCACTGGGTTTCATTTCTCCTTTAGCTGTTAACTGGAAGTTCCCTGCAATTTCTTAGCCATACGGCCCTTCCACAACATAGGCACTGTACAGTATAGAGCTGGTTCCTTCAGAAGTACCAAGGAGTTGCATCTTCCTATAGCTCAAAGTTCCTTATAGACATGACCTCAGCCCCCAGTCCCCCATTATCTAATAGGGAAAACCAAGATTTCAAACTGCTAAATAAAGTGTCTGATGTTGCAAAGTGTCTAATACCAGAAGAAGAATATGAAATGACGTCTGTAACCTCAGCATCCACAAGGCAAAGGCAGGGTTGTTCTTTGAGGCCAGCCTAAGTTCTATAGAGCAAGGCTGTCTCAGAAAGCAAAACAACCATGCATACACACAAAAACGCTGATTGATAGCAAAACAAGCATTTTCTAAAGATTTCCAGCACAATCCGGTCAGTATTCACTGCTCGTTCTCTGCACAGCCCCCACATTGGGTATTATTACTAAGCGGAAGGAGCCATTTGAGGGCTTTTCCATTATGACCCGGTGCTACATAGATTCCATGTTGTTCCTTTCTTCTCTCAAATACCTGAGCTGCTGCAACATCACCCGTGGTTAATTCTGACAGGCCGCCCCTTTAAAAGCACATTAGTAAAATGAAGGGGTAGCATCTGATAGCATCTTGAACCAACTGAAACAAAACAAAACCAAAAGCCAGAATGGTTAGGGTAGTGGGTATCATTGCAATGCTAACACCTAGGAGGCTGAGACAGGGGAATTCTGTAAGTTCAAGACCGGTCTGGACTGTATAGCAAGTGCCAAGTTAGCCAGGGCTACAAAGCAAGAGCCTGTCTCAAAAACAGTAAAGAAGAAATCCTCCCCCAAGATCTTTGCAGCATCTGCATGTGAGTTCCCCAAAGTTAGTAGAACACAACTTTGGTCTCATTTAAAACATTCATTCCTCTTAACTAAGCCATAACCATCTTCGTATTTCATAGAACACGAATAATACGAGAAAGGCAGAATTCTGGTTCACTTAGCTTTCCTAACCTGGAAAACCATCTGTATGTGGATCTTCAGAGACATATGAGATCCGAATATGAGAAATTTATATTTTAGAGTAAAGAATGCCCAGTTTTGTATATATGTGTTCCTTCCATGTTTTCAGAACCCGCGAGAGCTGTGGTGCAGGATGCTCTAAAATCTGTAAGAATGTGGGACAAATAAACACAGACTCCGTTTGTTGATTGTTGAACTCTTTTGAGTAGAAGGGAGGACAGCTGAGGTTCAAAGAAACCTGCCCTTCTGTATCATCTGAAGACTAACGTCGGGAGTGCTGAGCTGAGGATAGCCTCTCTGTCATAAACTGGAGTGGGACTGGGCTCTCCAGCTGGAAGGACCTCCACACATGGGAAGTCTGCCCTCTTCATTCGCTAGTCAGAACTCCGAGGAACAGCAGGGCAACGTTTGACTTCATCCATTTAACAATTGTGAACTTGTCTTCTCAGAACAAGAAGGTTGGGAAACCTTCTCCAATTCTACACCTCTGTTTGTTTTTATGAACCCCAATCCATGCCAGCCCATCAATATGGTTTCTTTTGTATCAGCTTTGGTTCCCTTTCTGTGCCCAGCATGGCGTCTGGTTCCTATCCACTCAGTGCTAGCAGACTTGAATGAAAAGTGTTTAAATGTATTTCTCCACTCGTTTCATACTCTGTGGACAATGGAATTTCTAGTTCTTAGTTCCATGGCTTCTGTTTTAAAACTTCCTCATTCCCATGATCTAATATTTGGTGAGCAAACTTAAGTCCACCGTGTTACCTTTCGTGACTGCCCTACTCCAGCCTTTGTTTTTGGCTGCCAACCATTGTGTATATTTTCTTATTCCTCTAATTATGGTTAAATACTCACAGTGTAAAATTGGCCGTTTTGACCATTTTTGACTATATATTTCAATGGCATTGAGTGTAGTCACACTATTGACAACCATTACCACCACCTGTCTCCAGGACATTTATATCTTCTCCAGCGGGAGCTGCCCTCATCAAGTAGAAACACCCCCTTCCCCCTCCTCCTCCTATAGCTCCACATACCTGCTTTCTGTCTTTGTGAATTGTGACTGTTCCAGATATCTCTCTTAAGTGAAATGAAAAAGCATTTGCCCTTTCATGACTGGCTTTTTTCACTTAGCGCAATGTTAAAAGTTTTCTTCGTGTTAGGTATGTGGCGGAAATCCGTTCCTCCCTTAGTCAGCCATTGTCTTAAAAAGTCATGTGTCCCACATGAGTGCCTGGTGCCTTCAGAGCTAGGTGAGGGCATTGGATTCCCTGGAACTGTAATCATAGACAGTTGTGAACTGCCATGTGGGAAATGAACCCATGTCCTCTGGAAGAGCAGCAAGTTTACAGCCACCAGCCATTGTCTTCTAAGGTTCAAGTGTTTTTAATCTGTGCAGCCAGACCTGTCTGTGTCCCTTTCTTCGTGTGAGTCTTCTTAAGGCCTGACCCATTTTCCTGAATTGAATTCTTTGGTGGGGGTGTCGGGGGGTTGGGAACAGGACAAGTAGAGTAACTGAGGCATCGATAGCACATAAAAGGAGCATCTACTGTATACCAGGGCCCCCGTGCATGACCAAGGTGTACACCGACAGTGATCTCTGCTGACTGTAGTACCAGGTGGTATGTGTTGAGGGAGGGCTGGAGTTGAGTCTGTTTGAGCTCCCGAAGCTCTGGGGAGTTTTAGAAAGGTTCAAAGAGGAGGTCATATTTCAGATGAGCCTGAAAGGAAAGAAGGTGTTCAAGGTGGAGAAGGGTGTGAGCAACATCCCAGGAATGGCCTGAGCCCAGACAACCGAAAACCCATGGTTGGTTGGAGGAGCTGCAAGAGGCTGTACTGTGTGAGCAGGAAGCAGAGATGGGGAGTCAATAGTGGGAGGCTTCAGGTCCCTGGATGCCATGCTGAGGACTGGAGGGCATGGGATGGGCTACTTGGAGGCTCTGTGCAGCTGCATGGATGCATTTGGACCCCTGCAATGTTGATGGATTGGAATAGGAGGGCTCACCAGTGTGCAAGGTTGAAGGAAAGAAAGGAGCTGTGGTATTGCAGCCTTTTAGGCAAGAGATGCTGAGGGCCCGAACCAAAAAGGCCACTGGCAATTTTTTTTTTTAAAGCCTGTATCAGATCTCTCTGTGTTATACCCTAACTGATAAGAGCTAATTAACTCACAAAAGGCAAGCTGGGCAGGTTCTTACCTTCAGGTTTACACCCAAGGATAGTTTGTAATAAGCCTCTGTGTACTGAGTGATGTGATCTCTCCAGTTAGAAAGGGACAGCTATTAAGGTGTGTGTGTGTGTGTGTGTGTGTGTGTGTGTGTGTGTGATACAGAATAGCTGAAAATAGCTAATTAGACTAAGTCAGCCATGCTGTGTTAGAACTGCTGGCCACTTCCAGCCTTCTGTGATCTCTTGACGGCTACGGAACTCAAAACTTTCATTCAAGTATAGAAACTTCCCAATTCAAAGTAGGGCAAGATGCGCACCTATAATCCTGGCACCTGGGGTAGAGATAGAAGGGTCAGGAATTCAAAGTCAGTTTTAGCTACATGGTGAGTTCTAGACCAGCCTGGGCTATGTGCGGGAACTAGTCTCAGAAAGCCAAACCAAAAGAACAGAAACAAACAAAAACAAAAATGAAAACCCTCAGGCTTTCAAGAGTAAAGCTGAGTTAACGTGAGAAGTCACCGCTCCTGAGGCCTGGCTAGTAGTCTGGAAAGAATTGACGTGGTTCTTCAGAAAGTACTGTGATAGTAAGCCAAGCAGGAGCCGCACACAGTTGCAGCAAATGCCCACGTGCAGTGTGTACTTGCGATTATTAAACGTCAGATTACCTTGGAACTTAAGAACAAAACAAACAGAAGGTAATACTCAGGGAAGAGCCTGTCCACATGGAGAAAGGGAAACTACTTCTGGGCACAGATGTCGAAAGAAAGAGTCATCACCTGACTAAGTGCTGGGCGAGGAAAGTGTTGAGACATACACAAAATAATAAACAAGGTCCAGGGAAAATAATCTTCCCGCTAACTCTTGCCTTAGTCAGTTCCTCACCGCAGTGGGGCCGTGTTAGTCACTGCTTTCAAAGATGTGTATGCCCAGAAGATCAAGAGATGAAAATAATTCAGCATTTGAACCTGGCTTCTCAAAGGAAAGGTTAGAGAAATTTGGAGATTATGTCCTGAGGAGGGCCAGCAGGGTGGTTCTGTGGCTTAGGTGCTTGCTACCATGCCTGACAGCCTGATCTTCAATCCTGAGACTCTCAACTCAAGGTAGAAGACAAGAACTTACTCCCACAAGTTGTTCCCCAACCTCCCATGTGTGCTCCGTGGTAGTTGTGCCCTCCCATACAAATAAATATAATAGAAATGTGAATAGACTTTATAATCTTTGATATAAAACCAATCAGAAATGCATCTGGGCAAGCCTAGGGAGGCTAGGACTGAGAAGCATGAAGCACCCCTTGACCCCGTCAGCTTTCATGTAGGGGCTAGGTTTTCATTTTGCTGTTGGTGGCTCAGCTTTTATTTCCTAGGAGCACTGAGTGAGAGGAAGTGCTGTGGCAGATCTTGTGGGCGATCCGTAATACCCACCAAGGCGCGTTAGAATGGCCTCCAGGAAGATGGAGTTTTCACAGGTTGACAGGATGGTGTTGAACGGTTTCCTGGATGGGCCTATGCACCGACGGGTCGGCTGCACAGTTATTTCAATTTAAGATTTGAGGTGGTAGATTGTAGCAGGCATAGGTAACTTCCTGCTGCATGAGTAGTCAACTTGAATAAATGCTTATTTGTAAACATTCGGAAAGGAAAAAGATGGAGGCAGGCTGTCAACTGTCTTTCCCATGGCAAAGTACTTTCAGGTTTTCCTCCGAAGCTTGTATCTTAGACTTTTCTTTGCTTCTTTATAGGTGTTTTTACAGCTTACATGTGTTTTGTCTGCACAGTCATTATTTTGTCTGTGTCACTGTTGTAAGACCAGCACTGGGACAGCAGAGCCTGGGCTTTTTAAGGTCTTTTCTTCTATCACACTGGTGGACATGATAGGGCCTCGGGAAGCTCTCAGATGACTGACAACTGCTAAGAGGACCACCAAGATCCCAGGGCTGTATGATGATCATCAAGGGGATGGCAGCCTGGAGGTGGAGGGAAGGAGGGAGTTCTGAGAGAAGAGAGAGAGAGAGGGAGAGAGTGAGAGAATGGGAAGTGGAAGCAGGGAGGGAGGGAACAGGAAGTAGAAGGACGAAGGGAGGCCTTCCCCTCTTTTGTTGTTCCTCCATTGCAGTATGGATATACTAAAAGCAGAAGATGAGTGATGTCATAGAAAGAGGAGGGAAGAAAGGACTGCACCAGTACAGCAGATCTGGGAAGTAACTCTGCAGGCCTTCTCCTTGACTGAAGTTTGTTTGGAAGGCCAAAAGTACTCCAAAATTTGAGGTATCCCGATTTTCTTAATCCAGGCCCTAGTGCGCTCTCTCTCTCTCTCTCTCTCTCTCTCTCTCTCTCTCTCTCTCTCTCTGTGTCTGTTCTCTCTCTCTCTCTCTCTCTCTCTCTCTCTCTCTCTCTCTCTCTCTCTCTCGTGTGTGTGTGTGTGTGTGTGTGTGTGTGTGTGTATATGTGTATGTCTTGTGTCCCCCACCCCCGTGTGTGTAGTGTCTGGCTTCTTTACTTCTATTCTCTGCCCGCCTTAGCCTTCAGATGCTTTTGAGCAGTATTAGATTAGATTATCAGCTTTGGGAAAATGGAGCAGTTTCACAGCCAATAGCTTGGCTTTGGACTGCTCAGTTCTCATCCTGAGTAGCTAAAACATACCTGATCTTGGACTGGTCGGATCTGCTGTCTTTGACTCAAGGACACAGAATCCCTGAGTTTAGGAAGCCTAACTTAACTGCTAACATATTAACAAAGGTGTAAAGCAACGTAGAAGAGGACAGCCGAACAGCGAGACAGCATCACGCCCCCGCCCCTCAGCAATCCCTCCTCAAACCCAGAGGATGTTCCCTTCCAACACTGTGAAAGGAACTCTGCAGGGAAATACTTGCCTGGCACCGCGGGATTCCTCATAATGGGAAGAATATTTCAGTAGAAGGTTAGAAGCAATCAGGACAGCCAACTGAGTTGCCCACCTCGGTGTGCTCCGCTCTTCATCGAGGGCGCCCAGGCTGGGGATGAGCATATCCGCCAGCATTTTAAGCGCCTTCAGTGTCTGTGCAAGCTCAAACACAGAAGCGGAAGCCTTGAACCTACAGGCTTATTCAGGAGACTATTGTATATAGCAGCCAGAGGCTGTCGTTGGAGCCACCATCTCTGCTTCTGTCATTTCTGAGTTCAGAGGACCTTGGATTTAAGTGGTTCACAAGGGCCCTGAAAGGTTCCTCTGCCAAGAGTGTCTCAGGAAGCCAGTGTCCCTCATCAATCAGTCCTGTGTCCTGGCTCTTGATGTCCTCCGGTCTAGCTTCTACCGAGTAATGAAAAGTTTTGAATTGTTTGCTGTGGTTATCTCATTCCTTAGCAGTGAGAAAAACAGGGTGCCATTCTGACCGTCCCTGGATGCATTACTACCCACGGCAGGTTAAGCTGCCCAGCCGGTGAAGTGCAGAATGGATGACATGCTGTGTCTCTCCTCTAGGGAGCCCAGCTGCACCTCATTGCAAGACTATCTGTCACGGGGCTGTGCTGAAGAAAATTCCAGAAAGTAGTGAGCCTGCTGTTGTGAGCATTAGCTTTCATGGCTCATTATTTGGCTCTTAATAAAACAGCAACTTCATGTGTTCCTAGCTGCTGCGATGGGCAGGCCTTCCGACCTCCCACGTCACCCAGACCTCTTCTAGATGGAACTGGACAGGCTCCCTCCCTACCCTTCCCCTCTCCTCCTTTCCTTCCCTTTATGTGTGTGTGGGTGGTAGTAGTAGTGGTATGTGCATGTGTTTGTGTGTGCATATGTGTGTGTACATAAGTCCAATGTATGTAGGGGTTCATGGCATCCTTGGGAAGGCCAGAAGAGAACGTCAGATATCTTGCTCTGTCCCTCTGTCTTACTCCCTTTGGGACAGGGTCTCGCTGAATTTGGAGCTAGGCCGGCAGCCAGCAAGCCCCCGTGATCCTGCCGTCTCTGCTCCTCACAGCACTGGGGTTACAGGCATTCATCTGGCAGCACCTTGCTTTTTAGTGGGTGCTAAGGATTTGAACTCTGATCCTCATGCTTGGACAGCAAGTGCTCTTACTCATTGAACCTCTGTTTACGTCCCGGCACTGGATTTTCCTAGTGACCTTATGTGAGGTACTGGAGAAGCAGTGGGGTCAACTTGCCATTCTTTGTGAACGTGACAGATAAGAATGCTTCAGGGTTATCAAGTCACCTGGTGGGTGGGGCAGGAAGAACCCTGTGTGGTTGGCCACATTGCCCTTCCAGGCCAAGGCCTGGTATTTCTAGGACAATCGCTTTCATGGCTATATCTGTGCTGTTTGGGCATCAGATTTACCTTTCTCATCCTATAAATGGAATTTGGGGCTAAAATCTCGCCTTTGTTGGCCATGTGACCTGCTAGTTGGTTTTTCCTGTTTGGGGAGCCCTCTGCTTCACAATGAACAGTCTGTACCCTCAGGTGGCCCTCTGTGCCAGAGCCCCAACTCTTGTGAGTCTGAAAAGGAAGACAAACCTGTCTTTGGTAGAAAGGGCCTATTGTTCCCAGGCGGTGCTTGTAGCCAACTTCTTGGACTCCTTTGGCCGACTCTGAAGAAGGGATTGAAGTCAGAATGCTAATCAGTGGCTTGCGTAGACATCAACAATCTAACCTCAGGGAACTCAGAAGAAAGTAAACAGAAGTGCTCAAGTTCAGATTCTTGAAGAACAGCGGTGGAAATGAGGCTAGAGAGGAAAACGATATGCTGAGAGAAAGAGTCCTCATTCCCGTGTCTCAGATGGGCAGCCGTAAAAAATAATAGTGTGAACCAGATGTGGTGGTACATTCCTGTAATCCAAGTTCCTCAGGAAGCTGAGAGCAGAGGAGCCCACATCTGAGGTCAGTCTGGGCAACTCAGTGAGATCCTAGCTCTTAAAAAGAAAAGTAAAGGGCTAAAGGACTGGGTGTGTAGCTCCATGGTGGTGTAGTTGCCTAGCATATGTGACCCCGGGTTCCATTCCCGGTGTCAGTGGGCGTGAGGAAGCCAGGCCTGGTGAGATACTACTGTGATACCAGCAGCTCAGGATGCTGTAGCCAGGAGGATATAAGTGTGAGGAATGGCAAGTTCACATATAGTCTCCACAACTTAGAAATACCCTATCTCGAAATAAAAAGTAAAAATGAAAGGGGAGAAGGGTTGGGAGTGTGGGTCAGTGGC
This sequence comes from Alexandromys fortis, assembly GCF_014885135.2. Classification (NCBI taxonomy): domain Eukaryota; kingdom Metazoa; phylum Chordata; class Mammalia; order Rodentia; family Cricetidae; genus Alexandromys; species Alexandromys fortis. The sequence continues at coordinate 1,740,547 of NW_026068095.1, read as the reverse complement.
TCTTGCCTGGCATGTGTGAGGTACTGGTTCTGCTCCTACCGTGAAAGCTAAAAGGGAGGGAGGAGGGCGGGAGGGAAAGAAGGAAGGAAGGGAGTGAGTGAGCCGGTCTGGTGCAGGTTTGTTGTTTTAGCTGCACAGAATGCCGAGGCAGGAGGACTCCCTAGTTTATGGTCTGCATGAGCTAGAGCTACTAAAGACGAGCCTGGACAATTTAGTGAGACCTTGTCGTAGAGACTAAAGAAAGGAAGCTGGACATGTAGTTGAGTGGCAGAGTCCCTGCATGGGGCGCGTGAAACCCTGTGCTCGAATCCCCAGCATCAATGAATCGTCAGTAGATATGTTTTTAAAAAGGAAGGAGGGACAAAACAGTTCGGGGTATGGACCCATTTCCCATTAGCAGGGCCAATGTGGTGGTAGGCACCCCTGCTTTCTGTCAGCTCCCTAGCTCAGCACAGGCGCACGGCCTGTGAAATCAGGGCTTCCTGAACGGTGGGATTTCTCTACCTCGGCCAGACACACATGATGGTCTTTCACTCTTGGACTTCTTCTGACTTGGTTGTTTCCTGTGGCTCCAGGTTATATATGTGATAAGTGATGTATCCCAGAGACCACCATGGTGGAAAGCTTGTCAGCCATGGCGTGAGGACACCTGGGCCTTGTCTTCTGCCAGTGACTTGACACTGCCCCTCACAGGTCCATTATTGGCCTCTTTGGACTGAAACCTAGCTATTAACTCTTAAGGTTTTAAATCAGTGTGTGTTGTATGAATGTGTGTGTGTGTGTGTGTGTCATATTGTGTGTATCAAGGTCAGAAGACAGCTTTCAAGGGTCTGTTCCCACCTTTTACCATAGGTCCCAGAGATTTGATATGTCCTCAGGTTTGTGTGTTGAGTGCTTTTATGTAACTAGAGGTTCCTCTCCCGCCTGCCAGTTCCCAAATATCCACTCCGAGGCTTAATATTAATTACAAACTCTTTGGTCGATGCCTCAGGTTTATTAGTAACTAGCTTTTACATCTTAAATGAACCCATTTCTATTAATCTATGTATTGCCACCTGGCTGTGGCATTATCTCACACCTTGCTTCTCTGGTGGCTGCTGGCGTCTCCCCGACTCTGCCTTCTTTCTCCCTGTATTGTTTTGGTTTCCTCCTGGCTATATCTGCTCTGCCATAGGCCAAAGGAGCTTTATTCACCAACCAATAAAAACAACACATATTTGTAGCATACAGAAGGGCATCCCATATCACTTTAATCTACTTGGTAGCTCCTAATCTATTCATTCTCAAGATGTATTTTTGTGGGTTTTTTTTTTGTTGTTGTTGTTGTTCTGGTGTGAGTTTAAAGTTAGCTTTTTGATTGACATACCACTGAAATGGGTTTCATTTCGGCGTATATATTATTATATATTTTGTTGTTGTTTGTTTTTTGAAACAAGGTCTCACCATGACGGGCCATGAACTCACCTTGTAGAGGAGGCTAGCCTTGAACTCACATCACAGAGATTGTTTGCCTCTGCCTCCTGAGTGTTGGGATTGATTAAAGGGATGTGCCGCCACACCTGACCGCAGACTTTGTTCTGACCCCCCCCCAACCCCCACCCGCGGGTTTAGTTCCTGCCTTTTCTTCCTACACGACTGCACACTAAGTGGTTCCCAAGTCCCTCGACATGCATCCATTCTTCTTCCCTTGCTTGGTAGTATTCAGGATTTTCTCAGCCTGATTCCAAAGTTCTCTGAGTAAAGAAATCATCGCCACCAGAATTCTCTTCTCATCTTCAGTGTGAGCAGACAGCAGAGACGACGCTCTTCCCTTTAGGGTAACCTTTGTTTCAAATGGGAGACAACTCCCTCCACTTCTCCAGCATCATGAAGGACATTAACAGCTTGAGTGCTTTTACCCAGCATTGGGATAAGTCAAAGCGAGGAATCATGGGACAGGTGTAAGCAGCTCAGGTTCAGGACCAGGGAGTCCAATGAAGGAAAATACCAGGAGTGTGGACTTGGGATGTGAAGGTGGAGAGGCAGCCCAGTGTCTCTGTGCTCTTGGGGGACTCCTCTTATATTTTAGGCTGTTGGCCAGACCTGACCAGACCAGGTCCCCTGAATGATCAAAAGTTAGCTTGAGGTCATAGCTGGAAGAGCCATGGTGCTGTTACTTTTCCTAAGGAGACTTGGGGTCATGGTGCCCCATCCCTGAGAGATTATTGCCATTGGCAGCTTGCAGTCTGGACATCAGAGATGGCCTGGCCTTTCCCCTGCTGTGTGTGTGTGTCCCCCCTTGTCTGTGACTCGCTGCGCTAACACAGGTCCTTTGTAGCACGCCATGGAGGGAGATGGGTGTTGCTTTATTCTAGACGTTTCTCTTTTAAAAATGGCTTGTGATCCTTCCTGGCTTCTGATCCTGTGAGTCAAATTTTAGAGCTGTTTGTGTCTGTCACGAAGCCGAAATCCAGACCCACTTTTGCTTTATTTTTGTTATCCGTGCCCGCAGCTCGATGAACATTTGTTAAATTACTTATGCCCAGCCATACACTGAGAGAATAAAGAGACACGCGAGGGACTGCAGCAAAATATGAGACTTGAAATCCATTTGAGAAGACGGAGCCCGGGCCCAGAAAAGTCACCCGGCGCTGCCGCCCCGTTGGTCAGAGATTTCTCTGCAGGAGTGGTCACAGAGGCTGGGCTGCCTTGGAGTTGGTAGACTCTCTCATGTGGCCCGCGAGCCTGATCTCTCTTTTCCTCTGTTTTATCTGCTGGAGTTGACAGATGCACAGCACCGTGTGTGTGAGTTACAAGCAGGAAAGGAAGTGAGTGCTTACGACTTGACAGCCAGCTGAAGGACAGCGCTTCCTAGTTGCTGTATTCTGCTCCAGCCTGGCCATCCAGATAGCTGCTGTCTTCATTTTATAGATTTCCTCCTTTCCCTCCTCTCCTACGTGTGTGTGTGTGTGTGTGTGTGTGTGTGCATGTGCGTGCGTGCATGTGCGTGCGTGCGCATACAACACACGTGCCACGTGGACATGCATGAACGGAGCCAGGGCAGTCTTGTGTCATCAGGAAACCAACCTCCCCCCATTTTTTTTTTTAATATTTCCAATGGGTTTCTCATTGGTCTGGAGCTCACCACGAGGCTAGCCTGTGTAATGATCTCTGTCTTCTCCTCCCTAGCACTGGGATGAAAACTGTGCCACCGTGCCTGGCATTTTAATGCTGGTTTGGGGGATCAAACTGCTTTCTCAAGCTTGTGAGGCAAACAGTTTGCCAACCAACCTACCACCCATGCCTTGCTTTTCTTCTTTTAAAAAAGTTGTAAGGAGAATCGGCATCATTATTGCAGATTTCACAGTTTCCTGTGGTGTGAGATCTCAGGAGGTGAGACATCCCAGCATATGTGGTGGTTGGTTTCTGTCTGCTTGGCTGCGCCGTGGTGCAAGCTAGGTGATGAGACATCACTGTGAGCGTTTCCGTGAAGGTATTTTTGAATGAGTCCTATGGATTTTGGTGTGGCGGGCTTTGTCTGTCCATTGAAGGCCTGAGCAGAAGGAAACAGTGATCTCAAACGACAACACTGTTAGCTGATGACCTCGGGTCTTGAACTGCAGCGTTGGCTCTTACCTTGGTCTCCAGCCTGCCGTCCCGTTTCCTCCCTGCCGATTTTGGGCGGCCATGCTTACACAAGCACACCAACCACTTCCTTATGATCTCAGTCTCTTCCTCTCTCTCCCATCCCAGTTCTCATACTTCTCTTCCTCATTATTCTCCTCCCCCTTTTTTCCCTCCTCCACGTGGACATCCCTTTGGTATGAGACTCCAGAGAATCCTGTCACAGCGTGCCCCTCCTCAGCATGCTACATAGGTGGTGCCACGTCACGTGTTTGATTTGCAGAATGTTCTTATGTTAGGAGGGCTGCACTATGTTAATTGGATACCGCAGCGGTCTACGGATATCTCTGACCTGGGCTATAGGAAAGAGCTTTTGGCTTTCATTTATAACAGAAACCCTCTTTCTGGGTCCTTGTGTTTTCTTACTGCTTTGTTCCTCCCCGGACTCCATGGGTCTTTCGGTCACTCAGGTGCCTTCCCAACCCCAACACACATTTATCTATCCCCCTCCCAGCACGCAGGTCTGCTCTTACCTTTGTGAGACCACACCTTCTGTGTAAAGCCCTGGTTTGGCTTGTCGCTAAGGGAGATATTGAGCTTTTCGGAGCTTCTGTCCCTTAGAATTGAAGCCGTCATCAAGCTGTATTTGTTACGTGCCAGCATGTGACAGATACTGATCCAAGTGCTATACCCATTTAATTCATGCTAGTGTCGCAACCAGCACAGGTGGTTGCCTCATCATTAGTCTCGCTCTGTAATGAGCAGACGGCAGGAGAGTTAGAGAAACAGGTTTGAGCTCATAGTCCCTGCTCCCGGGGCTTTAAAAGCCTGTTACAAACTAGAAAAGGCTCCAGATATCGGCTAACGCTGTTGTTATTCTCTTATTATTAAATAGTTTTAATCTTAATTATGTTTGTGTATCTGTGCACATGAACACAGGAAACCTGTCGGGGCTGGAGGAAGGCATGAGATCCTAGGAGCTATGAGCTGCCCTGGGAACGAAACTCTGGCCCTGTGTAACAGCAGCATACACTCTTCGTTACCGAACCATTTTTCCAGACTGACTTTGGCTGTTGTTAAGATGTGCCAGTTGCCTTGGGGCTCTCTGCTCTGAGGGCATTTTTAGAACATCCAGGTTAAGGGAAATTGCTGGTGGTCATTATTGTTCTTCTTAGAAAGTCTTAAGTTATTTGAAAATGCTTTCTGATTGGCACCCACAGTTTCTTGGCCTCGAGTTGAGGTTTTACAGGTTGTAGGGAGGGGATATGGTCACCAGCCACCCCTCAGGTGACATCAAAGAAACTACCCCATACTCTTGAGTGAGCTGAAAGGGTGGTAAATATTTAGCGTATCCTCGTCTGCCACGACCATAGTAAATGTGTAACACTCTTCAGTGTAGCCACTACTAACCCACAGTCTGGGCAAGTAGCATGAATGGACTTTGCCTATCCTCCCGATGAGTTGGGTGTCCCCAGAGAACCAAGCCTGGTGTTAGGTTTCAACTCCTTTCTCTCTTTTCTTTCCCAGCCTCGTTTCTCTAGATATTCAACACAGATTTGGGCCAATATTTGTTCTTGCTTCTTACGTGAACTCGTTTGACTCAGTCTCTGTCTGGGTAGAAGTAGATTACGACCATGTATCTCATTCCCAGAACCGCTCTGTGGGTTGCAAGACCTCTTGCTGCAATCTCACGTGAGATTCTCATGTTGGAATGGGGCTTGATTTAGGATCGAGGGAAAAGGGCTTCTTTGATCATGAGGTTACTTTTCTCTATCCCCCTGGTAGAGGGAAAGTTACTCTGCTTCACGTATACTGGTTTCCTTCATCTCACATTCTCACATAAATGCCATCTACGTCTCTAGCCCCCTAACTCTTCGTTTTTAAGGCGAGCATGTTTGGGTGCCCTCATCTTCCATGGCTGATACTGCTCCTTCGACTTCTGAACATTCCTGTGAAGCGTTTTTAGACATTCGTCAGACAGAGGAACGATGTCCATGGGCGCTGTGACTTAAACATGAATAATGTATAGAGGATCACTCCTTAGAAGTCCTGGTGCTATGTCGTTTCCTGGCATCTGGATCGACACTTTTGAGGAAGACATGAATAGTGTTGCCCAGCTGTTCCCCACAGCCTCTGTGGGTGCCATTGCATCTCTGACCACTCTGCTGTCTCCCCTCCCCACTTTCTGCTTATCTGTCAAGCCTCCAGCCATCTCCAGCATTCCCTCATGTTTTCCAGCCCAACCATGAAGCCTCATAAAGCAGGATTTTCTTAGCTCCAAGGTGGAGGTTTGAGATCTGATTCCCAGAGAAGGTGAAGAACGCTCCTTGCTGTGCCCTAGGCCTTGCTGCGTCCACCTGATTTGTTTTTAAGGAATCTAAGCGCAGTAAGAAATACTCTATATGTGCTCAGAAGTTAGCATTTTAATGTGGTCAGACACTTTTGATGGCGTGTCAGCTCCAGTGGTTTGAGGTAGTCTTAGGTTATCCCTTTCTACAGACATGGCCTTGGTAAACGTCTCAGAGATTTATCACCAAATTATAAATTCCTGGTTGTGTCCCAAAGTAGTCTGGCTACTCTAGAGAGGCAGAACCAAGAGGGGACTAATGTTGAAATTGGTATCAGGAGATTGATAGGTAAGCGTGTGTGTGTGTGTGTGTGCGCGCGCGCGCTTGTATTTGTGTGTATGTACATATAACTGTACAAGGAGGGAGAAACAGACTGCCGGTTCTTGAAAGGATTATCTCATGCCATCGCCTCTGCACAATTGGAGAGGAAGAAAAGCATTAGCGTCAGATCTTCAGGTCCAAAGGCGGCTGGAAGGCTGGACTCCCTGTCTCTCAGAGGACCTCAAGCCTTCATCTCTGAAGCCCTTCCACTGATTGGGTTCAGCCAGCCCACATTACAGAGAGCAGTGTTGCCAGGTAGGGTTGGAGTTGGATAGCTAAGTTGCGGAGCACTTGCTTAACATGTACAACAACGCTGAGTCAATTCCTAGTACCATGAAACAAATAGGTTGGTCTGTTGATTTTTGATGTTTATTGCACCCACAAAAACATCTTTATAGAAGCATCTCGCTGGTGTTGGGTCAGCCATAAAATATGTTGGCCTAGCAGGGTTGACATGATATCATCATCCATCGCACTGTTTCTTGGCTTGTGTGGGCATCAGGAGCTGACCAGTGGTCTCCGGCATGTCTGCCTTTTCTCTAGCTATGCTTCCCTGTCCCCACCCCCATCCCTTTTCTTCCTGTCTCTAACACCTGCTCTCTTACTCCTCTATTCCTGATGTGGAGTATACAGTAGAACAAGGTCATGGGTGGTTAAATATTTTAGACAGGAGCAGATCTTGAAGTCGGTCATATAGGACAGCATGTAGAGCTGTGATCCTAGGAAGTGGGCCTGCCTTCCTGGGATCTGGTCACTCACCTCTGAAGTAGAATAGTGTTACTTATCTCTTACTAGTCTTGTGACCTAACATATATGTAGAAACTTGATTTGATTCTGTGTTTGCTAATTACCCATATTAGGGATTTTTTTTTAAGATTTAAATTATTGTACACTAAACTCCTTCAGGCTCGTTTAAAATGTTTTTATTATTTGAGACAGGGTCTCACTTGGTAGCCCAGGCCTGGAACTTCCTTGTGATCTTCCCGCCTCCGGCTCTCCAGTGTTCTTCAGATTTAGTGTGCCTAGATTTCCCTCTGAGACTTGGTAACTTATTTTGACATAATTGTAAACCTCCATTTCCATGGGCATCTACTAGTTGTGCCTGAATGCCAAGCACACTCTGGTGTCAGGGGTCCTGCATGCTCTAGTTTACAGAGTTAATTAACATAACTACCTGCCTTGTTCTTGAACTCTGTTTCAGGCGTCTGTTCAGATGGTGCCCCCTCAGAAGGACATTTTTCAACCTTCTCTACAAGGTCTTACACACTCTGGCTGTCTCCTGTGCTTACCTTACCTTGTTTTCTTCCAAGTACATACTGGATGGAATATTCGTTATTTTTCTGTCTGACCCTCCCAGTAGGACAGTGGTTGTCAACCTCAAGTATTCATTGGAATGACTTGGAGAGCTCTTAGGTCTTGTTGCCACATGTCACTGTGGAAATTAAACTGAAGACTCTCGGGGAAGAAATCTAGGCATTAGCAGTTTCTAGAATTCTAGATGACCCCACGCGCAGCCAGCGTTGGGAGCGAGTGCCCTTGTCTGGAGCCTCCTCGTGCTGAAGGGAATGTGGAGTAGCATGTTCTCAGCATTGGCATCAATGGGGAGTGGATTTAAAAGGCAGTTTCTCAGCCCCTCCCCTGACCACCCAAGCCTACTTCTGCTTTGGGCAAGATCCCTGGGTGATTGATTAGACAGAGGCTGAGGCGCCCTGTAAGTCAGGGACTTCTTTTGGCTAGTTGCTGTAGTTTGCGTCAGAGAAGTACCTAACACCACATTTGTAGGGCAGGTGAATGAGAGCAAGCTTGGTGATGAGAGCAAGTAGGTGGGAAGGGAGAGGTCAGGGAAGACACGGCAGTGCACCATGTCCCCAGGCACGGGTGGACCAGGGTTGCTTTCCCTGTTCACAGCTCTGATTAGCGCCCACCAGTCTTGGGTATCCCTTCGGCTTCCCTTCAGCTTGCTAGGCTCTCCAGAGTGACAGCTGACTAATCAAAGATATTGTGATAATGAATTGCCTAATGACCCGGTCCTGCTTCTTCTCTCCAAGCATATATTTGATTAGAGGCCTGCTGAAACCAATTAACCAATTAAGTAAATAATTCAGTAAGGCTTTCTGGACTGCCTACTGCATGTGTGGTTTAACTCAGGCCCAAGAGACAAGAGGCTAAGAACTAAAGGCGGGGAGGATGCAGCTCATGGCCCGGCTGTAGGGACAGCCATGGAGGTAAGTTATGATGATTTGAAGGGAAGCAGAAAGACAGTTCTGTAACACACTTGTAGATGTGTAGTTAGGTCGCCATACAAGGTCAAGAGTAAGTGATGGACTTAATGAGAGAGACCAGAGTGGATCTGTTGGTGGAGAGGAATTGGGCGTGTGAGAGACTGGAACGTAGGGCAAGAGTACATGGCTACGAGTTTGGTTTGCTACAAGGACTCTTAGAAAGCAGTGAACACATTGAAGGGCAGTTCGACATCTAAAGAAGTTGGCTGTGGCCTATGGGAGGTGGATTGTAGATGGAAGACTGAACCCATTTGATCCAGTTTGAAGATGACTAAATAGAACATCCCGGATAGCTAATGAGGCCATGACCTTGTGCAATGCCAGTAGGAACTCTTGGACATAAAATTAAATCATTTCATAAACTTATAGACTAGAAATGGCAGTATTGTGTGATTGTAGGTCATTTATCTTTGCTCGACTGTCTGGTCAGCAGGACTATGGAGTCGAGCCTTCTCATTTTCCTAGAGCTTTGAGTCTTGGCTCTTACTTGCAGGAGGAAGGGAAGTCTAAGATACAAAATGATCACCATGAATATAGCGATTACTGATATAAAATGGTCACCCTTGCTCTTGGGACTGGGACCCAAAATCAGTGGGTGCCTATAGCCACCAGTCATAGCCGATATGTGCTTGGCAACAGAGTGTGTCCCGAGAAAGGGACTTCGGGCAATTTGGTTGTTATGTGAACATTATACTTATGCAACGATTACTCTCTGATACCACTAGATCATATACAACAGAAACCCTTTCAGCTCTGCCATCTTTACTTCACGGAAATGAAAAATGACTATTTTTTTCTATCAACATGCCTATATGGATATCTTTTTCATTTATAAATGAGGCCTAGTTAAAGATTAGTGGATAATAAAATAGTTATAGTAACTTTCTAGTGAAAGTTATTTAAAACGTAGGAATTGTTTGGCTCTAATATTTTTCCACTTTTGGTAGGCAGGTAACTAAAATTGGGAAGAGGTACGCTGGGAGCAAGTGTGAGCACTGCTGTTTGCTGTCGTGAGGTGTATAGACACAGTGTCCTCTGCAGTCCTCACTGCAGTCCTGTGAGATAGGGGATGAAGTCATTTTATCTTTAGAGATGAGAAAAACCTAAACTCGGGAGATCAGATAGCTTACCCAAAGTCCCCATAACTGACAAGTGGTCTTCCTAGGCTTGGGAACCCAGCTCTGTCCTCCCTACGCTGTACTCTGTGTCTCTGCCTCTTTGATTCTGCCCTCACTCTCACTGCTGAAAGTGAATCAGCCTGAAAAGGCCAGGCATGATTTTTCTTATACAGACCATGGCACATACATGGAGTTGGAGACCCAGAGATTGACCTTATAGGCAATCATGCTCGGTGGCAAGTATCTTAACCCATTGAACCACCCAAATTGGAGCATTTCTGTTGGGCTACTGAATTAGGTTTCTTACAGTGATCAGTTCCTTGCCCTTACAAGTAGGTGAGCTCTGGAGAGAACTGCATTCTTTGACTAGAGCGGTGAGCCTGAAGACTTGGTTAGAGGGAAGTTGGTAGGCTCTCTGAGTCTGTTACTGAAAAGCTGAAGAAAGCTATGTCTTGGTTATTGCCCTGTGTTTAAGATGATTTGGAACCAAATATGAGACAGTCGGGCCTTTAAGTGGGATGAAGTAGGTTACCTCTTTCCTTTCCTTTCCTTTCCTTTCCTTTCCTTTCCTTTCCTTTCCTTTCCTTTCCTTTCCTTTCCTTTCCTTTTTCCTTTCCTTCTTTCTTTTCTCCCCCCCCCCTCTTTCTTTGTACCCCCAGTAAGACCATCTGACCAGATCAGGTCCTTTATACCGCTTTCACTTCTGCAGGGATGGATTAGTATTTGGTAGAAACTGGCTTATTTTAGGAAATTGGTGGACACGGGCAGCATGGAACTGCTTCCTCTTTGGTGCTCCATACTCTGAGGATGCTGTGTGATGCTGTTCAGAACAGTCCCCTGGATACCTGAGCCATCCATTGCTCTGTCTGTGATATACACGCCCCTTCTAGTTTTCCTTTCATTCTGTGGTGAAGCCACTGGAGCTGTTGAATGGTCGTGCTTATTATGTTATAGATCTGTGGGATTCAATACCATTGTCCAGTCATGTGGTACCATGAACACCTTAGGTGGCCTTTTAGAGTAACTGTACTCAGTTCATAAACTGCCCAACCACTTATCCCAGTCTTCTGAGGAGGCAGAGATGCCTTGTATCTTAAAATAACTACTAGATGATTTTGATTGCAAGGGTCCAGGATAGGGCTAGTTTGGGAAGCCGCCACTCTCGGTTGGACAAGTGTTTCAAAAGACAGGTTGAGGATGCTTGGGGCCATCTGTGGACACAGATGCATCCCCTGAGCTCAGCGAAGCCTTTATTTTGCCTGTTGATACCCTTTCTGTCCACCGTATGTTAGCACTGCTCTTGTGTGACGGGAGTCTGCCAGGCTACATTTTCTTCTTTTTACCCGGGATCAAGCAACTGACGTTGCTTTCCCAGGAGCGGCCAGACCAGCAGCCAAGCCGACCATATCTTCAGCTTTGATGGTGATTGCTTCAGCTCCCTCATTTCATCACCGATTAGGATGCGCGGGCGGCTCTAAGTGACACATAGCCCATAAAACATATCTGCTTCCTGCTGATTTCAGGGTTCTGGAGGAGAGGCCGTGACCAGGGATTAAGATAGTCTGGAGTAACAAGCAGGAAGCGGGACACTGTGGAATATTTATGTCTGCTAAATTCATAGATCATTGCTTCTTCTGATAGCTGCTTTGCCCCAGTAAAATACAGTATGTCGTAGTGTGTGTGTGTGTGTGTGTGTGTCTGTCTGTCTGTCTGTTGAGTAACAAGCATCCATCCATTTCTAGCTGTCATGTCTGAGGATATTAGTAGAAGTTTTGATGACCTCCGTGTGCCTACACGTGCTGATAGAGCAGTTACGGAAGCACTCACAGGCAGTGTCAAGCGGGAGATGGCTCAGTGATACGCTCCTTCTTTGCAAACATGGTATCTGGGTTTGTATTGATAGAGCTCATATTAAAAAGCTGGGGACACACACCCGTGTAGTCCCATAACTGGAAATAGAGACAGGAGGATCCGGGGACTCACTGGCCAGCTAGTGTAACTGCTCAGTGGGCCCCGGGTTAAGTGAGGGAGCTTGTCTCAAAAAATAAAGTTGAAAGCCACTGAGAAAGACACCCAGTTTCAACTTTTGGCCTCTAGTTGTACATACGTAGGTGGGTATGCCTGTGTATGTATACACACACACGCACGTACACACACAGCAAATCTGATCATAAGAAAGAAAGCACCCCTTTGTTTACTGACTTCTCTTGACAAATACTTGGAAAGCTTTTCTGAGTTTGCTTCTTAGAGGCTATACTAGGAGTTTGTGTCCACATTCTAGACTGTGAGCGACCCCAGATAGTCCCAGCTTCTGGTTCTGACATTCTGAAAAGCTGTAACAGACCTTCAACTCCTTAGAGGCTGCAGCCAGTAGACTTAAGAGACTGAAGCACTTGGGCCTCTAAGAAACCGCTTGGAGAGTTAGTAGAGTTCTAATAGGTCTTTGGCTCCTGCTGAACAGATCAAGCAAACAAAATGCTACCCCACAGACACACCCTGAGAAGTGGGAAAGCCACACTTCAGAGACGGGGGGGGGGGGGGGGATCAAATTGAAAAAAGCCCATAATTCAGGATTTTGGAAAGATTCGGGAAGGCTTCTGAGAAGTGGTACCTCAGGGTATGTACTGTTGTGTGCCCTTGAGAGACCGTTCTGGTTCTCCATCAGTCCTAGCAGGGCCGCTCCTTTCCATGTACCCAGTGGTTACCCCCCTCCCCCATCCCATGCCAACCAGGTCGCTCACCTCGGCTCACAGTTTTGCAGCTGGCTCGACCACACCCTGTCCCTTCTGCCACAGCTTTCCAGACTTACTAGATGTTTCAAAGTGACTGGCCAGCTGCACAGGGCCCAAACACAAGGCAAATGCAAACCTCTCTGTTTCAAACGATGAAGAATTTCAGGACAGCCGCATCAGAACATTAAAACAAGCATAGGCAGTTGCAGGGCCCCTGGATAGCAGCCCGAAGCTGCCGTGGATGCTCAGATGTGTGTGCTGGAGCGAGCAGGAATTGGTTTTGGGGTTTTGTGGCTCTCAGCCCCAGTCATTGGGAGGGCCTCTGCCGCACCTCTGATCTGTGATTCAGGAAGTCGTTCCAGCAGGGATTACCAGGGGTTCTGAGTCTGTAGAGGCTGTCTGGAGTGTTAGTGTCTACTCTTTGGGGAATTCTATGAGGACCGTCAGTATGATTTCCCTGGCTGACAGTTGGAGGCAAAGTAAATTAAGTCAAACCATTTGAAAGAGTAAGTGGGAGAGGTTGGCATTATCTCAACGCTGATACTGGAGGCAGTGGGTGTCTACCACCATGAAGCTCTCTTGTAAAGGTTGATGCCCCTTACCCTGATGGGGTGCGTATTAGACATAGCCGCGAACTGTAGGCCCATGGAAGATGCTGGTCTTCTGGCTCCAGCATGTGACGGAGATGCGACCTGCTCGGGTGAACAGAGATGCAGAGATAGTCTCGCCTTACTCGGATCAGCGCACATTTCTAGTGTGTTTTCTGCACGGAGCCAAAGCCGCTCTGGTTTGTTTCTTTCCCCCACAAACCAACAGTAACGAAGCAAGTTGGCCTGCAGGTGGACAAGGCTCTGAATAAAGATGCATTTGTAGACAACAGTGAGAGGCCTTTGTGTTCCTTACACTGACACCCATACACATGGTGGCTTTTGGGGGCGCCACGGTGGTGTTTCAGGGAGCATCTAGACTGGGCGAGAAGGGCAAGGCCAGGCTGTAGATGGAGCGAGGGGGTGGGGCTGAGGCAGGACCCAGGAGAAGCAACAGGGAAAGGAAGAGGGTGTAAAAGGCTCGAACTCTGGCTTTCTCCCCTCTTCTCATACTGGGCTGTTGGCCACTTCCCTCCCCGAAGTAGCAAGGTCATGGGCTCCTGCCACATGACCACTGTACACTTGTTGTGGGAAGTGAGGGCGGTTCTCACGCTGGGGTCTCGGCTTCCACCATGCAGGAAATGCTGGTCTGCTAATCGCTAATCAGAAGCATAAACGGGACAGTGTCCGTGTGTACAGGTTTGGCAGAGAGGCAAAAACTGGCGGTTATTTGTGTTAGCGATTACCGAAGGGAGAGGAATTGATACCTGAAGATAACAGGTTCAGGCATAGCTTTGAAGGTCCCAAAGACTTGGCATAATGATCCCTCAGATCAGTGTTAGAGCCAGGCCCGGGTGGAGGTAAGAACTGTTGTCTGTGACAGAGGCTGGGTGCTTCGTGTAAGGGGAGTGGGCTTCAGAAACATAGAATGGCAGTTCCGTGAATAGATCTTACCTTTGTCATTTAAGAAGAACATTTGGGACTCAAAACTCTTCAAGTCTCAGTTTCCCTACCTGTAAAGCACAAGACAAACACCTTGCACAAATTGTTTAGAAGACCCACTTTTGAGGACCTAGCACTCCGGCATATGGCCAGCATGTATACCATAAAAAACAACAGCTTTCTCCCGTTCTTCTTTTTTTTTTTTTTTTTTTTTTTTTTTTTTTTTTGCGAGTGAAGATACAGTCATTCATTTGGGGTAGAGCAATGTAGACTGGTGTGTTCAGATGTCAGATGTGATCACTCCTCTGAGCCTTTTGGTAGGTGGTCAGAATCGCCTTTGACATTGACAGTTGCGAGGGCTCTCATTGAGGGAAGAAGCTAGCGTGGGCTACATCAGGAAATTCTAGAATTTGAACATTCTGCTTCTGTTTGCTCAAAGACGGGGCAAGGCAGGCTTAGCGGAGTCTGGTCTTCAGAGACAGGGAACTGAAGCCCACACTTCTCCTTGCTGTTTCATTTCAGCCAGTCACGTTTCTTGTTCGGCCGAGTGTGTACCAGAACTGCTGACAAGGAAAGGAACCAACAGGTTGGTTTCCTTGCCTTCCCGTCTCCCCTGCTTGTCCTCAGGAAAGGTCCAAGTGAACCATGTTGTAGCCGGTGCTGAGCGCCCTGAAGAAGAGAAGGGGAGGCCCTGCCATGTGTGTGTGGGTAATCGAATCCTCTGCAGTGAACAGACACATCCATTCTCCGGGCATTGTCAGAGGGCCAGTTACCGCGTCAGAAGCATTGCTTTCCTTCTTAGGTTTCATTTTCTGATCATTTTGTAACAGTGCAGCCCACTCCACCTACCCACTGCTGTGTTAGGAAGGACGAGCCAGGACCTTACCTTACCAGTCTCTCTACATCGCGGTATAAAATCATGCGAGTCGGCTGCTTTCTCTGCAAATGGAGAGAATTGAGACTTTTCAAAACGGACGGTTCTTGCGTTCTGACCTTTGCCCATGGCTGGGCAAGGCCCATTCCTGTGGGGGAGCAGCATTTTATGCTCTGCCTAAAGTAGCCACTCTATGGAGCAACACTGAATGTAGTTAATACTGTGGGACCCAAACTCTGACGTCCGTCAGAGGCATGCCAGTGGCTTTTTACAAATGTGTGTGGAGCCCTTGCCTCGTAGCTTCGGTTTGGTAGCTGTGGGTTGGGAATCTGAGAAGTCCAAGTTCCAGAGACTTCACTTTAGGACTGTGGGAGTGATTGATAGTGGGGACACGGCGAACCCAGGCTGTCATTTGATGACCGCGTGGTGGGGGTAGTATGCAGCTGGCCCCGTCTTCCTCCTCTGTGAAATGGGAATGCTGGCGTCTCTGGGATGTGAGTTGCACGTGTGCCCTTCAGATACTGCCCTGTCCCTGCTGTTCGATAGCACAGGCCCATGACAGCCACACCCCCCCCCCACCATTTGTTAAGAGTCTAAGCACTTAACACCTGCTGCCAAAGAGTACCGCCCTCCCTGCTTTCCTCCTTCCCTTTCCTCTCTCTAGCCTTGTCTCCCATTCTTTCTTGCTCTTGGGAAGCAGCATAATGCATAAAATAAAAGCCTAAATTTAAAAAATGATACACGCGCGCGTTGCCCTAAACTGCTATCTTTGTACATAGAAGCTCTCTGAGGACAGTTCACCTCTTTGTAGCTCTTACCCAAGAGTGGGCACTGAGCACATTATTAGATTTCTTGGATATTTTTGCATACTAACATCCCCCTGTAATTCAAATTGGATCTGCCCATCAGGGCCCCTTGCAGTCCTTTCCATCTTCCCTCCCTTATGTAAGGGCAGCTTCTCTTCTTTCTTTCCCCAGCTGCAGAGCCACACGCACTAGGATAAGGTGGCAGTGCCAACCATATAAGATTTGGCGGGAGGGGGTTCAAGACAGGGTTTCTCTATGTAGCTTTCCTGCCTGTCCTGGAACTAGCTCTTGTAGACCAGGCTGGCCTCGAACTCATAGAGATCCACCTGCCTCTGCCTCCCGAGTGCCGGGATTAAAGGTGTGCACCACCACGCGGCCTCATATAAGATGTTTTAATCTTACTCATTAGCTGTTGCCTGGACCTCGCTGTATAGCCGAGGATGTCTCTAAACTCCTGATCCTCCTGCCTCTACCACTCAAGTACTGCAATAACAGGGCCATGCCACAATGCCGGTCTCTTAAACATCTTCAAAACAAGTGGTGTTCCTTGGGACAAGGTCCAGAGCCCTTGACCAGGGGGAACTTGGGCCCTGGGAGGTGAACTCATATTCTTCAGAGTTTTTCTGGGGAGAAATCCTCTGACCCAGTAGGCTGGGCAAAGGCTTCCACCCCAGTTCTCAGCCTGAGGGATGTTCTCTGCTGGCTCTCCATATAGGGAAGTTGGTTGTCTTGCTGCCTAGCTATATGGTAGGTACTTTAGCTGTTAAGCAGGTCAGTTACCTGCTCTCCAGTTTCTCCTGAAGCTCAGGATTTCCCTAATAGCTAAAGGGATAAGGGGCTGCCTTTACCCGTGAAAACAGCTAGGGCTTACAGCAAGGATTCAGAGTTCTGCAAGGAGCCTTCTTGACCCATAGCTCCCGACAAAGGAGTGTGTGCCGAGGGTTTGGAAGGAAGTTGTGTGACATGGCTGTGAATCTTTAGTATTTGGAGTTAGTCATATAGAGCCGGCTTGTGCCCATCAGCCCTGGGGGAGTTTATATCCGGGCTCGAATCTGTAAACTGTGTGGGGTTTCCAGGGCCTGTTTCCTCTTGGTTTCTCTTTGCTTGCCCTGTGACTGAGCATGAAGTAAACATTGATTGAAGATCTACGATGAGCCAGTCGGTATCAGGAAGTCTTTATTACTGTTCTTTGTGTTGGTAGAGGATTGAGTTGGTGGTGGGGCAGAAAAATAGTAGGCCTTACAGAAGCGTGTGTAAGTGTTAATGTCAAAAGTCATATGAACTGTCCTCAGGTAACTCTAGTGGGTATTGTGTACACAAGACTCTTGGAAGCTTCCACTGTGTGTGTGTCGGGGGGGGGGGGCAGGGGATGCTTTGGTGCACTTGTGCCATGGTGTATATGTGGAGGTCAGGGGACAACTCTGGAGTTGGCTCTCTCCTTCCACCTTTATGTGGGTTCTTGGTCATCAGACTGGCATGGCAGGAGCTTTATTCCCTGAGTCAACTCACCAGGCTCCAGAGCTCCTTGGCGGGCTGACTTGTATGAATATGAGACTCCCTTAGTGTGTCCTATCAGGTGTGCCGTCCATCACTCCAGTATCCATAGCCACACACATACATCTTACTCTCCTGCCCGGGGTTTCTCCAACTTCTCATTGGAGTTTCACGACCTTGTTTGCTAGTTCATTTTGTGGTTTAAGAGCATTCCTAAGGGAGGGTGTTTTCTAAAGGAAAGAGGTTTTATCTGGTCACGTTCTGGCGGGTGGCAAGTCCAGGCAGCCTGCTGTCTGATGAGCACTGATTGTCCTGTGCTCGCTGCTGTCTGTCCACACGGCAGAGAAGTGGAAAGGGCCACATGCAGGAGGAGCCACGATGTGGAGTGGCCTCACTGTGTATCGGCCTGGTCCAGTCAGGAGCACAGAGCCACCAGGACTGACTTGCCTGCCCACCAAGCCTTGCCTTGTAAGGTTGTCCTTCAGTATACTGGAGACCAAGCTTCTAACACTTGGCCCTTCAGGGAACAAGCTCCATCCCAACAGCACTACATGTTTCTTGTCTAATAAACTGTGTTGTTACCTGCTGCTGCCCAGTCTCTCTGTCACCGTCACTGGGAATTACCGGCACATCTTCCCTTGATGGACCCTTCCCGTACCAGGAAGTGCCCCCACCCTGACATCTAGTCTAGTGTTAAGTACTCCCATGAATGTGAATGGATCAGTCAGTCAGAATTTCAAGTTCAAGTTGTAATAAGTTTTGTTACACGTGTGTGGTTAGAATGAGATGCCAGTGAGCAGTACTTGGCAATCCTGAGTTTTTTTTTGCAATGACATTTGCTTTATTATGTTTTGACCTGTTTTGTAACAGGAGGCATTTCCCCTTTACCTACTTTTGCAACAAAGTTAAGTGCATGTAAAGTCTTTCTCCAAGGCAGTGTCTTCACCAGCTGATTTATGACTCCTCTTTGTCCCATAGGAGTGGAATGTGCTCCACCGTGAGCATCATCCCTTGGGGGCTCTTACCTTCCCAGCTGACTCCTTATGGCCTCAAAGGGAGGCAGGACTTACCTACTTTTGGGTTCAGTCACACACCCATTCTACTTCTTACATTTAATACATAGTTTGTACCCAAGAAATGCTGTGGACTTGAAATGTGGTCAACAAATGGTCAAGAGAATGGATAGCTTGCTTCAAGAGCATCCTTAGGGCATCTTAAGTGACAAGAGCTATGTTTGAAAGAGGCAGACCCAGCCTTGACGTTTCCTAGAGAGTCTTCTTCACGTTTGGACTCATAGGTCATATACACTTAGCATTAAGAGAAACTGCTTGAGTTTATTGTTTATTAAATATTTGCATCACTTAAATTTTTTTGCTCTTTTTGTTTTTTTGTTTTCTTTCTTTTTCCTTTTTTCTTTTTTTACATATTAACCTATCCTTGATTTCTCCATATGGCTACATAGTGATTATATAATCTCCAAGGTTTAGTTGCAATTTAAGTTTTTGTTTGCTTCATTGTTTGGTTTTGTGTGTGTGTGTTTATGTATATGTGTGTTGAATGTATGTGTGCATGTGGTGTTCATTCATTTGTTCATGCATGTGTTTAAAAGCTACAAGTTAATGTCTTGTGTCTTCTTCAGTTTCTCCGTATGTTAGGGTTTGAGACAGGGTCTCTTTCCCTGGTACCTGGAGCTTGGTTGGCTAGACTGACTGGCCAGTGAGCCTCAGGAATGAATGAGCCTGCCTCCACCTCCCTGGGGTTGGGATTATAGACACACACTGTTGTACCTGGCTTCCTGTGCAGTTGTTGGAGGGCTAAACTCATGCTCTTATGCTGTGCAACAAGCACATCCGCTATTAAACCATCACCCCAGCCCTTGATCTTCCAGCTTGGGTGTTATTTAATAGCAAAATGTCAAATATGCTGGACTTCATAGCTTTTAAAACCTGCGGGCATGTGTTCTCCCTTGTTTTTGATGGCTCTGTGGCACATTGCCTTGACTGAGCAGTTGAAGGTTCTGTTGCTAACTTGGGTTCTGTGCAAGTGTCATAGTAGGCATCGTGTCCTCCTTGTCACTGCTTCCTGCTCAGGCAGGTAAAATTTGCCGCAGAAAGGAGTGGCCGAATGGCCAGGTGTGCTGGTTCACAGCCTGGAATGGGCAGCTGTCAAGTGAACTTTGTCCGCGTTTTCAGAATTTTATCTCCCCGCTCTCTTGTGGGTGCTCCTGTGGGTGGGAGCCCTGAGATCAAAGGCTTGTTGTGAGGCTTTGCACCTTTCCCTGAAGACACTCTCCGGAGGTCCCTGGAGCTACTAGACTGCTGTATTGGTAGAAACTGGGTTGCCATGTGGTACTGGGTGTATGTTTTTGCCTGGTAGATAAATGAGCTATACTAGCACCTGAGAAGGTTGATCCCTAGGTCACTGACTTAACTATGAGTGAGAAAGGAAGCATGACAGAAAAGGTTAGGACCCTTGTCTCTTTTGTTGTGTGCAAATGCTGGAAATTTGGGGATTATTCTCTTCCTAACTTGGAAGCCACATTAATATGACTGACTCATACTATGGGGGTGATAGTAGCCTCTGAATTCTTGGGTCAGTACAGTCTTGACCTCGGTTAGACACTATTTTTGTTTGTGTCCATGTGTGTTGGTGCACTTACGTGTGGAGGTGAGCTTACACACACACACACACACACACACACACACACACACACACACACGTGCGGGAGCTCAGTGCACAACTTCAGGTTTTGCCCTTGGGAACGTTCTATGGATTTTTGTTGTGTTTGTTTGTTTGTGTTTGAGATAAGGATTCTGATTTGCCTGGAACTGACCCCAAGTAAGGTAGGCTGTCTGTCCAGGGAGCAATTGCTTGTCTCTGTCCTATTATAAGATCATGCCACCATGCTCTGGTTATGGTTTGTCTTTGTTTGAATGTGGCTTCTAAGGATGGAAGTTAGGTCTTCATGCTTGTGCACTAAGTGGTTTACCACCTGAGCTATCGTCCCAGCAACGCCCCACCCCCACCCCAGGAACCACACTGACCCTTGGAAAATACTGGACCTTGGTTCTTGGTTTACTGTTTCATTCGTTATTTTTGTTGTTTTTGAGGCAGACTTCCCACATAGCCCTAGTTGTCCTGGAACTCACTATGGAGACCAGGCTGGCTTTGAACTCAGAGAGATCCTCTTGCCTCTGCCTCCTGAGTGTGCGCGGGGGGGGGGGGGGGGGGATTAAAAGATGTATGCTACCACATCCAGTTTTATGCATTCCTTTCTCCACAAGATAAGTTTTAAGACTGAAAGGGGAACCTGCCACTTGTGTAACGAAAGGATAAACTTCCTCCTCATGCTATGCTTAATGTATATGGCTGTTTTGGGTTCTTTCATTGTTTTTCAGATGTGCAAACAGAAGAAGAATCCATGACCATCTTTGTGCTATTGGGTAGTTTTTCTGTGCAAGCAAAACTTATTACTGAACTTGCTACCGGTTTCAAGAAGTATATTTTACTCCCTTCAGAAATGGGGCTGTTTGATTTTGGCCTTACTTTTGGTATTTCTTCTCGTACAGTCCTTAAGAACATACCCTACCGTTTAGGGCCTTAACCGGGGACCTTCGGCAAAGGTTGTGACCTGTGTAGACCTTTGTAGACCTTTGCGGGTAGTGGTGAGAAATCCCATTCCATTTCTTGTTCCCTTTTACCTTGGTATTTTAGCGATATCTGCAAAGCAACGTGGCAGAAAGCAGTCTAACCTGTCTGATTACTCCTGTCTAAACAGAGGAAAGCCAGTAAGGCCCTGGTCTGGCACTGTCAGGCTCAAAGGAGCCAATTGTATCCACAAAGATGCAAGTCACTGAGGCTCTTGGGGAGGGCTCCTTGGTCACAGTCCAGGGGAGTCCAGTTCAGTAGCTCAGGGACTGGACTCTGATGAGGTGGACCTATTGCTGTCTGGACATCTGACAGTTGTCCCTGCTCTACTAACCTGTGACCTTCTCATCTGGATTCTTTAGACTTCCTCCTGCAGGTGCAGACAATGGTGTTGGCAGCCGTTCAGTGCAGAATGTGGGTGGTTTTTGGTTTTCCCCTTTTGCTTTGAAGGATATAGGCATGGACACCTAACAATAGAAGTACAAGGAGAGCGCTTTCCCGAGGTCTGGCGGCACCTCAGTGGGCTGCCGTTTGCTCCTTCCTCAGAAAGCTGCTTTCCAGGGCTCTAGTTTCGGACCAACCTCCTGGCAGTCTGAAGGAGGGACAGTGCCTTGCCCAAAAGTTTGTACAAGGTCATGAGTGAGCATGCTCCCAGGTGGAGGCCCTTCTTAGCTTGTATCCCTTCTGTCCTCTTTTATGTCTGGCTCCTAGTGTCTTTTGGACCCACTAAAGAGGAGGACGGAGGTCCTGCCCTTTGCAGCACTGCACTTTGTAAAAGGGAAGTGCTGCTGGGGAGAAGTGGTGTCAAGTGTGGGTTTTTCTGTAGGGTATGTCCCCGTTGCAATAAAGAAAAAGACACACAAATAGATCCAAAGAGGCAGGTTTGATCTTTTTAGGAAGCAATAAAATCTAAAATAAAAACTATATTCATATTTAATGTAGCAACACCTTAACTAAGCATTTATCAGAGAAACGATTAGAAATAGAACTAGGAGCTGTGGATATAGTTCCATTGGTAGAGTGCTCGCCTGGTTTGTACAGAGCCTTGCATTTAGTCCTCAGCTCTGCATCAAGCCAGATATGGTGACACAGGCCTGTGATCCCAGCAGCCTAGACTTACCTGCAGTAGGGTCAGATGTTCAAGGTCATCCTCTGCCCCTAACAACTTCAAGGTCAGCTGATTTATGTGAGGTCCTGTGAGGGAGAGGGAGAGGACCAGGAATGAGGGTTCTTATGGTGGAAACCGAGTGTTACTTGCCTCTCTACATGGAGCTCTACATGGAAGCAAGAGTGTAGCTATTAGTCTTTGGGAATTTTGGATTTCTCACTGTTATTCTTAAAGAGAAAAATAAAAACCCTTACCCTTGCCTGGCCTATAAGGGAAAGTAGGTTTCAGAAAAACATAGGATAGAGCAGGAAGCTTTAGCCACACTTTAAAACCCCACCGCCTGCTCATACTGTTGTGTTTATGGACTCAACACTTCCTTCTTTGAGAACACCTTCCTCCCCAAGGGCCTAAAACGTTTTATAGTTATCTGTCTTTATTTTGCCTGTTTTCTGAAAATGTTAGCTGCCACTTAACTGGCATCACAAGCTAAGGTTTCTAGCTGGAGATATTTCATCTGTTTGGGGCCATTAGCTCGGTTGTGTGCGTGACCCCACTTAACCAGCTTGTCTTCCATGTCCCCACATGGAAGCACCCGTGTTTCAGCACCCACAACCCCACATCCCAGCAGTGCTCCTAGTCCCAGCCAAACTGAGATGGTTGCCTTCATAAAGGCAGCTCTTCATAAAGTAAACCCATTCCTCCTTAAATCTGGCTGCCTTAGAGTTGACCTAGATAATGGTCGAGTGGCTCAGTGCCTATCTTTAATGCCTCTCTGTAGAAGACCCAAAGCACATAGTCATGGGATGAGGGAAGCTGGAGATAAGTGGGGCATTGCATAGCAGAATTTCTGGTTTCATACTTGCCTACTGTTTTCTCTTTTTAGTTCAGTATATGGCAAATACTGAAAAGAAGAACTGGTAACTACCTGGGTCCCAAAAGAAGAAGTGTGGTTTTTTTTTTTTGTTTTGTTTTTTTTTTTTCAAGATACTTCTGTTACTCTGGGTTTCTTTTTTTTTTTTTTTTTCTTTTTTAAATCTGGAAAATGAGGATGCTGGTCTCGATTTCTAAGCCCTCTTCCTGTTCAAACTTACCATGGGGAAGGAAGCAGAAAGCGGGGAGGTCAAAGGAAAATGGATGCTGAGCAGAGCATCGCACAGCCAGCACCCCAGCATGTGGGAGGTTGTGGTGGGAAGATTGTGTTGGAGGCCAGTCTGGGCTACATAGTAAGACCTTGTCTCAGAAACTAAAAGAAGGAAGGAAGGAAAGGAAGCGAGAAAAGGAGAAGACAGGGTGATGGGGGAGGAAGGGCAGGAGGGCAGAGGAAACAACACGGCTCTATTCCTTCAGTTAGCTCTGCCCAGGGAGAAGGCATTTTTCTTCAAGGGCAAACATGGACCTATAACAGAATCTTTTCCTTCTGGATGTCCTCCGGAGACTCTGGGAGTTGGTGATGGGGGAACGTCTATGGCTTCATAAGGAATAAAATTAGTCTTCCGAGGCTTCCTGAGTAGCGTGAGATGAGGTCGAAATCTCTCCTTCGGAGTTTCGAACGGTGTCACCTTAAGAAGCCATCTATCTCATCATCTAATTACTCAGAGTAACCAAAGGTCCCAGACTTCACTGTCACTGTGCTCTAGGTTCCAAGGCTATCTTGTCACCTGTTAACACCATACAAACTAGATAGCATGCTGAATCGCAGGTCTTTAAAGTAGTAATGAAAATATCACAGCTGAGAATGGTGGCTCATGCCCATAACCTAACCATGGGGGAGGTAGAGATAGGAGAATCAGGAGTTAGAGACCAGCTTTGGCTTCTTAGCAACTTAGAGGCCAGCCTGGATTACATGAAATCCTGTCTCCAAAAACCAAACTCCCTTTGCCCCTCTACGAAATCATACTTAACTGATACCTGGGAAGTTTAAATAAAAATTTATACTTCTCACATAAAAGCTGATGGTTGATGACAGTTTCTTTATTCTTTAAAAAGCATTCTTGACTGTGTCCTCCTTAAAACGAAACTGAGAATTTTTTCTTGTCCATTTTCAGCACATAGTGGGGCCAGGTGCGTAGTCACCGAAACAGCAACAAAAAAATCATATATCAAGGTCTTCAACTTATTTTCTCACTCACTGGCCCAATAATTATGAATTTTCTGCAGCCTGCCAGGCACCGTGCCTGGGGACTGTAGCCAATACAGTCATGGTCAGTGCCTCCACACTGTTAGCTGATCTGGGAGAGGAGATTACATAGAAAAGTAGAATTGTGATCAGTTTTGATCCCTGAGGTGGGATTTTAAACTTTAGAAATGCCTGCTATTATCTAATACCAAATCTGGCCAGCCAGATTTGGTACTATTTCCGGTCAGGCAGAAATATGGCAATAAACCATTATTCATAACTGTTTTGGGGCACTGGGAGATGCTCGGTTGGTAGAAGGCTTGCTATGCATGCATGGAGATCCAAATTTGATCTCAGAAACTAATCTTAAAAGCCAGGCTCAGCAATAGTACCCATAAACCCAGTGCTGGAGGGGCAAAGGGAGGGGGATCCCTGGAACATGCTAGCTAGCTAGTCTAGCCAGATTGGTGCCTCGTCCCAAAAAGAGGTGGAGGAACAATGGGGGGGGGGTAACCAGTGTCAGCCTCTGGCCTCCGTTTCTGTGTGCAATCACATGTGTACATGCATGTGTGTGCACGCGCCTGTATCTTTTAAAAGTATTTTTATTCTTTGAGAATTTTGTTTTGTATTTTTATTATCCTCATCTTGTTCCTTTCTCAGCTCTGTCCAGATATGCCACCAGCCTCCTAGGTCCCCCAGCCTGGTGTCTTCCTCTGAGTCCTTTTTGTGCTGCCCATGAACTCCCGGGTTTGAGGCCACCCACTGGAGCACGACGACCTATCAGAGGCCACATCTCTTTAAGCAACTAACACTTCCTCTCGCAGAAACCTGGCTTTCCCTCCTCCAGAAGCCATCAGCTATCTATAGCTCCTCAGTTAGGAGTGGGGCCTCATAAGCCTGTCTCTTTCCCATGCTGGAATATGACTGAATTGATATTATACATAAACCCCTTTCTCTCCCATGCTGGAATATGACTGGATTGATATTATACATAAACCCCTCTCTTTTTCATGCTGGAATATGACTGGATTGATATTATACATAAACCATTCTCTCTCCCATGTTGGAATATGACTGGATGGATATACAGGTCTTGTGCAGGCGCCCACGGCTGTTGTAAGCTTTGCTCTGGTCCTTCTTGACCCCTGGCTCTTCTGAGATTGTAGTGATGAGGCGACTACACGAGATGATTCCTGAGATGGCTAGGGTGTGTGTTCTGTAGATGTCCCATCTGAGGTTTACAGCGTCATTGACACACATAGCTGGTTTTCAAAGTTTCAAAAAGGTATTACTCTTGAAGTCCTGTTGAGGCATGGGAGGAGTAGTGGGGGTCTTTTAGACACGTCTGCTTGGGTGGTAAGATGCTCCAGGAACTTGAAGCAGACTCCAATAGGGCTTCAGAACCGAAGGACCTGGTCTGAGAATGTGGAGAATGCACCTCCTGGAGGGAAGGGAAAGAGTAGACGGGCATAAGGGTGGTTTGTAGCAAGATTTTAAGGTTGGCAGTTGGACTCAAAATTTTGTTAATAAGTCACTAATGGCCCTAGGTGGAAAAGAGGACAAAACATGAGCTTGTGTTAGCTTGGAGAAACCTTTTGACTGACATTGTCCAACGAGGCTCATTCATTGTGTAAAAAATGATCCCTGTTCCTAGGCATAAGGGGTTTGGTGGTGACCAGAACAGGCAAGGTCCCTGCTCATGTGGAGTTTGCATTTTTTTGATTATCCGTCCCCACTAGAGTGAGTGGGAGAGCCTGGGCCATCCAAGTGGCAGTTGGAGGTAAGGTTGGCCCACAGCTGTGGATATGGACAGAGGAAAATCAAATTCCAAACTCCAGCAAACCACTGATGCATAACCAAGGAGTTGTGGAAGAAGACTTAGATCAAGGGCAGAGTCTTCTTGGGGCCTGGCGAGCATGGGCTGGAAGTTAGCTCCAGGGAATTACAGAAACGGGAGGGGGAGCTAGAATTGGGACACCAGCTGAGTCAGAGATGGGGAGAAACCTTCCCCAGTAAAGCCTGGCATCTATAGGGTTAAAAGCCCACAGTCAACTAGAAGTTTCTAAACACCTTTATTGGACTAAAAATGTTTATTAACAGTGGTTCATATCAGTGGAATTTTTGTTTGGGTCATAGAACACTCAGGGTCAAACCCAGGGATTTCCAGGCTCAGCGTCAGCTTGTCATCTAGATGCGACACTCAAGACCAGGTCTCTGAAATTTGGCGGATTGATTTTTCCTCCCAGCCCAAAGGGAGAAAAGCAGGACCCGTTCTCTGCTCTGCTAACTAATGCATGCAAAATGTAACACAGTGAGACAGCACGGCTCATTTCTCTAAGCGTCTGGAAAAAGAGGGAGCAAAAGGAGCAGAGCAGCTTTTGTCTTTGAGCCCAAACTATTGGAAACTGTTGCATAAGAATAGCACGTCATGGCTGCCATGGGCATTTTCACCGTTTTAACTCGATTTACTGAACCTTCATCATCTGTTAGCCCAGTTGTTTGAGTTTCACAGTGACCCAAGAGCCTGAGAACGTGGTTCCTGTAGTTTCATTGGGAAGAATCAGGAAGTAACGAGCGTGTTTGTTCAGGTTATACTTTTGTTGTTTTTAGCATTGGGAGTAGAGGAAGGAAAGCAGATACGGGAGTCCAGGATTGACAGGGTCAAGGGTAAGGCTGGCTGTGGTCGTGTGTACCTGCAATCTCAGCTTTTGGGAAACTGAGGCAGGAAGAACATAAATTTAAGGCTAGCCTGGGCTGCACAGTAAGACCCAGTCTCGGGGTTGGGGTGTGTACGGCACATTAAGGCTTTAAGGTTTGAGGCAATGATGGTCCCTTGGGTAGAGGTTATTTGCTGCCAAGCCTGAGGACCTGAGTTTAACCCTTGGAACCCACATGGTACAAGGAGAGAACTGACCCCCGAAGGTTTTCCTCTGAACCGCCATACTGACACCCAATAGGTAAATAAATAAATACAGTTCAATAAAATGTTTTTAAGCTGTAAGGTTAATTTTAGTAAACAGTTGAGAGGGCGACTCATCCAGGAATGGTGGCGCACGCCTTTAATCCCAGCACTCAAGAAGCAGAGCCAGGCAGATCTCTGAGAGTTCGAGGCCAGCCTGGTCTACAGAGCGAGTTCCAGGACAGGCTCCAAAACTACAGAGAAACCCTGTCTCAAAAACCAACCAACCAAGAAAGCAAGCAAACAAAATTTCCTTTTAAGAAAGGGTCCACAGGTCAATCTTCAGTCATAGCCATGGGAGCCAGGCAGGGAAGAGGACCTGTCAGACCCTGGTATGCTCTTAGGGAAGTTAGAGTCTAGTGTTTTAACTCTGCGTGGAGCTTACATTTTACTTCAATTAGACCCACACCTTTCCTCAGAGCACTGAAGGTTATCGCTCAGAAAAGTTTAAACCTGTTTTATGGTTCATATTTTAGATAGCAGAACACAAACAATATTCAGCAGGGTGCCCAAGAGTTACCACTTCCTGGGCCCTGGGATCACTGGGTCTATACTAGGAGCATTGTGGCTAAGTTTAAGAATGGTTCACATGAGAAAAGTGTGTAGCACACAGCGGTAATGGGTTGGGGAGGAGAGCTGAATTTACCAAGCAGCCTCTGACAGTGCTGGGACTGGGGTTCCAGGGAAGCTTGTGAAGTGGCTTAGAGGTGGGTTGGGGGTTTGGGGAGCTGGTGGTCTCTGAGTACGGAGGCTGGAAGCATACCCATCACTTCTTCTCTGTGAACGACTTCCAGTTCAGAGGACTATCATCAGCTTTGGAGAAAGGAAGAGGAGGCGGGTCGTTCAGGTGCAGTGTCTAATGATTCTGATAGAGTGGGCACAACACTGCAGCGTGGTCCCCCATGTACCCTTGGCAGGGCGCTGCCCCTGAATGTAGCCTTCATTCGGTATACAGCATGGTAGCCATTGCCAGTGGAACCGGGTCACACAGTTGAGAGACTGAGTCTTTACTTCATTTTAAATAAATGCAACTTAAAAGCACTTGACTCGGATGTTGTTAGAAGGGTATATAAACTACTTGGGTGTATAGACTGACCCTCCCAACTTAGAGTTTTGTTATTGGTGACAGAATCGTGCTCGGTAGTCTGGACTGACCTGGAACTATGCACCATGGGCAGACCTTGAACTCTCGACAATCCTCCTGCATTAGCCTCTTAAGTGCTGGGATTACAGGCATATGCCACCACCCCCGGTTCTCCGACTGTAAATTTTATGATATTTAAATACAGACAAAAACTTTCCAGTGGAAATTTAGTGTCTCCTTCGTGATGGGCTGTATTGACAGCTAGAAATCAGATTTCAAAAACTTAGTATTTAAAAAGGCAAGGTATAGTAATATATTTAAATTAAGGATTATGTATTGATTATATGTTGAAAGAATCTTTTGGCTGCATTGAGCTAAGTGTTGTATATGATATAATGTGTATACACACACACATATATAATTTAAGCCAACTTTATTTGCCTATTTTTCTTACTGTAGCAACCAGGGACTCTTAGGTTACACCAGTGACTTACCGTAGAAGTCTGGGACAGCGTTAGGGGAGTCAGTCCTAGGTGGGGGTCTGTCAAAGAACAGTAGAACTTTCTACGGAAGTTTACTAGACCTCAAACGCTAGCCGCCCATTCCCCGCCTCCCCCCCCCCCCCCCCAGTCTGTTAGCGTGCTCTTTTATGTGGATGGGTTTGTGGCGACTGAGGGTTGGAAAAAAGGTTTTAATAAGAGCAAGTTAATTGAGAAGCTAGCTTTGCTTGTGTGTAATCACAATGATTTCCAAGTGCGCTTTTACCCCCTCACAAACCACTGATTCTCCCTGAACAAAGAAGCGTCCGCATCAGGGCTTCTGTTGTCTGTGTGTGCTCGGCATTTCTCCCAGCCGAACCTCGGTGGCTGTCAGCACGGAGTTGACTTGCTGGCAGTAAGAGTATAATCTTACCAGGGGGGAATTCCGTTGCTTAGAAGGAAATATGAGCCCTTTTACAGGTCCCATTCCAGCCACTATCACTCCAAGCGATTTTAAGAGCCCCTCCAATGTTTTTTTTTTTTTTTTTTTTTTTTTTATCGAATGTTCCAGATCTTCTTCTTCTGTCGTTGGCAATAACTGGAGCCCACAGTTGGGAATAGTGGTGAAGCTGGACTGGTGCCCTCTAGCCTGGTTGCTTTGCAGGTTGGTTTCTGAAAAATTCAGAGGAGGAATTTCAGCTTACTTTCCCTAACGGCAGCACCAGGTGAAATCCAGATGTTTGAGGCTGGGTCCTGCCGCAGTCCTGTCAGGCTGAGAACAGCACGTTGCTTGAAACAAAACAGAAAATGCTCGGAATGCCAAGATGCTTGCGTGCTGTTGAAAAATTTAACTTCCAGGAAGAACTTAGGTGTTCAGTAGCCTTTTCCTTGATAGAGTTTTCACTTCAATAGTGAGCAAATAAGTCTAAAATTCTTGAGTAAACCACTTTGGCCCTGTAGGGCTACTTTATACAGATTCTTATTTACCAAGAGCTTAAACATGGTTGTAGGTAAGTCCACTCCAGATGTGGGCGTTAGGAATGTCAACTTTATCTAGAACAGTTGTGTGGGCCATTCAAGGGGGTGGGGCTTGATGGATGCTTCGCAAACAGTGTCAGGTTGGCCCTATGCTGCTTTTGGTAGTCTGACTCCTGTAACACGAATTCTCGTTGTTCTTAATCAAAACCCAGAGTCAGATATAGGGGTTAAAGCTGAAGATTAGAGAAGCAGAGCAGGAAGCCACTACCATTTACTTCTACCGTTGCTCAGACCGAAGGGGGCGATCCTCAGACTGCCTAGATTGCACTGTGTCTCCACCAAACCTCAGACTCCAATGAGCTCTTGTCTCCTCCTCCTTATATACCTCTCTCTGCCCAGACATATCACTCCTGACTCCACCTCCCTAGTGCTAGGATTAAAGTCATGGGATCCTAAGTGCTGGGATCCCCTTTCTGTGAGTTCTATTTATTTTTAGACAGATTGAATCTTGTGTAGCCCACGGTGGTCTTGAGTGCTGGGATTGAAGGTTTATGCCACCACTCCCTGGCTTCTAGTGGTTTAGCTCTGCACTCTGATCTTCAGGCAAACTTTATTTATTAAAATACAAACAAAACATCACTACAGACTTCTGAGGGGTTAGGAAGACGTGATGGCATTTGATGAAAGGGGTTTCAGCTTGGATGAACCCTAGCGGGTTTAAGGTTCCTAGTAGTTTAAATGTTTGTCTTGTGCTGGGGATTGAACCCAGGGCTTTACACATGCTGCTTAAGTGTTCTGTGGATCAGCCATGTCTTCAGCCCTTGGCTTCTAAGGTTTTACTAAAAAGTCAACTACGGGGCTGGAGATGCTTCAGTGCTTAAGAGCATATCAGTCTTCCCGAGGCCCTCAGTTCAGCCCCCAGTACCCACATTGGACTGTTCCGAGGCACTGTAATTCCAGCTCCAGGGTTTCCAATGTCTTCCTCTGACATTTGTACCACTATGTGTACACCCACACAGACAGAAAGACACACACACACACACCCTAGAATAAAAGCAAAACAGCCGGCGGTGGTGGTGCACGCCTTTAATCCCAGCACTCGGGAGGCAGATGCAGGCGGATCTCTGAGTTCAAGGCCAGCCTGGTCTACAAGAGCTAGTGCCAGGACAGGCTCCAAAGCTACAGAGAAACCCTGTCTCGAAAAACTTAAAAAAAAAAAAAAAAAACAAACATAAATCTTGATAAAGCAGTGGTGTTTGCTCAGATTTGTTATCATCAGCTGATGGTTCAGTGTGCAGAAATATGAACCTGATCACAAGCTGCAAGGTTCTTCCTTTAGTCAGAAATGTATCCCATCGGTCACCCTAATATAGAGTACCAACAGCAGACTAAGGGAATTTCTCCCAAAGTCTAGCTTGGCCAACCTGTGAGTCTACTGGTGTTGCTGATGAGTGAGTGGTGACTTAGATGCAGGTGATTAAATGTAGTGACATCAATGAAAAACACACCCCAGCATGGGTGACAACTCACAACAGTGGCTTTTTGGAGCTCTCTATAACTGCGGCCAGTCAGCCGTAGCATGCATCTCCTGCCTCCTGGCGATCGTCCATGAAAATTAACTTTCTAGACGGGGCTTTCCTGGTAAGCTGGAGCTGCTGTAAGTCTTAAGAGCCTCCTTCTTCCCTAGAGGAGGCCATGTTTGAATCAAAGTCTTGACTGCCGTCTTGGGAGCCATTCCCTCTGAAGACTAAACAGTGGCTTTCTGGGCTCTAAGCTACATGCCCTGTCTCTAGTACAGTGGTCTTCAACCTTCCTGAGGCTGTGGCCCTTTAATACAGTTCCCCATTCGCTGCTACTTCACTGTAATTTTGCCACTGTTATAAACTATAATGCGGATGTCTGTGCTTTCCGGTGGTCTTAGGTGACAACCCCCCTTCCCAAGGGCGAGACCCACAGGCTGAGAACTACTTCTAGGAGAAGGGTCTGAGGCCCAAGGAGGTGGAAGAGAAGGGAGGGAGGACAGACCAGAAAGGGAGTAAGCTCCATTTCCACCTGCTTCTCTGTTAACCTTGCCATGCTCCTGCCGCATATACCTCAAGGGCAGAGAACAAAGTTCTGTACCAAACTTTATGGCCCCTGGGGCAATTGGGACAGTGGGGAGAGAGAGAGAGAGAGAGAGAGAGAGAGAGAGAGAGAGAGAGGGGAAGCTGAGCGGAGCAGTTCTTCATGTATAGGTGGGGTGGTATGTCCCAGAAGCTCTCTGTATTACATTGGTCACCTGTTTCATGGTGAAAGACAGCACAGTGGTGATTCACTCAGGGGGGGGGGTACAGTTGGCACAGAGAGTGAGACAAAATCATTTACCATATGTCTTCACTTGTTTCCGTCTTGATTTCAGACGGTGATTCTCAGTCTCAGCTGCAAACATCAGAATCAGAATCTAGGAGGGTTAATATTAATTAATATTAGGCTCACATCCCCCACTGACTCTGATTTGCTTGGATACTGGGGCTAATTTAATTTGTTTAAGTTCTTCTGGATAATTCTGATGTTCAGCCAAGATTGAGAATACCTGATCAAAAATGTGTGTTTCCTAAATTGTTAACTGATCCCTAATCCCCAAGGTACGTACGAATCTAAGTATATTTTTCATATACCATCGAATAATTGAATAATAACAGTTTTAATGAAGGCATGGGATCTTATATAAAATAGATGGTTAATTGGTCTTTAAAACACGGTAAGAGTGTAGTAATTGAGTTTCCTTATATTTTTAGCTGCTTCATATTCTGCTCACTAGTGTTATTATTGCACATGTATACTCATATTTCATTCTCAGTTACTTATTGTTGATAGCAGTATTAATACCAGTGGCATCTCTGTAGTAATAATCACTTATCAGCAAGACTCGTTTCAATAATAAATCACCAGAAACCCAAACTCCCAGATCTCTCTAACCTTGACCACAGTGAGGAAGGAGCTGACTCTTTCTAATCCTGAACCTTTGGGCCCACGAGTTGGAAAATTCCGTAGGTTTTGTTTCTGACAAGTACAGATGGAGATTATTTTCTGAAGGTAGAGTCCCTGGTTGCAAGGTAGTTTAATCTCCCGTCTGGGGGAGGGGCGTCACAGGATTCTGCCTCCTCGGTTTGGTGCCTTCACATCAAAGACCAGTTGTCTCCCATTTAAAATACCAGGATAGGTTAAATCTTCAAGCCTGCGGTAGGTGGGACTTTCCGTCACTCTTCAGAACTGGACTTTGTCTGTACCGAAGTCCTGTCATTCTGAAAGCCCAGAAATACTATATAAGGCTCTTCTTATTTTTTTCAGCAGCATGATGTAGCAGTAAAGGCTGGATGGTATTAGCCTGGTGTCTCAGGAACACTGGGATGGGGACTTACTATTTCTTTATTGCTTTTAAACAGTGTTAAGTGGTTGCATTGCAAATTGTTTTGGTAGTAAACATTTGCTAGAGACGTAAATCTTTGCTGACTTAATTTAAGCTCATTTCTCTAGATATTTCGGGACTTGTTTCCCTGCCCCCTCTCCATTTAGTTTTATTTCCCAGCCCAAGGCAGCCTGAGAATCACCTAATAGGTCCAGAACAAGAGAATTCTTCTAACCTTGCTAGTTCTTGTGGCCTGCTGGAGTTGGGGGATCAGTTAAGACCCCAGCCTTTCTGGAGCTGCCTAGCCTGGGCCAACAGCACAGCTCTCCAAAATGCAGGCTGTCACTGAGTGTGGCTGACATTGGGATTAGAATGTCAACCTGTCCTCACTCTACTGGCTGATTTTGAAAACCTTAAGTTTCTTACTGGCCACCAGTGGCCCACTTAAGCTGTGGGTGTGTTACAAAGAGATATCACAGGATTGAAAGTTTTCTCAGTTTTAAAAGAGATCTAAGCTGCTGCCGCCACCACCACCCCATCCCACCTCAACAGCCTTTGCTACCAACTTGCTGGCATTGTGAGCCTGACTTCCAGGATACAGTCATTAAAGAAAGAAGAAAGAGAACGGTGCTGTGTAACAGAGGAGAAAACTACGGGGGAGGCGGGGAAGAGGTGAGCATTTAGGAAGCCACACAAAGCAGGAAGTGGGATTCATAGTTACTGCGCTGGTGGTGCCTTAGCAGTCTGCAAGAGTCTGACCTTGGACTTCACCTCAGCCCAGGCCTTCAGTGCCCTAAATCCCAGGATAGCTCCCACACCAGGGGCACAGTGAGCGATTCACAGGGGCTATCGTGTGGCAGTGGCACATGCCTGGAAGGTCTCTTCTCATTTGTGGGATGAAATTGAGAAGCCTCGCTAATAGCGCCCCCGATACAAGTAAATAGCAACTCTCTCAGTTCATTACTTGTTAGCCCCAGGCAGGGACTGCGCAGATTGGCTAATTGTAATAGCCAAACCATTAAAGGGAATAGCATTAATGGAGGAGAAAGCCGCTAATATGGTAGCTGAACTTGGCCACTGTGTTGTGCCCAGGGTAGAGGCTGCTGCTAACTGAAGTACCTGTTCGTTCTGCCTCTGGAAATTGCCAGGAAGAAAGGATTTAGTGACCCTCTTTCAAACGGTGAATCCAAAACTCAGGGGCGTCTCTGGGTAACTCTGACATTGAGCTTAATTTTCCCCAGAGGTAGCACTCAATGGCTATGCATAAGTAAAAATACTCACCTTTCCTACGGTGAACAGCGCTGCTGGAACACTCTGAGAGCACACACACTTTTATGGCGTCTCTAGGAGCCGGGATGTGAACTGCCAAGCTCATCAGTTCTCAGCTTCGAGCAATTGTGGCATCATAGCCAGGACTAGGGTTCAGTCTAGGGCTGGGAATGGCGTGAATTTAATTTTCCTGTCCAGATCTGAAGCTTGTAACCTTGCTTGCATGTGCATGATGCTGGAGCCCAGCCAAATGAGCTAACCATCCGTGCATCCAAAGAGCTGGGCCGGCTCCATAGTCCTCCCTGGAAACCACAACCTGGCATTAAAAGGGATCCCAGCTTTAGCTGCCGCTTGCTATTCATGTCAGAAATATCTGAGAAATTCAGAAAAGTTAAAAAAAAAAAAGAAAAGAATTTTATGCCGTCTCAGGAGTGGAAAGTGTCTTAATTAAAATATTTTAAAATTGGAACAATAAAGAAATGTATTTGAGTTGGTCTTTCTTTCTTTCTTTCTTTCTTTCTTTCTTTCTTTCTTTCTTTCTTTCTTTCTTTCTTTCTTTCTTTCTTTCTTTCTTTCTTTCTAAAGCTTTTGTACCCTAGTTCTAAAATCTCCTGCTTTTAAACCTTGTATCCAGTACAAGCTTAGAGTCTAATTGATAGACAGGTGGATATAATGTTCAGGTTGTGTTTGGGGCCACTTTTGAGTACACTGTTGTTAACAAGCTTTGGCTTCCCAGAGAGTCTCAGACTCTATCAATGCAGCATCTTGGAATTATAAAGCCCGTGCGTGAGCCCCCAGTGCATGCGGAAGCCCCTTTTAGAAAACCTCCCTGTCTGAGCCTCAGTCAGCTTTAGAGGAAGCAATCTCCACACAGGTAATGCCGTAGCTGTTGGCTGGTCCTTTCCCCTAGTGCTCAGGTCTGTATTACCCGGCTCCACCTCCTAAGTCTACAGTTGCTGTTGTTTTAGTTTGAGTAAGTATCCTCCAAAGGCGTGGCACCACCGGAAGGTAAAATAACCTTTTAAACGACGGGAACTTAGGGACTGGAAAGATGTCCCAGTGGTTAAGAGCACTGGCTGCTCTTCTAGAGGACCTGGGTTTGATTCTCAGCACACACAAGGTGGCTCACAGACGTCTGTAACTCCATTCCGTGGGATCACATGCCTTCTGTGGGGCTCTGTGAGCACATGAGGCAGACGACTTTTTTTTTAAGGGGAAGGAAAGGAAGGAGAGAGAGATTTGAACTAGTGAAAAGATCTTCAGACCATATGCCATTGAAAGGGACATTGGGATAGATAAGTCCCTCCTTTTCTCTGTTTGCTTCCTTGTTTTGAGTTAAGTGATCTAAGCTCTCCTGCCAGCTTTTGCTGCCTTGTCACAGACCCAGAACCACAAGGCCTGTTGATCCCGGGCTGGAACCTCTAAAATTGATAGCTAAGACAAGACTGTCCTCTTTTTCATACATTGACTGTCTCCGTACTTGCTACAGTGATAGAATGCTGACTGATACACAAGGGGTCCCCCGTTCTTATACTTACTCGTCTGATACTGAAAGCTGCTGTTGAGGATCCCAAGACTTAAAGGGTCGGAAGACCACTGACCACTTTTGTTCTTGCTGACTTTACCCTTCCTCATTTAGGAGTGTCCATCCCCAAGCCCTTGATGGAGCTTTTCCTGGACAATGTCCACTGTGATTTCTGAGGTCAGACCTACCTCCTTATGGCATAAGATGTTCCTGTTGTATCAAGTCAGTGTTGACAGGGTCCTGTCCTCCTTGCTTTTTCTTTTCTTTTAAAAAATCTCATCTACGTATTTAGATTTGCTGTTCTTGAAGAATTGGAAAGAATTTAGTAAGAGAAATGGCTTCTTGTTGTTAAAGAAAACCTTAGAGATAAAAAGTAAGATATTTTTGCTCGGCAGTAGCCAAGATCAGATTTCTGTACAGTGTAAAGCAGTTAAACACACAAGCAATCTCTAGATGCTTCACTGGTCCTACTGATTGTCTCAAAGTAAACACACACCCCTGTGTGAATTCTAATGGCTGTTCCTGTGCAGAGGCCATATGGGGACAAACTCCACAGACATTATATGCTCTCTGTGTTTTAGCCAAATTCATTTACTTACTGCTCATAAGATACATTGCAGGCTTAGGAACGTGGGTACCTAGGCTTTGACAGTTCTGTTGGATGAGCCACTGGTGTCCCCTGAGAACTGAGGTCAGGTGCAAAGCTAGGAGCTATCCCAAGGACACTGCACTTCGTACAGTCGCAGCTTAGGTCTCAGGGTTCCTCATAAGCTACAAAGCCATTATCGAATGGGCGATGGTACTTAAATGCAACTTCTTGTTCCTCCTTCTTAGAGGCAGTTCACTGGAGAAGTGGAGTTAGACCAGCCTACACCTACATTCCCAGTGCTGTTGTCTCCCAAGCTGGTGACTGAACAGGTTGCTTCATCTCCCCCTACAATCTTCAAATCAGGTTTCCTACTGTGAACTGGAGATAAGGATGATGTCCTGGCAGCTTTCTTATGGGGTTGAAGTAAAGCAACCAACCCCCAATGAGAAGCACACAACTTCTCTTAATGGTTTCTGGAATTTTGAAGTGACTGTATTTTCCAGCTGTATTTATATGTCGAGATATATGTGCTAAGTGTTTATATGTGATATGGGTAGAATGATACAGCATTGCTTTTCTTTTTATTATTGTTTTCTTTTGTTGTTGTTGTTGTTGTTGATTGTTTGCA
Organism: Alexandromys fortis; assembly: GCF_014885135.2. Classification (NCBI taxonomy): domain Eukaryota; kingdom Metazoa; phylum Chordata; class Mammalia; order Rodentia; family Cricetidae; genus Alexandromys; species Alexandromys fortis. The sequence goes on along the minus strand of NW_026068095.1, from coordinate 1,703,669 downwards.
GTGCTGGGACCTTGTGTGTGTTGACTAAACTCTACCACTGAGCTACACGGCTAGCTCCACCATAGAATTTAATTTCTAGAAACCCAACGACTTACAAGTTGTTTAATTAATAATGCTGAGTATAGAGGCGTGAACTCGGTGAACACTGCAATACTTCTTGATGTTAGGGAAGGAAGCATCTTAGTGATGCTTTAGTGCGAGGCTTAGTCACAGAGGTTATTATGTGCTTTCCCCTTACCACAGCTGATAAGTGTGGGGAAAAGGAAGGCTGAAGGCAGTGTGATTTAACTTTGTCCATTTGACAGACACAATGCATTGTCTTCTCATTTTAGGGTGAAACTGGTGGTGCGGGCAAGAAACCACCTGTTTTGTCCATCTTCAGAGACTTCCAGAGAAAACGGTGCTTGGTTAGATCGACAGAGCCTAGTTCTTGGGAAGAGCCCCACCAGCTGAGTGTGTGACTGTCCGGCGCACCCTCTTCCTAGGGCAGCTTGGGCCATTAGGCTAACTCGGGGAGGAGGCTTCAGAGACCAGGAATGTGGTTCCCACCCATGTAACTTCCCACAGGGAACTCCCATTTGTCTTCCTTGAGATACTGTTGTGTATCCTGCCAGCGAGTTTTAAAAAGCAGACACCATTTGGGTTGTCCAGTGGCTGTCCACATAGATGTTTCTCTTGGGATGGGCCTGGTTACCAAGAAGCACTTGGGCTCTTGGTTTTGGAAGTCTCCTGAACCTTCCTGGGAGGAGAAGAAACCACCCTAACCTCACTTCTACATGTGCTTGTCTATTTTACTGTTCATGTGTGTCTGGATATCTCTGATGGTCTTTCCTCGCCCCAGACTCTGGGGCACATAGTCTTTCTAGGGACAGTTCAGAAATAATATCCGTGGCTGCATGCACATAGTTTATCACATCTTTTTAGTTTATCACACTGAGTTTTGGGTCAGACAAAATAATGAATTTATTTATTTTTTTAACAAGTAAGAAAATAGATGTTTGGGAGTCTGTTAGTTTAGGTTTTTACTTGCATCTGTAATGCCAAAGACTTAGAAAATGGTACAGGTACATTTTTATTCATCTGTTTTTTTTTTAAAAAAAATAATGTAGAGATAATGGCTTGTTAATAAAAGCATGCTTATGAAAAGTGTATTTAGTGAAAGCCAACACCACCAACCTTGAATCATTCTGCAGCCAGAATATATTTAAGTAATTGTATGCTTTAATTGTCCTGCTGCTTTGATAAAATACCCTGACAGAGAGCAACTTAACAAAGGGTTACTTTGGTTCACAGTTCCATGGATAGTTCATCATGATCAGGAGATCATCGTAGCATGAGTTTGAGACAGCTGGCTCTGTTGCTTCCACAGTGCAGAAAGAGAGTGTCCTTGTTTAGCCTTTCTCTTTTGTGTATAGTTCAGGACCACAACCCAGGGAATGGTGCCACTCACAGTAGGCTGGTCTCCTCACCCCAGTTATCCTAATCACAGGCATGCCTACAGGCTCATCTCCCTGTTGATTCCAGAGCTGATTGAGTTGGCATTTGAGATGCCATTAACCATGGCAATGAATATTCCTGCTTGCTTAGTAATCACAGAACAGACCTTGTCAGAGGAGGGGTTTCTTCTGCGCAGTCTATCGGTATTGGCTACACAACAAGCATTGGTTTCCCCCCTAACTTTTAGAGACTGGGCTGGTCTGATCATACATCTGCTTATACATCTTATCTGGGTTTAGTGTCTCTTGTGGTGGATAGTAGCATGCAACAGGAGAGAGGCACTTGTCGTGGAATTCTTCCCATAACTCCAGGAAAAGTCACCACTCGGTCCCATGACACTCCTCAGGACTTTCTACGCAGGCTTCAGAAACCAAATTGGAGATAGACTCTCGGTGTTTGCACTCTGGTTGAAGCAATCTCTAGAAAGAATTCCTCAATCAAGGACATCTAAGCTTTTTGAAATAACTCGTTAACCGTCTTTGCACAGGAACACCGGCTTTACTCCTGTTCTTGATTCACAAAGTGCTTTGTCTGTATTCCCAGAAGGGGTTTGCTTAGCAGTAGGTGCTAACCCAACCCCTCGGCCTTTTCAGATAGCATGCGAATGGACCAGAGAAGTCCTCATAATTTGCAGCAGTTCTATATTGAATAATTCAGGAGAGTCAAGTCCTCATGGTGTTAGCAATTCTGTGCTTCTGACCCTTCTAGACCATGTGGCCTGAGGACAGGGGAGTGGAAGCCAAGATGCCATTTTCCTGTACTAGATGAGTGAGCCTCTTATGTGGCCTTTTCAAGTTGACAGGCTAAAAATAAGTAGAATAAAATTGGTACCCTTCATTAGCCCTTCATGCTCTGTGGACGGCATTAAAGGGAGATGTAAATAATTTCCAATTCAGTGAGGTGCTCTTATAGGAACATGCGTTTTAAACAGCGTTCTATCATGGTTAGTAGCATTTGCATTTCAGCCCTCGCCTTCAACCATCTCGGCTTTCCTTTGCCTCTCTGAAGTTCTTTTGTACCTTCTTCATTCCTCATGGAGATTTCAGTTGATGTCAAAAGTCACAGCGCTTCCCTTTAGCCCAGCCCCTTGGCGTGGCAGGTTGTGTCTGCAGAATTGAGAGAGCAGCATTCCCCTACCTCCCAGCATCTAAGCAGCAACGCACCCGCCCGCATCAGCATGTTTAATCACAGCGTGGACTTCCATCCGTGGCTCATGCTTTACAATACCTGAGTGCATTCATATCCCTGTCTATACAATTTAATTTAATTAGAGCCAGGCTTATAATCCTCGTGGAAAAAAATCCTTACTGCTCCCAGTTTTAAAATAAAGTGCCTTTGGCTTTCATCTGGTTGACAATTTGCTTTAAAGGTGAATGAGCCAATGGTTACTAATCTAGACACCTTTTCTTTGGGTAGAGTCAAACAAGAGCAATAGCGGTGGTGAGAATAAAGGGGCCACTTGCTTTAGAATGTTGGATGTGAGTCCCCTTTAAGCCCTCTGTGTAAAAGTCTCTGAGATAGCCATGCCTAGTTTTTCTAGTAGCCGGTAGCTGCTGCTGAGCCAGTATAGATGTTAAGCACATGGCTATAGTGAAAGAGTAAAAACTGAGTACCATGTAAGTCAGGCTAGAAGTTAGACAAAGTACATTCCTTCTTCAGCGTAGGCTTCCTAGCTGTTTATTCTGTTCTTCTCAGAAAAGAGCCCACATACCAGGAACAGCCTCCCAGGGTCTTTGCTGGCTGCTAAGCCCCGGGGTCCAGTAGGTAATCATTGTTGCCCACAGGTTGCTCAAGGCCTGAGAAGCACAACTGACCTTTTTCCCCTTTGTGGTTGAAGTAGCTACTCCCATGTTGTGGATGGGGTCTGAACCTTTCACAGCCTGACTTCCGCTTACAGCTTCCCAATCAGGTTCCAGAATCAATCAGGCTCTGGCCTGCTGCTGGTAGATCTCGTCATGCGAGAGTGTGACTCTCTCTAATACTACTGGACAGGGAGCATCGCACAGGGTCCAAGAGCCAGCACTGACACATGCCATCACTGTAGTTGTGAGGTCAGGAACTTTGTAGAAGTGAACGCTTACTAAGCAGCTGCAGTGTGCCAAAGGCACAGCACAACAATAAAATTGCAGTCAGGAATAGATGCGCTATGCAGGTGACTCCAGCCAGACCCTGGTTGCTGGGCTGATGGTAAAATCTCCCACAATGCAAAGTAGAAACTTCTGTGGTGGGAGACTGCCATGTAGGGGCCTCCTCTCTTACAGACAAGCATGAGGTTCTTGTGAGCCCTTGCTTTGAGATAGAGCTCATTATATTATGAAATACCATCTCTCTCTCTCTTTTTTCTCACCCTTGTGCATGCCATTTGAGGGCCCCTTGACGGTACCGGGCTTCTCCATCAATAGTTTCACTTATGTAAAAAATATAACAAAACAAAGCTGTTTGTGGACCTGGAGTTAGCTATTGATAACTAAATGTGATTAGACTGGGGACTTGTTTGAGGAGCATAGAGAATTTATTCAATGATGTCATAGTCGTGTGGTTGAAGTGCTCAAAAGCTTATTTGCACCTGGGATGGGGAGCCCTCTCTAGATTTAAGATGTGCTTCGCATATACAAGAGAGGTTGTTGCCTCTCTTACCCACAGGCCCCAAAACAGACACTCAAACACTAGAAAGAGTAACTTACGTGTCTATTAGAATTACTTGAAATACCCAGTGTTTAGGGTTTCTGTCTGTTTGTTTTGTTTTTAAAAAAGGGAAGTTGGATGTTTTGCATCTTGAGACATCTCGGTTGACATAGAAATCCAGTCTAGGTACATGGGAACCTAGACTGGAATGAGATCTTCATCAGGATCGTTGAATGATGCGTGTTTAAACAGTACTCTGGCTGACTCCTTGCTGCTCGAAGATGCCTTAGGGGAAGTATGGCGATTCCATATGGAAACTATAATATGTATATATTTTCATTTAAAATTAAAATTTACCATGCCAAGTGCTGAATTTTCCAGGTTCTGAGCAGAAGAAAGCTTGACTTTGGTTCCAGGGCCAAGGGGACTCCTGCTCTCCCCCTTCCTTCCCCTTGCCTATTTGATAAAATACACAGCATTAAAGATCTGTCTTTCCAAGGAAAATGTAAGGACCTGCCCTGCCCCCCTCCCCTTTTTGAGGCTCAGCCTTATGTAGCCCAGGCTGGCTCTTTTGAACTTCTTTTATCTACCTTTCGAGGACTGCACACCTGGCCAACCCCTCCTGGCTTCACCCTCGTCTAGAATTTACTGTTGCCCCTGAAATCTGTTTTCCTAGTCTCAACTCACTGATCTTTCCTCCAGGCTGATTTTTGGACCTTGCATTTCTCTCTTTTGTTTGTCCAGTTATATCAAAGGCACCGTTGTAAGTCAGGTTTACTGTGTGGACTGCAAGTCGGGCTGGTGGTTGCTGTTGTAGATTGCAGCTGCAAATTGTGCGTCTGCTCTTGCTGAACACAGTAGTTGTTTCCAAGTTACTGTTATAAAAACCCTTCTCCGATCGCTCGTTGGGCTTTAATTGATCCAGCAAATACTGATTGCGTAAGGTTGAATGGTGGGTCTGTTATAGCCCCGCTCACCTCCTTGTCTGCTGATGAGTATCTCAGTCATTGTCAAATAGATTTGAAAAGATCCCTGGAACACTTCAAAGAGAACGGAAGTAATTGTTTGTGACGGGAAGGAAGAGAGAGCAAGGGGATCCTTGTTCATGTAGATATTGAAGAAGAGACGTTTAAACACTGGCTGTTTGGGGTTGTGGTTTTGGTATAGCGAGATAGTGAAAGAAAATTAATTAAATCATCTGGGGCTATAACTCAGTCGGTAAAGCGCTTGCTGAGCGTGTACGGAGCTCTGCGTTAGCACTGAATAACCAGGCATGGTCACACGTATGTAATCTCAGCATTCAGAAGATAGAAGCAGGAGTGTCAGGTTTTGGAGGCCAGCCTGAGCTACATACATAGTGCGTTGGAGGCCAACCTGGGCTGTCAGAGACCACTTCTCAGAAATGAAGACAAAAAAATAAATCTAGATCTTAAGTCTTTGGACTTAGAAACCGTCACTTTCCCACTTACTGGTACAGCTCGCTCTTGCTCTTGCTGGATTCGAGTATCGAATCATACTCTGATTAGAAGCTGGGGATCTTGCCAGAGAAGCGGAAGCCTGGTTTGAATGCATTGGTGACATTCAGTATGTGACTTGGAAGAATAATGTTGGGGAGTTGCTTTGGAAGGCTACTCTCAGACTTCTTGTTTTCCCTTGCTCATCTTGCCTCTCCTTATTCTGGTAACAAACCAGTGGTGTGGACCCTTATTGACCTGAGCCCAGTTTTCACCTTTCCAGTGTTTTTTATTTGCTTGTTTTGTTTTTAAATTAAAACAGAGGCATTTAAAAGGTGGTATTACTCAAGGGCATGCCTAATCCGATGATGCCAGTGGGCTGCATGTATCCCAGGGTAACTGTGTCTGTGCCCCAACACAGTTGTTGACAATGGGGCCATGCTGTGGCATCAGATGGTTGGACACCTCTGGTAGGGGCTCTCTGGGCAGGCTGCTGTCGCACAGACCCCTCCCGCCTTTTGCTCAGTTTCCCTCCTCCATTGCAACATTTCATTTTCTTTTCTCTCTCCCCTTTTCCTAACAGCAGGAACGAATTTCATATACACCTCCGGAGAGTCCAGTAGCCAGCTACGGGTCCTCAACTCCGCTTCATGTTCCAGTGCCTCGAGCGCTCAGGATGGAGGAAGACTCGATCCACCTGCCAGCGCACCTGCGTGAGTGTTTTTTACCTTCGAGGTGATGGAGGTTGGGAAGGGGAAGCGCGCACAGAATGCTGACCCAGGTGGATCCCTGGGAGAAGCTCTGGCTTTGAGATGGTGCTCGCGGGACTTGGCCAGCTGTCCTGGAATCTTTGACCTTCTCCCCATAATGGCTCTGAAAAGTTTGACATTCTTGACCCTTATTTTCTCAGTATTTTCATTCGTATCTGATGAAGACATGACTGGGGGGAAAAAAGCTAGAAATACCTAACAGATGACAGAGTTAATGTAATCTAGGAGGCCAAATGAGTTGTTGTTTTTTCTCAAGGTTTTTATCTCTAAGTTCATGCTTACTCCAGCTTCATATTTTATTTTATTCGGTTGTGAATTCAGACTCATTGTTTTTTAAAGTTACTTGTGAATGGGGGAGGGTTGGGTTGGGGTGTGTGCCAAGGTACGTATGTGGAGATCAGCGGCAGGGCATCTTTGGGGAGTTGGCTCTCTGCTTTCACCGTTGGTGCTGAGGAGGTGTGACCTGGCAGAGCGCCTTCACTTGCCATGCTGGCCCCTTCCCTTGACCCCTGCTTTATTTGTAAGCCACAGCCTTCCCTTCTCTAAGCGCCCCCCCCCCCCCCCCCCCGCCTCGTTTCTCCATATACTGGCTGCTTTCCTTCCTTTCATTTTTATGTACCATCACATGTCCTCCCCTTCTTCTCTCATTTACTCATTCCCCTCTCCCTTCTTTTTCTTGGCCATACTCTGCCTCAATGACTTCCCCCTACTCCGAGTTGTTAAGTGCATCTCGACAGAGCCTTGGGACCAGCGTGCCCCTGTGATCAGTGTTAGTCTCCAAAGCATCGACCCCTGCTGTGTCCTTTCTGTCTGCTCCTCTTCTACTGGTACCCAGCCCAGGGGATAAAATGTGACTGGAGCATCCAGAGCAAAGGAATCACCTGACTTCCCACCCTCACCACTTGTGTCCAAAAAATGCCAGTTCCTCTGACTTGAATGTCGTCTCGAGGGCACACGTCCAGGTTCTGATGGGCACTGGGGTGGCATTAGGACTTTCCAAAGTGATTCCCAGTGACTCGAATGTCACATAGTCCTGCTCGGTGTCCCTTGGCATGATGGTGGTCCCTAGGTTGTCCTGCTTTCTTTATCTGCCCCTCTTCAGAAGATGGCTTCTTGAGAGTAGGGAACAGTGGGTGACAGAGGGTGCGTGATTTGTGTTACGGTTGGATCTCGGCCGGTAGTGTTGGGTCATCCCTTCTGCTTATAGTTCGGATGATTGCTCGGATTCATATGGGACACTGGAATCCTCCCTTCTTCCACCATATTGTGTATAGAAAGTGTTGCCTCCCATGACCCAGACATCCCTGTGTCATATCTTAAGCAGGGAGGCAGAAGGCACAGCCCCGTTTTCCATCGCACCCTCCACAGTGGTCTTGCAGAGCAGAGGTGGTGTCTGTAGAGCTGCAGGCAGGGTCATCCCTAGAAAGCGGAACTGTTGCGGCACCAGTGGAGCAGAAGAACAGGAAAAGAAACAACAAGCCGTAGCAAATTTGCCTCCAGATACCGTCCTGTCACCAGTGTATTTCCTTCAGGAATGTTACCTTGGGTAGAGCACATTCATGCCAGGCAGACAAAACACCTCTACCAAATCTCACTTTCTTATTTTGCCAGTCATTCCTGGTAGCCTGTGCTCTGCCAGGCAATGTCCTAGGTACCCCAGGTACCAAGATGTAGAAAGCAGAATTCCCTGCTTTTACAGAGCTTAAAAATTACACACAATTATCCCAGACAGGGTGAGTTTTTTTTTTTTTTTTTTATACTATGTATGTTCCTATCTTTTTCAACACCCCTCGAGGGACCCTGAGTCCTGATAAGCCTCCAGGCACCTTTGCCATATGTGAGCTCTTTACTATAGAAATTGTCACAGAGAAAAAAAACCAACCTAGCAAGCAGACTGAACTGGTGATTAGATTTTTCAGTCTGAGCTCATGTAGCTGTGAACTGGTCGTTTGTTTCTTTCTTCCCTTCATGTTTGCATTGGAAACGAGGATGCTTCAGTCCTTCTTCCTTTAAAGGTGGCACGTCTCGTCTCCACCCTCATCATCCTTATCCGGAACTGTCTTTCCTTAGCAACACTAGTCTCTCCTTGAGAAGGCAGCTTCCTCACTGAGCCACCTCTCCTGCTTCCCAGCATATCGCCAAGTGCAGCACACTGTCCTAACAGCTAGTAACAAGCTGGGCGTGGTGGCGCGTGCCTTTAATCCAAACACTGAGAGGCAGAAGCAGGTAGATCTCTGTTGCTTCAAGGCCAGCCTAGTTTACAAATTGAGTTCCCAGACAGACAGAGCTCATAGAGAAACACTGTCTCAAAACAAACAAACAAAATTATTAATGCCTAGTAATTATTGTGACACTATATGAAATCTTGTGTATATATAAATTATTCTATTTCAGTCTCATTTTAATATCTGTAAAGATAGATCTTTTTCTGTTTATTTCCATACCATTCATAAAGACGATCTCCATGTTACACATAAAGGCTTACAGATTTTTATTTTATTTTTTTTGGCAATGCTAGGGATCAAACCCAGGACCTTGCATGTGTTAGGCAAACACTCTACTACAGAACTTTATCCCTAGCCCAGGACTTCTAGAATTTAAGTAATTTTTTTTCAGTGTTGGTTATAGAACTAGTAAGATGGCAGGGTCAAGAGTCAAGTTCAGTCTTGTCTGATCCCACAGCTTAGATTCTTATGGACAAGTGTAATAGGGTTGCTGTTTGGTCAGTTGCACTGATGTGGCCCCATAATAGGCCTGTGGCTGGAACCCGTTTTCTGAACTATTTTTCCCTTGCTGAAGAACTTGTGTGTCATCCCTGGATGGGTGGATGGATGGATGGATGGATGGATGGATGGATAGAAGGACAGATAACCAGGTGGATGGGTGGGTGGGAGGGTGGGTGAATTGACGGATAGATGGATGATCACCAAGATAATTAATTACCCTCTGTAGAGTTGTCGCACATTCCTGCCGGCCTGGGGGATAATCAGTAGGTTATGGACTCATGGCAGGGCAGTGGTTTTCCTGAATGTCTCAGCTGTGGCAGTCCAACTTAAGTGATAGCTCTCCTTGGTAGTGTGCAGAAGCCCTGTTGTGACATGGTTGGTTTCAACATCTGGAATGAATCCTCTACAAGTAGAAGTTCCCAGGCTCTTGCTGTCTGCCCTCTGCCGGGGCTTTCCAGGCAAGCTAGCTCAGCTTCCCTCCTCCCTCTTCTAGTTCAGGACCGCCTGCTCCTTACTGTATTTGAGGAACTCAGTGGCCGCTGACTCTGTGAAGTTGGGCCATACACTTGAAGATGCATCCCAGCTGAGTTTCCAAACATAAAAAAAAAAAAAAATAGCAAGGGAATTAGGTTACTGCTGTTTTAATCTGGGATTCCAGACAATTCCCAGTAGAATGTGCGTGGAAAGTACGGGGAAGAATATGAGAGCCAGGACAGCAGCGGGACATTTATGGTATTGCGAGGTTGGGAGCATTCTCAGGGGCCTGTTTTAAAAGAAGTACCAGGCTAATATGGCTCCCAGTCGCTGTTTCTTGCCGTTTCTCTGGGTATCCAGCTAAACTTCGCTCTTAACTTTCTTTTCTTCTCTCATTCTTAAATAAAAATAAGATTTGGAAAGGGGGAGGGCAGGACTCTAATAGCTGGGTTTCTCACAGATTCTCACCACTGTGTTCACAAAACCGGCTAAACTGATGCCCCAACCTGCCAAATTAACAAGATAAAAAGAGAGACTTAGGCTTTGCTTTGTGTTTGCTGATGTGATAAACGTGAAGTGGTAAATGAAGGAAGTGTTAAGTGATGACAAGGAGGAGCTGCGAGGACTTGCAGGGGCAATGCAGGACTTGGTGGGAGAGTCCCTGCCACCTTGGTCCTCATGCCCAGAACTGCAGCTCATGCTCTTGAGTGGTCCTGATGAGGGCCTCCCTGTTTGTGGAGAGGGCAGAAAGAGCATGCTCCTCTTCCTCCTCTCCTCCTTTCTCCCTCCATAAAGCCTGCTGATTCTTTATGAGCCAGAGGGAGGGGGACGGAAGTAAGCCTTAGCGGGCCATGGAAAGCAAAGTTACCTTTATACAGATCACCATCCTCCCTAGATGCGAGAGCTCCAGGGGGCTGGGTCAGGTTCACAGTTGGTCCTCATCATTGTCTGGAAAAGAAGTCTTTCCCCTGTTCTCATGGGGGCGGGGCCTGCCCTGTGAAGGAGGGACTTGATATTCTCCTGGAAAGCTACCTTTTATCAACTTCCTAGGCAGTGAGACCCAAGGTGCTGCTACTGGGCTGCCAGCAGAGGCTGCCCTGTGGGATTTGCATCCCTATGACCAGATGTCTGAGCCAATAGACTTGAAAGTGTTGTTTTGGTCCATGCTTCTGTAGCCTGTAATCTGTGGCCCCTGGCTCCTTTGTCCTGGGCCCCTGGCAAGGCAGAACATCATGATAGGGTAGTAGCTTCCAAGAAGCAAAAACAGAGAGACAGGCAGAGGGAAAGGGAAGGATCCAGGTTCCCCATAGCCCCTTTAAGGACACCTCCAGTCATTTAGCTTCTTTAGGTCCCACCTTCTAAGGGTCCCTCCATATTCTAGGAATACCATAGGCTGGTGCCCAAGTCTTTAACACATGGCTCTGTAGAGATCCAAAGATCCAAGCCTTAAAAGAGTCAGTGTGCTTGTAGGAGCCCTTTAAGTACCAGGCCTCACCCACTGGAGCCCAGGCTGGGTGGTACAGCAGCAAGATGAATGTGTTTCAGATGTATAGAGCAGAATTTAAACAGTTAACTATTTTCTTTTCAAACTCTATTAAACACGATCGCCTCATGTTTGGTTGATTTAATCACATTTAATCAAAGGTCGACATTAATGCCATTTGCCTGAAGACTTTGCATCTTACTCTATTTGGCCTTGCTCAGTCCTTATGAGCTGATATTAAAAGATGGGGACCCAGGACTCATTCGTCATATTTAATAGGGCTTGGGTTTACAATGTTGTGGGTTAATAAATAGCCCTAATAACTGCCCTGAGACTTTTAGAGTCCGGACACCAGACATAGTCCCCTGGCTCTTCTTCCTTTTCCTTATGAATCTTTCAGAATTTCTACATTCCAACTCCTGCTTGCGTGTTTAGTAATTTAATTGTATGCCTTCCTGTGCGAGCCGCACTGCTCCCCCGTTCTGCTGCTTCGCAGGACACCGGAGTGACTGGGTTTCAGGCAGTCGCATGGCAAGCGAGCGGCCTAAGGACCCACACATGGGGAAGGATGTGGTGCCTCGGTTTTAATTGGCTGGAACCACAGTTCTGCACACTTTGAAGTTATCCTTGTTGTCAAAAGCAGAGACAGCCATGGGAAGTAAATAGAATCATAGTTAATATTTCATAGTGTTGTAAAGAAACAAGATGTATCCGCACATATTACTTCATCATTTGACATAAGCAGGCGGTGTTCTTGATCCGGCCTCAGTTCAATGAGCCTGTCCAGGTTCACACAGGCTAGCAAGGGTCTGTCATGATTTCTTCTTCACAAACTTCCTTTCAGTCTTCTTAGGAGGAAGCATGCAGTGTCTCATGGACTGGAAAATTAACTCATCTGCCAAGGAAAGTGGATGGACAGTGATGGACGGAGGGTCCGTTGGCAAGCATGGTTCTAAAGATGCTACTTGGCCATTGATAGGCTGAGCCTCCAGCAGGCTAGCGTCTCCCTTTTGTGTCAAGCAGCGTTAGAGCTCATTTTAAGGACTCTCTGGTTTTGCCCAGCTGCTGTGCTGTCTGTCCTTTTTGTTTTGTTTGCTTGTGATATCTGGTTGACATTCAGTTTATTTAGCTCAGTAACCCCAATAGCAGGGCTGGCTGTAGAAGCCTTAGAGGACCAACTCGTAGAGGGGGACACAGCTAATGACTGCTGGGGCCGCCCTGCTTCTTGGAGTTTCCAGTTGAAGAAAAGATACCATGGTTATAGGATTAGTCTAATAGCTAGACCGAATGGCCTTGGTCTCAGGACTTCTTCAGTGTCTTCCAAGTAGGGGATTCAGCTTCTCCAAGACTAACTTTCTAATAACGTGTGGTTCTTGTAAATGACAAAGTTTGTATGGGTAGTGCTGGCATAATGTCTAGTAATGGGCAAGGGAAGTAATTCACGGGCGGTCTTGCTGTGGTCACCTCTGAAACTTAACAGGTGGCTTCCCCACGTACAAACTCTGGGAAGCATGCAAGTTGCTAGCTGTTGATCTCCTTACAGAAAGAACCTGGAGCTGGCCGACATAGCACTGAGGATGGTTATCTTGACTCAGAGTGGAAGCAGGATTTCTTTCCGGACAGCCCCTGTGATTGACAAGCTCCCTCAGTCTAGAACTGTGCAGTCTCTTTTCCCTGACCTTCCCCTCTCATCTTCTTGGATCTGTCAGGTCTTGCTAGGTCCTTGGCCATCATCGGTGTTCCAGAGGTGACCTCTCCTTACAGCTTCTTGTGACATGTGGTGACATCACCACCAGAGCTGAGGCAAGGGCATGGGGAAGAGCCAATTCCCAGCCAGTGTCTTAAAGCAGAACTGACTTCTGGCAAAGTTGGTCAAGCCATGACATTTTTATTTTATCTTTATTTCTCCTTAAACCTTTCTTTGGGCACCTTCACATTTTGCATCCAAATACCCAAAGACACTCAATTTTCCATGCAGCACATGGGGCAATACGAGGGTCCAGTTTAGCTGCTTCAGATAACTCAAAGAGAAAAAAATAAATAAATAAAACAGTCCACAGCCCAACAGCCAGGATGCTTTGGAAGGGAAATTTCCTTTTTGGGTGGTGCTGTCTGAAAGAATTTCCGATGCAGGCAGACGTTAATTCCTAGCTCCATGCTTCCTGATAAGGAAGCAGCTTCAATAAATGCAGCTATTTATAGATGTCTCGCTCTCTCTCTCTTTAAACATATAACCAGAGGCTTATTGACCTTTTCTTTCACTTCACATTGCATGCAGCGAGCTCTGTGTGTACATTTAAGGCAGTTCCTCCAGCATGAGCTTTGACAAAGTTGCTCTGACTCTTGGAAGTGGCATCCAGAGGGGAAGCACAGCCACCTCTTGTATATCAAGGGCTCCCAGATTTGCATGGAGTTATGAACTGGACATTTAGAAGCCACTGGCAGTTGGTTGTCCCTACGTGGAGCTTGGGAGGTAAACACGTGTGTTACTCGGGCTTCCGTGCTGCCGCGACTAACTACTTGGCGTGCACATTTTAAAGATGGAACCGTGTGTTATGGTTCATGACCTCAGAGAGTTCACTCCATGCTCACTGCTCTGTTTCTGGGCCCATTATGAAGTGGAACATTATAGCAGTGAGAGCCCATGAAGGCGGAATTTCCTCATGGGATAAGGGAGAAAGCAGAAAGAAAAGGTGCACAGAAGAGGCCAGGGCAGGGTGCAGTTCCAAGGAATTGTCCCGAGCAACCTGCCTCTTTCCTCTAGGCCCCACCTTCTGTTTCTCCCCATCTCCAAATAATGCCGTCATACTAAGAATCTGTCAAGGGATTCATCCACCCCGAGGTCAGAGCCTTAATGATGCCATTGTCTCTAGAAATGTATCCAGACACACTCAGAGGAGCACCTTATGAATCCCTGAAGCATTTGTGTGGTTTTTTTTTTCTATTTTCAACTGTATTTTAATTTATTCCTTGAGAATTCCATACAACATATTTTGATCCCATGTACCCCTACTTCCTCCCCTCCAACCCCTACCAGGATGTCTTCATCACATCGCCCTCCTAACTTCAGGTCCCTTAAACTTTTCTTAATACAGCCAGCGGTCATAATTAACCATCAGAATCTGTAAACCCAGAGATGTCTGATTTCTTCTGGACTCCACATAGAAGGTTTACGACAAACAGAACCATTGAAAGATGTAAGAGACATTGAGAATCAGTTTTATGAAGAGACTTGATCAGTAGACAATGACGTCATTTCTACTTCGTTTCTCTTTGCCGTCTCCCTTGGGGTTTTTCTCATCCTGAGAAATCCTGTGGCCTTCCCTTGACAGTCTAAGGCCCTGCAGGTTGAAGAGCCGAACCCATAATACCTATAGGCAGGCTCACATACATGTCCGTACGCCCTCCTGGCAGGTGTGATCATAGTGATCCTGTGTGATGTCAGCTTGTCCTGTGTTCTGCCTCCCCACGTCCTCACTAGTGAGCTGACTTTCTACAAATACAATAAAATTTCTATTTTCAAATAGCACCTATTTTCTCCCATTTTGCTCTACGCTTGAAGTGCACCTCTTCTGCAAGCTCACTCTTGAGGTTTCTGGCAGGAATGGCTGGGACAGCTGCGTCCTTCCCGGAGTCAACCTTAGCAGCCGCCTCCAGGTGTTGCTGCTGTCACTGCTGTCCCAGGTGAATTTGGGTTCTCAGTTGCTTGTGCCGAGTACGAGTGTTTTAGGGGTTCTTTTTGCTGATCTCGGCTGAAGCAAGGTAGAGCAAGACTGGGGATTTAATTAAACAAGCCCTGATTCTAACCACATAACCAGCCTAGACTCCCGGGCGTTGTCAGCACCTCGACCTCACATCCCTGCTTTCCAGCCCGGCTGGGTAGAGTAAGTCTCATTCTTTTGAAACCGGTCTCTTCGTTCTGCTTCCCCCAGATCGCGACTGCTAATAGCTGTTAGACGGCAGTCTGCAGTTCCAGTAATAGAACTACAGATTGCGGCTCCTGATAATGGGTGTACTGATAGAGAGCTGCGATCCTAATGCAGAGGTATGGATGCAAGGGAGATGCAGAGAGGATCCCTGAAGGAAGCCGCATGCTGGGAATTCTCGGCCTTACGAGAAGTTAATTCTCAACCTGTGAAGTTGGAATACCAACTCATGCTGTTTGCTGAGGAGGGTGAAGGTTTACAAGGGGAAACTTAACAACTGTCGTTTTGTTTTCTAAAACACTTGCGGAACAAGTCTTGAAGGATATTGAACAATACTTTGTTCTTTGCAACAGAGTCTCTGTAGCCCAGGCTGACCTTGAACTCAAGTCGCTGAAGAGGACTTTGAACTTACAGTCTCCCTCCCTCTACCCAAGTATTGGGATCACAGGCAAATGGCATCAAGGCTAGATCTTAAGTACTGTTTTACATTTTTTTTGTCGTTGTTTGTTTCATTTTGTTTTGTTGTTGTTTGGTCTTGATCGCCAAACTGCCAGCATCTAGAAGCAGCGCTTCATCCCAGGAGCCATTCCAAGGTCACCTGTATTTAAGTTCTTAGCACCATTCCACAGGTCCTGTGGCAGTGCCGTGTTCAGTCAGTACTAATAGCCGCGACTGCACGGAGCATTTCCTATGTGCCAGGAACCTCTAAGTCAGTCGGAATAATCACAGTGTGTTTGGAGCTGAGATGTGGCGTGACTGCGTCCCCAAGGACAGAGAAGAGAGAGAGGAGTCATGACCTGGTTCCACATCTTGTCCCGGGACCAGACTTTCCTCACCTCACCATAGCCCATCTCAGATATGCTAGGAACTAAGTAGTCATTTCATTCTGACTGTTGGTGAGAAGGGGAAAAATCAAAGCTGCTCATCCCTTTTTTGAAAGAAAAAAAAAAATCAAGCAAAATTGGTACAAGCAACTGACAAGAAAGCGCAGGGGGATAAAATCAGAGATACAACCCAAATAATCTCTTGAACTTAGAAGAAGATAAATTTGCAGATCCAGTCCTGCTGGTATACTGTTAGCTGTCACACATTTTTTGAAGTATAAATTTTAGAAACAAAATTTTCATGAAGCCCAACAGAGGTTCCCATTGTACCAGTTTTCCGTCTTTTGAAATGAAACCACCCCACTTCACATGAACGCTGAGCCCCTGCGAAGGTTGAAGGCTGGTGGTGACGTTGAATTACAAACGACAACACCAAACTTCCTCCCACTCCGTGTTCTCTGTCGCGCTTCAGAACATCGCCTGGTGTGCCGGTGCCTCCCTTTCTCTGCGCGACACTTTGTCGTTGTACAGTGTCTCGTTAGGGCTGCTGTGCTCCCGGTCAGTTCTCGGGGCTTCTGGTCTCATTTGGCTGCGATGCAGGATCATCTCAGCCACTGTGTGTGCCTTCTCCTGAGAAATGGTTTGTCTGTAGAATCAAGGAGGCTGAGCCCATGATTCCCAAGTTTCTTCCCGACTCACACGTCTTACATTATTCTGACTCCAGAGAAGCACACAGCTTCTCAACTGCCAAGCGTTATCTACAGACAGCACGTCTGGTGTTCATTCATTTGGTTTCCAGTGCTCCAGCCTCCAATTTTGGTGCAGATGGTAGTATTTCGATGATGCAGGAGATTGCCCTATGCTTGTGCTGTGACTGCTGTGTGAGGATGCCCTCCTGCAAGGAAAATATGGAAGTCTAGAGTCTGGCTCTGCTGGAAGTTTCTCTGGGTGCCTGTGATTGAGGCAAGGTAATGTTTTATGGGATGGAGACTGGTGCCTTGTAGGGCTTCTCCACTGTCTCCACTGTCTTTCCTTATGCCAGTCCAGGACGATGCAGCCCGGTCTCAGGCCTGCTCCTCTGTTCTCTCATGCTGTCCCAACCCACATGACCTGAGAATTTCCCGTGAGCTGGCCCTTTGCCCAGGGCGTTACATACAGGTGTAGCTTCTGGTAACCGTTTGATCCTGAGTGGGTGATTTGTGGGAATCCTCTCCTGACTCAGAGCGTGTTCGTTTTTGTTATAGCCCGCATCTTCCTCCCTCTGGATGCTGTCCACTAGGGTTTGGGCTTTACAGAGCCAGTGGCCAGCCCAGAGAGCCCATGCGATCCTGCTTCAGCCAGGCTCATAGCACATGCACAATTAATACCCCATTAATTAATTATGGCGAAAATAAGGGCCGAGCTGGCAGAGGACTGAAGGCTTTCAGCTTCTAAAGCGAAGGCTTTGATCCCGGCTATAAAGTATATTTCCATCTGCCTCAGCAGCAGAGACTCTGTGACACTCAGACCATCCCCTGGGCATGAAAACTCACACCCGAGAAACTATTTCCCGTTCCTTGAATCATCCATGAGTTTCCACGGGCTGCCCAAAGGGGATACAAGATTAGAAAGAAAGAGACTGCCCAGAGCACAGTGGTTTGTGGACAAAACTCATAGAGGATTTTGTCTTGTTCTCTCTTCCTTTTGTAGCTAGTGAGTGAATCACGAACATGAGAGGCTCCAGGAAGAAAAACACAGATGAGCACAGAACTTGGTGCTGAATCCCCTGAGATAGAATCTCTGTCTCCACTCCTAGTGAATCCTGTTTCAGAAGGGCCACTGTGCATTCACAAATCTGTTTCTCTGGAGGGTTGGGGAGTTCACCTGGCTTGTGGACAGAGTCGGGAGAAAAGGCTGCCCCTTCCTTTTCATTTGGAAATGCTGAGATCCCACATAGAATCATTTGCTCTTCCTGCAAGCTGGTGGTGAGGCCACCACACAGAATCCCCGACCAAGGTACACCACTGTGGGTCTCATTTGTGACTCCTTAGCATTCTTCTTGAGCCTCTCACTGACCTTAAACCTTAGTTGTGATATAAATATTCATTTACCAAAGTATCTTCAGTTCCATCTAAAGGAATTTCTAGGATGACAAAAGTAGAAATCCCGAGATGTTTTCCTTCCTTGAGACTGTGGGCTTATAATGTTCTTTCCAGACTATACTCGGCTGGGGGTGTAGCTCAGTTGGTAAAGTGCTTGCTTAGTGTGCATGAAGCCCTGAGTTCAATCCCCAGTGCTAGATGAACCAGGCACAGTGGTTCGTGTCCCTCATCCCGGCACTCGGGAGGCAGACAGAGGGATTGGACCGTCAGGATACTTGAGTGTTCTGCTCGTGTGCTGATTGGAGCTTGAGACCAACAAAAATTAAACAGATTTGTTGTTTATCAACTGTATATTTTGGACCTCATAAAAAAAGATTTTCTTTGGATTCTTAGGCAGAGAAAAATGTTTACTTCAGATAAACTTGTCTGAGTGTGCACGCTTATGTGTGTGCACGCGCGCACGTACACACAAACACAAATGTGGCTTTGGGATTACGTGAGTTATTACTCCAGATATCTGTTTCACAAAGCTTGTACGATGGTTTATACCACCCCCATGTCATGAAGAAGGGACATGAAGGACACAGTGGAGTATTGTGACGCTGCCATTGTACCTACAGCTGTGTCACTGTCTGCTTATTGGCGTCTTTGTTTGCTGAGGGAATATTCAGATTCACAAGTGCCTGACGCTGCACCAAGGACAGAGGGCTTGTAGTTATCTGTGAACAGGGCCAGTGTTCTGCCATAGCAGGGAATGTGGTCACCCAGTTGAAATGATTTACAGTGCCGTGGGTATAAATGTCTGGCCATGATGAACTACCCCAGTGCCTGCATTTTCTCCTTTGAAAGACATTCCTTTGGTACCAGGCAAGTTTCCACCTAGTGCCGTTAAAACATTTTTTTTTTTTTAGGTTCATTTATTTTGATTTATGTGTCTCAGTGTTTTGCTTGCTTGCATGTATATATGTGTATCACATACATGCCTAGGGATAGTTGTGAGCCACCGTGTGGGTACTGTGAGCGAAAGTGGCACTCAGTAGGTGGGGACCGGCTGTAAGAACAATAAGTGCTCTAACTGCTGAGCAGTCCTTCCTGCCCCTAGCCCCACTTTTAAAGGTAAACCGGAATGTAGGTAGTGCCTTGGATGGATGTAGTGAGTAGATCAAGTCATAGCCTTATGGAAATTAGTTTATTAAATCTCTCAATTCCCTCACATCAGCTTAGGCCGTTTTGTTTTGTTTGTTTGTTTGTTTTCTGGAGGAGACGTACGAAGAGAGAAAAAATCCAGGTCCCTTGGTTGATTAAGACAGAGTCTTGTAAGCCCAAAGCCCCGAGGCTGAGAACAGTCTGCCTGCTGCTGGTCCTGCACACGTGTTACCTGGAGAGGCTGCCGGCGTTGATCTTAGCCAGACAGGTTGAGTATCCTGAAGGCACACCATCCTGGGGATTCCAGCCCTTTCTGGTTCTTTTGACAGAAGTAGTGAATTTGCCAGTATAAATTCTCACAAGTATACACTTGTGAGACATAAATTCAGATTTCAGTGAAAGGGGTCAGGAAGATCTTGACCCTTCCAGGGTAACTGATGTGTGGAATGAGGATTTGGGATATGGAATTTGGGGGCACAGTTCTCCTTAGCACTTCACGTTCAACGGCAACTTCTACTTACTGAGTGTTTACTGTAGACTCTGCTGACATGGATATGTCGCCAAGCCCTCTTGACAGCTCTGTGAGCTGATTTCCATTGTCCTCTCCTTACTGGATGAAAAGTCCAGTGTAAAGAGGTTAAGGAGCTCGGCCAAAGTCACTCACCCAGCGGGTAGGCAGTCCAATGGGCCCTTCAGACTCTTTATATCTTTCTTCCCATTGTAAACCGAAGCCCCGTTCTCTAGATGAAAGGAATGAAAAACAATGTCACATTCCCTCCTGAGACTCAACTGTGGTTAAGACTTCATAAATTTTAGAAAAATAGGATAACTCACCAAAGTAAACATTTAAAAACCACCCCACAGCAAACGTCTACCACAACCCCAAACCTCAAGCTTCATATATTGAGATCTTAGTGAGCTTCATGATTCTGGTCAGCCTCTTCCACACTGCCCTGTTTCCTGGTAAATAATATCCTTTCAGAGTCCTGGCACATACGGAGTGTAATAAGATCAGCCCCGAGCATGCTGCCGTCCCAGTGGCCTCTAATTGCAGGGTAAAAATCCAGGGCTGCCCTAACTCCTCGTCTGTCCACGTCTCTCTGGTCACTGCCTGATACACAGTTGGAGGTTCAGTGCTGTCTCTTCCCTTGCTTACTTTAGATAGATCCATCCTTTGCACGGGCTTTTTTTTTTTTAAATAAAGTGATTTGAAATGGAAAATTAAAAACTTAAATGCAAGTTTGGCAGCTTCTCTGCTCAGAAGCTTCATAAAATTCGCCGTAGCACAGCTGCTCTGGATTCTCACCACTTAGCTATTCTCAAGATGTCTGAGAGATTAATTCTTATAGGACTGTGGTTGGAAATACTTCCCCCCGCTCCATGTCTCGCTTAGAATCCTCACTGGGAAAAGCTGTATGGAAAATCCCGTCACCTGGAGTAGAGGGCCCTCGGGTAATAGACATAGCTGAGGGTCTCTTGCCATTTTGTTTTTGTATGCCGTGGTCATTTGAAATACTGTTCTCTTTGTGGCAGAAATCAAAAATCTTAATGTGTGAGCCTGGTACTACCTTAGGATGCCTGCGTGTGTGTGTGTGTGTGTGTGTGTGTGTGTGTGTGTGTGTGTGTGTGGTCTTTCTGTCATGTGTTTGGATATGGATGACAGGTACCGCAGTCTCTCCTGGCGGATTTAAGCTCTCCAGGTCTCACAGGCAGTGATAGAGGACACGCACACCAGAGAATGGGAGCTTTGGTGGGGTCCCCACCCACTGGCCCAGGGATCAACTGTTTATCCCTGCGTCCCGGCAGCAGCAGAAAGCCAGGGGTGTTTTTAGGACGTGGCTGCCAAGTTTCTTGAAACAGCCCTGTTCAAAGGCATATGCTGGGCTCACTTCTGAGGGAAATTTCCTTTTTGGGGAAGTTGAAGCAAAGGAATTTCCTGTGTGGGCAGACAGAGCTTCCTGACTTGAAGGCTTCTTGGAAGGGAAACAGTTTCATAATGAAATGACAAATTAAAGACATACCAGCCGGGTTCACTTCAAAACAGCTATTGAGAGTGCAGGCAAAGCCCTATTATACTCCCTCACAGAACAAAAATAAATCCCATCCTGACAGGTTTCTATATGCTGCATTCTATCTGTCCCCCACCTTCCTTCACAGCCTCCCACACGCTTTCTTTCCTCCCACCCCCGCCCCAGCCACCACCATCCCGCTCTCTAACAGGCCCAGGGTATCCTTCCTGCCTCTTTTCACCTTTCTAGTGGCTTCACCCATCCTTGGCATGCTCGGAGCCTCCTTGTAGGTTTTGGACTTTGAAATGACCTCTATCCTTCTTTGGACATAAAGCAATGATTGAAGATGGCTTCAGCCATTTCCTCTGGCTAGCCCTTAAAATCTTGTAGGCAGTCCATGTAACTGCTATTCTTATCTCCGAGCTGGCTGAAGCAGGCTTTGTTCAAGAAAATAGAGCTCTCTCTGCACTGGGCAGATGATGGTCTTGTGCTGAGCATGTCATTTTCTGCAGTTCACTTCAGCGTACTGGGTTTTGTATTTTGCACATTGAGATGAAGACACCCTTTGTTGCAGTTGTGTATGTGTTTGAGACAGGGTCTGGCTGTATAGTCCTGGCACCGACCTAGACCAGGCAGGCCCCTTATGTGATGTGATCCTCCTGCTGCTACCTCCTGAGTGCTAGGATGATAGATGTCCACCTCCTTACTGTAAGGTGTCTTATGGACAAAGTTTCTCCCTCCACCCTTCCTCTAAGCAGCACTCAGCATACTGTGTTTATTCTCTCTCTCTCTCTCTCTCTCTCTCTCTCTCTCTCTCTCCTCTTTCCCTCCCTTCCTCCTTTCATTCCTTTCTTCCTCTCCTCCTCCTAATACAACCAGTTAGGAGGAAAAAAAACAACAACGACAGCATCATTTGGGAAGTGTATAAGAACAACCATTATTAATTAGACTTGGGTCAATACAATCAAAGAGGTACAGGTTTTGGAAATCAATTAGTAAATTGTCCGTTCTTGCAATATTCAACCAGCAGTGTATAAGAAAGTCACCCAACCTCTTGGCCTCAGTTTCCTTGCCTACAATGAGCAGAGCAAGACCTTGTCTTCATTCTCGTATAGAAATCAGGCTGTGATTTCAAACATGCTCTGTAAACATCTCTAACTCCTTCACAGGTTTTTATGAATCCGCCAGTGAGATCGCTTGGAGTTGAGACACAATATTAGGTAGTAGATTGAGATTGTAGAATTATATGTACAGATCAACTTGGCAGATATTTATTAGATTTTTTTTTCTATACAGCCTAGCTGGGCCTGGTAGAAAAAAAAATCACCAAGACAGACATTTCGGATGGCTGTGTGGTGTAGCACAAAGAACAGTGGACTTGGGGAGAAAAGGCTGGAGTCCAGTCCGGGCTGTCTCTCAGTGTTATTTATCCATGTGAGCCTCAGTTGCTCATCTACAATGCTAGAGGAAATCAGACTCTGAACCTAAGCCACCTCTTTGTTACTCTCACACAGTGTAATCAATTTTAAAGGGTCCTGCTTTTTAACAAAGACTTACTCGTGTGTGTGTGTGTGTGTGTGTGCGTGTGTGTGTGATGCTCATGTGCATGTACAGAGGCTGAATAGCATGTCCAGTCTTCCTAGAGCCGGAGTTAAAGGCAACTACCTAATATGGGTGTGAGCTGTCTGATGTGGGTGCTGACCCGGTCCTCTGTAAGATCAGTGAGGGCTCTTCACCACTAGCCTTCTCTCTAACCACAAGCCCTGCCTTCACAGTTGTTTATAATTTCTGTTCTAAGGACTCAGGAAGACATGTGCCCTGCATCACATTAGCATCTCAGATGGAGAAACTTGCCTCAAAAAGCAGGACAGGTTTTGTTAGTATGTGTGAGGTAAGCAGGAGAAATATGGTGCTTCTCAGATAGATCAGCTGTAGTGGCTTGTTTCTGATGGTATTGACGTGGAAATCATGGGACCATGGCTGAACTTGGTAGTTTCCTCCAGAGAACTTACCTCAGGACCCTGGTTTTTCTCGCAGGACACCGGGACGTTTCTAAATAAATGGTTGTTCGTTTTTAGGGAGAAACGTTAACTAATTTTGCCTCAAAAATTTCTAAGCACTCCTTTTAACCTAAGGAAATTGAGATGCCGAAAGAGTTTGATTTTGTGTGTAAAGGTGGTGTTTGTAGGGTATACTGTGTGTTAATTAGAGCTGTGATGAGCTGCTTCAGCTTGACCCTCGACAAGCCTGATGGGTGGGTGGTGATCCTGTCATCACCTCACAGACACAGACATAGGGAGTTGAGTTGGCCATGTGCTTGCCATACAAGCATCAGGACTTGATCTTTGACCTCAGATCACACCTGAAAAAGCCATGGTTGGTGGTGCAGGCCTGTAATTCCAGTCCTGGGGAGGTAGCATGCCTGTAATCCCAGTTCTGGGGAGGTAGAGATAGGCAGTTCTTGGGGTTCAATGACCATCCATCCTTACCTAATCATCAAACCCTAGGCCAATGAGAGCTGCATGTGAAAAAAAAAAATGAGGTGGATAGATGGCCCCTGAGGAGTGATACTCAAGGTTGACTTTTCGCCTCCACATGCATATGTGTGAACCCACATGAGTGCATGGGCTTAAGTGCGTGCACACACACACACACACACGCACGCACACACACACGCACAAGTCTTTAGTACAGAACTTATGGTGACACACAGTACTTGGAACTGTGGCCCCATGTGGAGCCAGAAACTGGTGATGGCAGTGGCAGAAATTGAAAATGTCTGTCTTCTCTGAAGACTTTATCCCTTGAGGGCATCTCATCTGTGTTCCTGTTATTGTTGAGCCACCATGCTTAATGCTCGGGCTCGAGGAGTTCCACCTAAGAAAGCAAAAACAGACATAATGTGTACTGAGCTCCTCCTGTGTGCAGGAGAATGGCAATTCCAGAAAATATGTGTTTTTATTTTCCCATGAAACATCAGACTTATTAAGTAAACATGCATTTTTATTTTTCTATGAAACATCAGACTTATTAAGTAAATATGCATTTTTATTTTTCTATGAAACATCAAACTTATTCATTAAGTAGAAATACTTCAGTATTGTCACTGAATATTTGTTGTTTTTGAAACAAAGTCTAACCCAGCAGCAATTCTCCTGCCTCAGCCTCCCAGGAGCCACTACCCCTGGCTCTGGACGTTTGTTCTCCATCCTCCGTTTGATTTTATTCCCTGTTCTCTGTCTAAATAAGCTTCTTGTCTATGTTGGTATCTTTCTAAGATTTTATAACTTGCCACTTACACACTCCAAATTAACTTCTATCCTTTGTTTTCATTGCTAATTCTCCCTTGAGAGTTATGTATTTTCCAAA
Organism: Alexandromys fortis; assembly: GCF_014885135.2. Lineage (NCBI taxonomy): Eukaryota > Metazoa > Chordata > Mammalia > Rodentia > Cricetidae > Alexandromys > Alexandromys fortis. The sequence goes on along the minus strand of NW_026068095.1, from coordinate 1,679,285 downwards.
CTATTTTTTCAGCCGAGAACAATTTTTCTTTCTCAGTCACTAGGTGACGTCCAGGAGAAAGTCTGAGGGGAACAGCATCTTTTAAGTGGCATCTTAACTATTAAAAATTTACATAAGTGTTCGCGTTTGGTCTGGGTAGTGAGGTGTTATGTAGGTGTTGTTATGAGTTCATAGGAAGGGGAGAAACACTGCCATTTCTCCTGCTCAGAAGTCTAATTTCTCACTTTAACTTTTCATAGGCCTTTTAGCAGCCAATGGGGTCTTATAAAAAAAATTCCTCTCTTGGGGCTGGAGAGATGGCTCAGAGGTTAAGAGCATTGCCTGCTCTTTCAAAGGTCCTGAGTTCAATTCCCAGCAACCACATGGTGGCTCACAACCATCTGTAAAGGGGTCTGGTGCCCTCTTCTGGTCTGCAGGCATACAGAATATTGTATACATAATAAATAAATATTTTTTTAAAAAAAATTCCTTTCCATCGTTATTGTATATTCCCCATTGGGTCTGAAGAGATTGATTGATTGCTTATTTTGGGGGGGGGGTGAGAAGGGAGGCAGCAGGTCTTGTGAAGTGTAGAGAAATGGAGAGGGACTGCTTTCCTGGATCCCAGTTCTTGGATTGCATGGATCCTTTCCTTAGCTTGTGCTCTGAGGCAGGGGAGGAGATGGTAGGAGGATTGTGGTACCAGGGACCTCAGAAGAGTTGCCAAAGGGAGCCAGGTGACTGGCAGGTGAATGGAATCCAGTGACCTTTCCTTGCAATAAAGAAGGAAGGAGGGATGATGGAGGAAGGTCATTGGTTAAATAAACTGCCTTGGCCCTGATAGGTAAGAACATAGGTGGGTGGAGCAAACAGAACAGAATGCTGGGAGGAAGAGGAAGTGAACTCAGAGGCGCCATGCTCCGCTCTCCCGGGCAGACGTGATAGCTCTGCTCTCTGAGGCACTCGTGATGAAGCTCCAACCCAGGATGGACAGAGGCTAGAATCTTCCCGGTAAGCACACCTTGGGGTGCTACATACCTTATTAGAAATGGGCTAGTCCAGGTGCGAGAGTTAGCCGAGAAGAGGCTAGATATAATGGGCCAAGCAGTGTTTAAATGAATACAGTTTGTGTGTTTTTATTTCGGGGCATAAGCTAGCAGGCGGCTGGGGTGCTGGGGATGCAGCCCCGCCCCTCTTATTACAACAGAGGGAAATTGGTAGTCAGTAAGTCTGAGTTATGTCTGGTGGTCCCTGTCCTTCAGACACTAGTTCTAGTGAGCAGTCAACTGTGGACAAGCAGCCTCTTACCTCGACCTTGTGGTCCCCAAATGGACCTCCCAGCCATGGAAACTGGAGTCTCCCTTGCCTTCCCTTTTGTGCAACTGTTCCTTCAGACCCCAAGTGGCCCATGTGCAGGAAGTGGCCTCGGTTTCATGTTGGGAGCTCCACACAGGAAGTTTCCCCTTCTTTGTTCACCTCCAGCCCTGGATGCTAGCTTTGCCTGTACCCATCTTTTTATTTTATTTATTTTTTTTAGATTTATTTATTTATTATGTATACAGTATTCTGTCTGCTTGGATGCCTACAGTGAGGAAGAGGGCAACAGATCTCATTGCAGATGGTTGTGAGCCACCATGTGGTTGCTGGGAATTGAACTCAGGACCTCTGGAAGAGCAGCCAGTGCTTTTAACCTCTGAGCCATCTCCCCAGCCCCTGTACCCATCTTTTTAAAGGAAGCTGGAGAATATTATGGCTTTATGTGGTACAGGCCCATCCTGAAGCCCAGGCATTCAGAACCTGACCCTGTCAACGCCAGCCTTCCCTCTGTGACTCAGAATGCACAGCAGAGGGCCCTTTCTAGTTGGCACCAACCAGTGACAGATGTCTTCCAGACTATAGCTTTTCCTCCTTCTCCTCCTCTACTTGTCTTCAGTAACCCCAAGGCTCAAGGGAAATTAGCATATACCTTCCATCAAGGCATCAAGGTTTGTATAAAATGTGGCCTCATTTGATGTTTTGGACTTGTTTATTTTGAGGTGGAGTCTTGCTACCTTGCTTATTCTGACCTTGGGCTCTGCACCTAGTCCTGCCCTGGCTCCAAACCTGTGATCCTCTAGCCTCTGTTTCCCAAAAGGACACCCATTCAGTTTCACAAATCAAGAATAAGTGAGGGCTGGGCTACACCTTTGTGGGTGAGCTGGTGAGCTTGCCTAAGGTCCAGGGTGGCCCTGGCAAGCTCTAGTCATGAACAATATCAATACCTTTATTTGTGTCTTTCTTTTCAGACCAGCTAGACAGCATTGCTACACATAGGAATTCCATTTCTTTCAAGTTAGGGACTTTGTAGAGATTAACCTAAGTGATGTCATGGACTAGAAGCTGCTCAAGCAGTGTGTTGCAGGTGGTTAGTATGTAGTAAACTGTACTGCCATGGCACCCTCTCCATGTTTGACTTTGGGCTCTGTGTCCAGTAATTCCATAACCTCGTCTGTAGCTCAAACTTAGGGGATTAATTGTCATGTGTGAACTTCATTGCTTTAAAATCTTGAGACACCTGCCAGCCCCTCCCTCCTCTCAGACTTGTAATGACATTTAAAAGCCAAACGCCGAACATTTTGAAGCAAAATCCCAGCAGAAATGAACTTTAAACTGGTGAGAGTAGGGGCTGAGAAATCCTTCTGGGAGTCAGAATGAGGCACTTGTGTGTCTGGACTGGTGGAAGGTTTGTGTGTTACCAGAGTGATCTCCATGGTAACAGATCAACATGGCTCCAGTGACAGCTTTAAGCCCAGAGCTTCAGGTTCCCATGAGAAGGGGGATTCTCATAGCAAAAGGAGAGGTCGACGAACACGCCCTTGCTTTGCAGAGAACTCTGGCCATGAAGTGTTATTCCATATAACGGCCACATGTCCCGTTGGACCAACTCTGTCCCCTCTTAGTAAACCAAAGGTCTTCAGAGAGCATATAGTGCTCTCTGGAATTTTCGCTCATCTCACGCAAGGTTTAAATAGCTTTGCAGGAGAATGAGAAGGCAACGTGGAGTCAGGAAGCGCTGACACTGGGGGTGGGGTGGGAAGTACCTGACAGGTTCTTGTTGTTCAGATCCTGAAATCCCCTCCAATAGTTAATTGATCAGTTATATTGAAAGCCTTTGGTGGGATGCATTAGTAGTAAAAAGGCAACTGACATAGTCCAATGACCCTACCATCAAAGAGGAGGTGACGATGATGATGATGGTGATGGGGGTGGTGATGATGAGACTGTGTGTGTGTGTGTGTGTGTGTGTGTGTGTGTGTGGCAATGACTGCATCTGAAATATAGAACGCGGGCTTTGCCTCTTATAAACCATCTCTCGAATGACTTAGCCCAAACCTGGAGGCTGGAAACAAACTGAGGAGCTAATTTTCCTGGAACCTTGGTTACAAAAGGTAATTCATTTGCAGGAAGACTTGCCAAATGCTAGTTTATCTTAAACCACAAAAGAACAGTTGGGACTTCGGTAGAACAATTATGTAATTTGGTAATTTAAAGAACCTCTTCCCTAGGGAATCTTATGACTCAACAGCCAAAGGTGTCAGAGTGGTGAACACACTTTGGCTGTGAGGCCTGGGCTGGGACTGGTTGAGGTGATGGTTTCTGTTGTGTCCATGCAAACAGATCATTTGGGGGGGGGTGTTTCTTTTGTAATGATAATTTCTTCTTTAAGACATTTAATTCTAAGGGTGTGGGAAGTTAAAACCACAGTGACTCAGGGAAAGTAGCTAATTGCTTATTTCCTGTAAAAGGTAGCTGGGCTTCCGGCTTGTCTCCAGCACACTGTCAGCTCCTTCCAGCCATGTAGCCTTCAGCTACTATGTTGCACAGTGACAGGAACAGCTAAGAAAGTTTCTCGTGTGAGTCTCAGGTCTGTCTTTAAAAAACAAAAGTCTAGGCCGGGCGGTGGTGGCGCACGCCTTTAATCCCAGCAGGCGGATCTCTGGGAGTTCGAGGCCAGCCTGGTCTACAAGAGCTAGTTCCGGGACCAGTACCAAAGCTACAGAGAAACCCTGTCTTGAAAAACAAACAAACAAACAAAAAAACCCTAAAGTCTAAATGTTTTGTTTGAAAAATCATTCTGACTCCAAGAGTTGTCTCTGGATGATCCAGGTTCAGGATTTCACCTTGAAAACTTTTGACCGTGTTCATTATTTCCTTTGTCATAACTTTAAGTTTACTTGGTTGGCATGAAAGAATCCTTAATGCAATAAAATCTCATAAGCCCCACGTTAAAAATCTGAATACCCACTCTCTCTCTCTCCCCTTTCCTTCCTCCCCCTTTTCAGTGAAGTGTTTCCAAATTTCGACTGTTTGAGGCTTGAGTCGAAAATGGGAAGTTCTTGTGGTCAATTCTAAATGGCCAAGATGGCGAGAGAGATTTTTAAGGCCATTTCCCTGCTAAACAGTTCTAGTCCCAGGACACCAGCATGACCCAGGTCAGATGTAAATATACATTCTTTTATTATCATAAGCTAGTTTAAGTTGTTTATTCTGTGTGTAAGGAAAAGATCATTTTGGTGGTTCAGAGCCTGCAGAAAGGAGATTCTGTCCTTTGTTTAGCCCAGCTAAGCAGGGGTGTGAAGCACTTTCCTGAGGCTCAGGGTGGAAGGATTTTTTCAGAAACAAGCAGGGGTCTCAGGAACAAAGGCAGTGAGTCTGCGTGCAGCCGTGGGGGACATAGTGCTGGCTCTGGAAGGTGGGAAATGCCCAGCTGCCTGCTCTTGGATGGCCATCTGTCTTGCTTCTCTGAACAAACATCTATCCTTCATCTCCTGGAAGGCTGCCTGCCCTTCCTCTAGAGGACATCTCCCCTTCATCTCCTGTACCAGTGTCCTCCATCCCCCCTGGGTCCTGTCACACACACACACACACACACACACACACACACACACACACTAGGTAGTATGCAGAGGGCAAGGACTACCTGTTGTACCACATGCTAAAGACAACCTGGAGCCCAGGCGGCTGCTATGGAGAGAGACTTTTAGGCTCAGGACCTAACCACCAGGCCAGTGGAAGAAGAAGTTGACAGATCTTAGAAAAGGAGGGAAAAGGAGAAGTGTCCTTTTGGTTAGTTGCCTTTTGCTTTTAATGAAAGAAAGAGGGCAAATGGAGAGTGGTGGACAGTTTGAGGTCCAGGATGGAGATGTCTTCAACACTCAGCCAATTGCCTGAGTTTCATTTTGGCCAGAAAATGGCCCAGTGTCCCGAACGACCACATATAGACCCTGGTTTTCAACCACTCAGGAAGCCTTCTCCTGGAGGCACTGAGGGCTCCCACAGATAGAACTCAGAACATCAAAGGCTGTTTTCTTCCACTTGTTTGTCCTGCTTCCCACGATTCTGGTAGATGACATGTATCTTATATGATCAAAACCTTTGTGGGTGCTTGCCCTTTGGTCCCCGAATAAGAAATAATTATGAGTAAGTGGTATTTAGTGTTAGGAATATTTCCAAAATGTTACTAACATTCCCTGCCGACGCAAAAATTCCCAATCAAGCCAAATCAAAACAAGCCAAATTAAGAAATACCTAGGTTTAATGGGAGATCTGTGCTCTTGGGTGGCCCCAAGGGGGAACCGGGAAGCCGCAAAAAATAAATAAATTAATTAATTAATTAAAAAAAGTGACCCCTGGGAGGAAGAAAGGGAGACCACAGTTCCTCTTTGGGGGGGAGGGGGGAAGCGGGGAAGCGATCACTTAAATACCCTGGGGAGTGGTCTGATCCCACCCACAGGGAGGGGTCAGGACCTGGCCTGCTGGGATTTGGAGTTCAGACCAGGCCTGGGAGCTAGGATAGAGGTGAGGGACAGGGGCCTACGCTCCCAACTTGACATTTAGTTGTCTATTAAGCTTATCAAAGCCTGGGAAACTCACAAGATGTCTGAAATATAGTACTGGTAGACCTCTTCAATGAGCTCTTTTCAAGCACAATTAATCTGGCAAATACAGGGCCCTTTATTGTACTGCATTGCATTTATTTATTTGCACTAATTTATTTGTATGTGTTGCTCATCTGTAGGCCTGAGGACAACCCATGGGAATCAGTCTTTCCTTCCACCGTACGGACTCTGGGGATGGAATGTACATCCGCAGGCTTGGCAGCAGATGCCTTTACCCACTAAACCATCTCCCTGGGCCCCATGGGCCCTTTAGACTCACAAGTTCCAGCCACACTCATGGGCTTAGCCAACTACAGATTGAAAGTGTTTAGAAAGAAGTTTCATCTGTAGCAAACATGTCCGGATGACGTTCCTTGCCGTCATGCCTAAGAAATACAGCCTAACCGCTGTAAACACGGCACTCACATTGTGTTGTGAGTAATGGAGACACGATCTAAAATATCAGGGAAGTGTGAAGGTTCTGTGCAATTACCAAAGCTGATTTGAAAAGTCAAAGTGGATGTAGGCGTGATTCCAACTGTGGCATGCGCGATACCTGTTGACTGCCACTCCAGTCCTTGGAGAACCCAGGGAAAATTGACAAGCAGTAAGTTGTTAACAGTTATCAGAACAAGGGTGGTGTCACTTGAGACCGCCTCCAGGTATTCTCAGCTTTGCAATCACGACCCAGGGATCCAAGATAATAGACTCAAACCTCTCTTCCTCTAATATCTCAGATCTGGACCTAGTTAGATACCATCCCTGTGTGCTCGGTCTGTAATTCCCTACATACAGTTGGGTCATGGCCTCGGAGGAAGCCATGTCTTCGAGAGCAGTTTGTACAGTTTTCTGTAGTTCTAGCTATGTTTGGAGCCTTTTGCTCATAATGGCTAGGAGAAGAGAAAGAGTTGGGATCTGAGAACTGGAGAGATGACTCAGCAGTTTCGAGCACATGAGTTCTTGCAGAGGGATGAAGTTTGGTCCCCAGCACCCACTTCAAGTGGCTCACAAGTACCTGTAATTGTAGCTCCAGGAAATCCAAAACCTTTGGCCTTCATTGGCACCCGCACTTGTGTGATGCTCATTCACACATACACATAACTAAAAGTAGTAACAATTAATTTTAAAAAGACTGGGCTCTAGAGGGATGTTCTTAAGACTGTGACTTGAGGAAGGAACCCGGATGGTGACTGCAGATCTGACGCCAGATGCCAGGAGGTAAGGTACCAGGATGTAGCCTCCTTCACGCAGGCTGTAGGTCTGGAAGTTGACTGTAGAGGAAATCTTGACCATTCCCAGCAAATGTTCTCAAGCTCACAGTGTGATAGGTGTCTTGCAGAATGCTGCAGTTAATCTGTGAAACAGAAGCAGGTGTAGCTGTCTCTCCTCATCACAAAAATGCCTTCATATATATATATATATATATATATATATATATATATATATATATATATCACATCTTCAGCAGTATTGGTTGAATACCTCATGTGTCATGTAGCTGCTACACACTTGATCCCATGATGAGTGAGAACAGATACTTCCTGTGTTCCTTCATGGTTTTCAATTTCGGGGAGAGCCTGTGTATCCCATCAGAGATGCATAGACGCCTTCACTGCCCTAGTGGCTTTCCTGGCTGGAGTCACTCCTGAGTCCACATTTATGGCTTATCACCCTTTGTGTGAGCTGCTGAAAAACCAGGGGAACCAGATAAACTGCACCAACGCTAACATCCAAGCAGCGATCTCTGAACAGTCAGCGGAGAAACAAGCTCTGCCCTGAACATTGTGCTCTTACCGATGCGTGCGTGGCGGTACTGTGTTGATTGCTCTGCTTGTGCCGGCCTGTTTTGTTTTCTGCACTCCTTCCAGTCTGTCCAGGCTAGCATTACTGTCTTGGACTAACCTTTCTAAAGGCTGATTGGGGGAGCTGTTTAGTCTCCTTTCTGCTACAGCGTCAGGCCCCTGAGTGCTGACCATGTCTGCAGCTGTTTCAAGAGCTGCTTATTAACAGCGCTGAGTTTGCCAACTGTGACATAATTGATGACGTTTTCATAGCTCACCTGAGGGCTCCCAGTCAAAGAACAGCGGGGCTTCAGACGTGGAGCTTGCAAGGTGATGGAAATGGACTTCTTATGTTAACGAGTCCCCGTAAGCATGCCAGGACAAAGCCATCACCAGCATGACAGCAGCACCAATGCCCAATATGAGTACCATATTTCTACCCTAGGTTGAGCCTTAATTAAACTAAATGACTCACCAAAAATAAAGAACAGTAGGCATGAGAAAAGCAAACTGTTAGAATAATAAAATCTTGAGCTGGCAGAGTTTGTTTTTTTTTTTTTTTGTTTTTGTTTTTAGTTCTTACAGCATGGATTGCCAAAAGAGGTGGAGCTGTAGGGAGACAGGCGTTTGTGTTTATACCTGCGTGGGCTGGTCACTTTAGACTTCGAGAAGTTCCTAGGATGGAAATGAGAATACCAGCACTCATTTTTAGCCCACTGATGGGCTGGGGGATGTAATTTGTTGATAGCATGCCTTCCGAGTGGCCCACAGAGCCCTGGGTCCCATCTCTAGGTCCACATGAATCAGACATGGTGTCCCATGCATAGCACCCTCAGCGCTGTAGAGCTAGGCCGGAGGATCAGAAGTTCAGGCCACCTAGCTATGTAACAGTTGGAGGCCAGCCTTGACTGTAAACACCAAACTCACTTTTCCGGACAGGATTTCTCTGTGTAGCCCTACTCATCCTGAAACTCACTCTGTAGACCAGGCTAGCTTCGAACTCAGAGCACCTGCCTCTGCCTCTGCCTCTGCCTCTTGAGCACTGGGGTTAAAGGAATGTGCCACTACTGCCTGGCAATTTTTTCCTTGTTTAATATAACTATTCAAAACATGGTTTTGTGGAATGTGTGTGTGCGCACGCGCGCATGCACGTGCATGCACGTGTGCAAAGTTGTTTGTATATGCACACCATGATGTGATGTGATGGTCAAAGGGGAACTTTACGGGAATGGGTTCTGGGGCTCAAACTCAGGCTGTCCAGACTGGTGCCGAGCACCTTTAACCGCTGAGCCAGCTCACCCCCCAGACCATATATACATATATAGTTCATGAAAACCGAAGGAAAGAAGTACGGGGGACTAGATACAGCTGATATCTCTGACTGTAGTCTTCTTTAGTATCAGGGATTATTTTGTGTACAGGGTCCACATCTGTACCTAGCAGCGTGTACTTTGATCCAATCTGTCAGAATGGAAATCTGAGACTGGGATTTCTGTGATTCCCTTCTCACCGTGACTGCCTCTCGATGCTTGGGATATATGTGCTGTATTCTGAGAAGTCCTACTCCCTCTGTCCTCTGTCCACAACCTTGTTTTTTGCCCTCACCTCAGGAGCCCTTTCCATTTCTTGAACCAGTGACAAGTCGCATTCTTCCTCAAATCTTCCTCGAGGTTGCAGCATCCCCCGTTCCTCCACAAAGAGGATAACGTTAGCAGAACCCTCCCTCCTCCCATAGGCCTGCTTCATGGAAGGCTCACCCTCAGAGAACTTCCCATACTCTTAGCTTCTTTTCTTGTCTCCATCTGTCTCTACCCTTCAGCGGCATGAGCTGGGACTGCGCCAGGGCCAGGATGATCACCACAGCACCTCACCGCAACTGCAGCCCAGCGCTCTGCCGCTCTGCCCACCAGCATGGTTCTGAGGTAGTTACAAGTGGGTGCAAGGTTCAGCTCCTGGAAATGCATAAATCAGGCATGCTGACAGAAACCCTAAGGCAGGAGGAGTTAGAGACCAGCCTGGGGTATATGAGAGCCTGTTTAAAAACAACAGCAGCAATTTAAAATGACAAAGAAAATGCTGTTCTTCAGAGTCTTTCCCCCAAAGATTGAGTTATTTTTATCGTCTGTATATGTCTGTGTATACGCCACGTGTGTGTGTGTGTGTGTGTGTGTGTGTGTGTGTGTGTGTAGCTGGAACTAAAGGTATTTGTAAGCTGTCTAATAGGGGTGTTAGGAATTAACGTGGGTGCTCTGGAAGAGCAATACTCACACTTAAATGCTGAGCTGTCTCTGCTGCCTCATACTTTGGGGTCTTCACTGGGACCTGCATCCCTGTCTTAATGCCACTGGCACAAGGTTGCATGAGTGACTACTTAGGAATTTTAGGAATTTTGCAGCTTAGCAGTAAGTACATGGCAGTTGCCAGTTAGAGGTAATTTCACTCTGGACAGCCTGGTCCCCCCTCCCCCCCCACACGCTACCTGGCTCTTTCCTGTGTTCACATATGGCTTTATCTGCTATGGGTTACTGCCAAAAGCTTCCCCAGAAGCAGTGTTTTCTTCAGAAATTGAGTTCCAGTTAGTCCCATCGTGGGTTTCCCGAAGGTGGGGTTTATCTTAACCATCTGAGGTTTCCCGGGACCCAGCTTGACACTAGGTGCTTCATGCTTGTATGAGTGGTTGACCTAGAATCTGACTCAAACACTAGGTGGGGGGGAACCTATATTTATATCCTGCTACCTTTTCCTTGGGGAAACCTGATATCCGGTCTGTCTGTGGTTATTTGACTTGATGCCTGGTGAAGATACATGATTCTTCTATTGGGCCAGAGAACTTTCTTTTCATACATACTTTACCTTGGCTAGCCGTGCAAGCCAGTACTTGGAAGCTAGAAGCAAGAAGATCAAGACTTCAAGATAACCCTGAGCTTCATAATGAGTTTGAGGCTGGCCTAAACTATATGAGAGACCTTGTTTCAAAACAAAACAAAACCCAAAAAGTCACTTTTATTTCAAACGCCGTGAATTGACTCATTTGTGCACAGTTGGCATATTGTGCATTATTAAAAACCGTGTTTCTTTTTCTTCAAAAGTAAAGCCCATCATGTGAGTGATTCCAGTATAAAATGTCTCAGAGTTTTAAACATCACTCTCTTCCACGACTGAGTGTCCAGCCAGCCAGCCCTCCCTCATCTTGTTCCCGATTGTAGCCTAACATTCTCAGACTGTCACACTTGAGCTGCTTTCTGTTTATCTCCCACACAGCCAACCAGACTCGCGCTTGTCCCGCCCGTATCCAGCCCCTGGATCCTCCAGAGCCGCGTTAACTACCCTGCTCCATGCTGCCATAGAGCGGGGCTCCCACCCAATGTGACCAGCGCGTCCCTTCCCTCTCGTGTGAATGCAGGGGCGTGTGCCTTCCTGGATAGACCTCCTTTAACAGGAGGCCTTCCTTGTTGAGAAGCGATGATGCTTTACTGCTTGTGCTTTTGACGATTCTTAGTGGATCCCTGCAGCAATTACAGCACCGTGAGCACAAGGCTGTGCTCCCCCAGAGCTTAGCTGAGTGCTGAACATACCCAGGTCCTGTCCTAAAAAGTTGGAATTCCTTTGACTTTGCTGGTGTGGTACCCCTGTGTGATCTGTGACTGTAGCTGAATGCTAGACCAGGGGATCATGGCATGGATTGCTCAAAAAAGAAGTCAGACGCCAAAAATAGCTTCCATACATAGGCCGCTTAACTTTTCTACCTGGGGAATTGGGACAAAAACATTTCCAGGATGGAAATGACATAGTTCAAGTGATGTAAGCCATTGGCTGCCTGCTACTTTTCCTTTTTTTCTGCCAGAAGGAAAACATAGCATCATGTAGAAAAATCCCCTGCGTTGTTAAATAATCACCGAATGATGTAACCTTTGATACTCAGTAGGGCACGCTGGCCAACACGGGCCTCTAGAACATTCGTTTCTTGGGGTTTCCAGGTAGTCGCTGTTTTCATTCAACAACAGTGATTGGTGTGGACAGCTCCTCCCGCTGTGGCGATTCAGGGCATTGTGAGAACTGTTTTTCTCAAAGGTAAAAGGCGTGGAGAGAGTTGCTGAGCCATGACCAATCATCACGTTCCTCATCCATCTAATGTGCCAGAAAACTCAATGAATGCATACAGCCTATCAGTTCTACGCAATAGCAAATAAATAACATGGCTTTTGTAAAGGTTTGCCCATAATATTTTTTTTCCCTGTGCACATTGCCAGTGGTCTGCCTTTGGCCTTCCCTGATTTTACATGAATGGTAAAAAGCAATAAATAAATAAATAAAAATAAACAAAAACAAAAACAACACACACACAAAAGAAATGGGTTACGCTGAGGCAGTAGCTAGGTGGAAGAATGCTGTCTTCCTAGCATGTTCAAGGGTACGGATTTGATTCCCTGGCCCCACCAAAGGCAAAGGAAGTGAGTGAGTTAGGAATAATTTATTTTCTCTTGTCCTGGAAGACATTTTGATAAGTATTTGCTGAGTTAATGAATCGGTCAATAAATGGTAATTTATTACAAAGTTCCTTCGTGGATCTATTGTTGTTATCTCCTAGTTTAACAGCTGCACTGCTTTTTAAAAGATATTACTGTGTGTGTGTGTATGTGTGTGTGTGTGTGTGCTCGAGCATGTATGCATGCATGTGTATTTATTATGTATGCACACACAACATGCGTAAAATTTCTGCGAATGAATTCCCACTTCCTACCTTGTTTCTGCCACTGAGCAGTGTACTCCAGGCTAGCTGGGCCATCTCACTATATCACTCATGCTGGGATTACAGTTGTCTGTAGCTGATCTTTTACATGAGTTCCAGAAATGAGCTAAGGCTGTCAAGCTCACGCCTAGGCAAGTACTTGCACCTACTGAGCCAACCTGGTCCTGCTTTTTTTCTTCTTCTTCTTTCTTTTTTTCCCCTTCCTTTCTTTTTTATTTTTTTATTTTTATATATTTTTTTTGAAGTTGAAACCGTCTTTGCTCCTTAGTTTCCAGCTTCTTAGATGAAGGATGAACATCGTGGGTATATGGATGAGTTGACCAGCATGCACAAGAGCCTGTCGGTTGCTTGTAACAGGTGCTAGCAAATCATGGTGGTCTCAGCGAGTGTCCCAATTCCATTAGCCTCCTAGCCTGCCTGAACCACAGAACAGTGGAAAAACTGACTTCAAGAAAGTGATGAGTATACTTTCTTAAAGTGTAGTGTCCATCTCTTTGGAATTGTTTATTTCCATTTTGTTAAACACACACACACACACACACACACACACACAACAATAACAGAAGAAACCCAAGTAGCCTTAGTCACTTCTGCTATTTGTCTAATAAGAGTAGAGAACTTAAAGATAATACATTTTAATTTGTTGCCCAAGCACTGGTGTTTTATCACAGCCACAGGAAGGTAACTGATCCAGGCCTGTGCCAGGAATCACTCGCTCTTCACCTGATCTCGGTGTCTCTTTGCTCTTTGGTTTCTGTTTTACCACATGGAACCAAATAGGCCATGGTTTTTCTGCATATTTTCTAGAGACAGATGGGACCGTGGAATCAGATGGCAATGTGGATGTCAGTTCTGCTGCATAACCCGTCTCTGTAGTTCTCCTAATGAATATAAAGTACTTGTTGAATATGTAGATATAGAATCTAGATAAACGTTTTATTGACATAGCATAAGTTTTATGTTAATACTTTAGATTTACGTATCTGTATTATGTTTCTGATTGGTCTTTGCTTTGGCAACAAAAGGGCCCCCGCCTCATTCTTTGACCACTGTCCCCTCCCCCTTCCCTGCCCCTTGCCTTGTGAACATTCAGCCTGTTGAGTTCTGTGAAAATCGACCAAGGCGAGTCTAGCTTTACGCTGCCATTTCACTTCCTGTTTTCGTTTGGAGACAGATCTCACCACACAACCCAGAACTTCCCACATGCTAGGTCCACAGGTGTGCACAGCACCTTTTAAAAACCTTCCTTTCTTCTTAAGACCCAGATTGGATGGGTGTTCCTTCTGTGTTAATCTCATGGAAGGGGTAAGACAGGATCCGTGTAAGAGCCCGAGGCATAGCAGTAGACCCCGCCCTCCAGGTAGGCATCGGCTGGCCTCCACATGCTTGATGTTTACATGTTTTATGCTGTGTAGCTCTCACACGCTGTGTGTGCTGTAAATGACACATGTTCGCCGTGGCGCAGTGGTTCTGCGTTTCAGTGTAACCTAGAAGAAACTGTCAAGACAGACTGTCAAGTTATTCGCTGAAATGTAGATGTGCTGCCTGGCTGTCCTCAGAGTCTGCACCAAGTGCCCTCGTTGGCTTCGCCAATCTGTTCGCAGTGAACCTGGAGCCTTCTGGTTTGTCTTACACAAGGGTTGCTCTTGGGTCAGAGTGAACAGATGGTTAATCAGCCCGTCTACTCCCAGTGCTTTCAACAGAGAAAAAGAAATCATCTTGCCTCAGAAGAGTTTGCATTGAGCTGGAACATGTCTGTTGTCTACTGGGTGGGATACGGCTTCTTCTTTTGCTCATGATAGGCAGTGCACGTATGTATTTGTGTTTTTCTCCCACTTGTGATGAAGGGTTTTTATGTTTTGTTTCATGGACTCTGTGTGGTAGGATGTTCACTGGTGCCATAGAAAGACAGGGACTTGGGCCCTCTGGGCAGTGTGGCACTACTCTATTACATAGGTGGCAAGGGAACAGGCTCAGAGTCAGACGGATTTTCTTTTTAAGACAGGGCTTCATGCAGTACAGGCTAGCCTCAGACTCACTGTGTAGCCAAGGACGATCTTGAATCGCTGATCCTCCTGATGTCACTTCCTAAACTCTGGGATTCTTGGTGTATGCTCATGAGATAGCCTTTCTTCTTGGTTCTCTCTACCTATCCCCTCTCTCCTTCTATCCCTGTTATACTTTATCTCCTCCTTCCCTGCCTCCTCTTCCCTCCCCACTCCTCCCTCTTTGCCTCTCTTCTTGCTAGTGTTTGAACCTGGGAGCTACATCTCCATCCTCTAGATGTGGGTAAATTCTCAAGAAATAACTTACAGCCACAGTATCCAAAAAATACGTTATGTTGGCGTATATGTGTTTAAATAAGATAACCTCAAGTACACCAGTGTAAGAGGGCAACTAAGTTATCGCATGTGTAAGGAAAACACGGGTGATACACGTGTGTAGAGCTCTCCTGCTGGCTGCAGAAGCGGTAGGAGCGGGATTTTGAAGGGCCCAGGGCATTCCACCCTAAAGAGTTTAGATCTCCTCAGGAAAGTTACATGACACCATAGAAGAAATTTAAGTGGCCCCAAGAAGTGCATTTAGAAGTCTCTCAGTGGTGGCAGCAGTGAATACAGTCATTCAGCTGAGAGCAGACCAGTTGTAGATAAGACTGTGCCTACTAGGTGAATGAGACGGACTGTTCGAGGGATATCAGACATGTGAGCGAGACTGTCCCTAGGTAAATCCTTGTGAGTAATGATTCAAACGTGAAAAAAATTATTCTGGCTCACGGCCTCCGTCTGGTGTTCTTGGTCCTCCCGCCTTGGGCATAAGGTGATGAGCACCATGGCAGAGAGCATGTAGGCAGAGCAGAGGTGTTCATCCCATGAGAGCATAGAAACAGACAAGAAGGGGCAAAGCAAGACAGACCCTCCAAAGATGGACCTAGCCAAGTCGTCTTCATAGCCCACTGAGGAAGTCCCCACCCACATCCAAGCACCTTTCTGTGGATGGATGGAGACCTTTGACAGATGGATGCGCCTCTGTGGGATGCTTCATACCCAGACTCTACAGGAGGGCGAGACCAGCGCTCAGGTGAAGAAGTGCAGAATGGAGAGCAAGAAGGACAGCTCCCTGAGGGGCGAGAATAAGGCATCACTGTGAGAGGATACAGGCTTGTCCTTGAAAGACTGAGAAAGGACAATCTGAAGACACAGTGAATCATCCTGCCCAACCCAGCAGTGAGACAAGGGCCTCAGAAGGTGTCTTTAGCTTCCGTGAGTAAGGAAGTCACAAGAAACCCAGGTGACGCTTGGTTAATCCCCACTCCCCTTCACCCTTCTCTCCGGGATGTCATATAGGCCGGGCTGTCTCTGATATAGTTGAGGATAACCTTGATTTTTCTGTTCCTCCTTCCTCCTCCACCTAAATGTTGGAATCGAAGGTATTCATCACCAGACCTGGTCTATATGGTGTTGGTGCATGCAGATAAGCACCCTGCCGATTAACTGTATCCCCAGTCCATGGGGGACAGTTTCTGTAGCAGGAGTGATTGTCGTGGGTTGACACGTGGAAGACAGTGATTGTGGAAGGTTCTCTGGTGGACAGACTATATATAATCTAGAAGCTGGAGGGCAACAGTGAGGGGAAGAAGGGTTTGTTTGTTTGTTTTCTGTTGTCTTGTCTAAGTTCTGCCAGTGCAAAATTTCTGGTAAGACCAGAGAACTGAACATTTACGAAGGATAAGGGGTGATTTGTGGGAAGTGGTTTCCTTACAAAAGTGGGGAAAACATGCAAAGTCAAGTCAGAATGGAGTGGTTTTTCCTTTTTAATAGCAGAATGGACATTTGCTGCCTATGATTAGCGGGGAAGCATGCACACACGTGAGATCTTGTTTAATTTTAAATTCCCACTTTATTGCCATCTTCCCACCCCACCCCCACCAAACCCCTTCCCAAGCCCAAGACAGAGCAAGGGGCAGCGGAGAGAGAGGGTGCTGGGTATCACAGGAACATTGCTGGGTGTGTGGGGCCAGGCCTTGCCTCCCCATGAGTTTGTGCGGCTGCATCTTCATCTGTCTGTGCTACTTACACCAGGATGTCAAATCTCCGTGAGGACACTGTCTAAAGCAGAGTGAGAGCCACTGAGGCTGGCTGGGTTCAGGGACTGCAGGCAGGGAGAGCAGTTAAATCCCCAAGGTGAGAACTTGGTCGCCGGGGTTAAAAGGACTGGATAAGAAGGGAGTGTGTCTCCAGTGACTGATGGGCAGAGCGTGAGCTGGAAAGGCAGTAGGGTAGGGGGTGCATACGCCATTGTAAAGGCTGTTTAACTTTTTCAGTGAGAATTTTAAGTGGGTGGCCTGATGTGGTATGATTATGACTTGAGAGAATTCCTGTAAAGTAGGGATAAAGAGAAGGGAAGAAGCGGGGTAAACGCATAAAGGATTCTGGGGAGCCTGTTAGCAGCAAGTCCATTAGAACATGACGTCAGTGTTGGACCGAGCAGCTCCTTACCTGCCAGACATCCTGGCCTTTGCACTTCTCTGTATATGCGGGGTATTGGTTGCCAGTGCCCCCTGGCCCACTCTCTTCTCTTCCCCTGGAAATGTGCACAAGTGCGAAGCCTTTAAAACTAGTGCCCACCCTAATGCTGCCAATGCTCCTTCCGTGATGTTTCCCCCGACACACACAGATACCTGACACAGCAGCTTAAGGGAGGAAGGATTTCTTTTGGGTCACAGTTTCAGCAAGTCTCAGTTCATCATGGTGAGGAAAGCCTGCCAGCAGGAGCTTCCCAGTTGTAGTAGCTGGAGTTGGTGGCAGGCCACTGTTCACATGGTGCTGCTAATAAGGAGGCAGAGACGTAGGCTGGGACTAGATGTAACCTGTATAGGTCAACACCCTGTTTTTGCCAGTCAGGCCCACCTCCTAAAGATCCACAGCCCCCCAAAACAGTGCCTCCAACCGTAAACCAACTCTTCAAATACATGGACTGCGAGCTGAGTGAGGGACATTGCACATTCAAACTGCAACACCCTCTATAACATCACCCTTGGATGTAGTTTTTATTTTACCTGCTGATGTATTTGTTTATTTATTAATCGCCTGTCCCTCTGGCGCCTCCAAGAACTCCCGCCCCCGAGGAGTTGCTTGCTAAGTGTTTGCCTAATCGATTACGGAGTGAAGTTCATCGGTCTCCAGGCACCAGTTTTGCCACCATTGTCATGAGTAACCGTCGTGACAGGACAAGTGTTTTTCCCTCACCATATGTCCCTCTTTCGGAAAGGCTGGATCCATCAAGCTCCACATATCTTCCGAGCAGAGTAGAAGTGTGTCACTAAGCCACCGAGCCGCTTTCTTGGCTCCCAGCGTGTCGCGCGCAGCCTTGCATTCAGTTTGCATTAGGCTCTGTTTCTTTTTTTAGTCGGGTCGCTCGCTCGTCACAGTCCTCCAGCTTAAACTCTTGAGTAACTCTGGACGTTGGAGTTTTCTGAGAACTTGAGAACGGGATGAATGAGGCTGCCAATAGCATGCCTTCTGTGCCTGGCGTCTAATTTTGGCTCTTGCTTTAGCAGGCACCATTGCATAATTATAGCCATTGGCTTCAAAAGGTGACCACATCGCCCGCCCGCCGGCAAGGGAGGATTGGAGGCTGCCCTAGTTAGCACTAACTGTCACCTTGAAGCAGCCTAGGTTCACTTGCAAAGGCTCAATCAAGTGATTTTCCTTATCTGTTTGGTCTGTGGGAATGTCTTGAGGAATTTTCTGCATTGTTAATTGGTATAGGAGGGCCCAGCCCACTATGGGCAGGACCATTCCCTGGGCAAGGGAGTCTGGTCTGCCTAATAAGGAAGCTAGCTGTGTACGAGCCTAAGTGAGCCATCGAGCGAGCCAACAAGCAGGATTCCTGCTTCAGTGCCTTGCCCGGCTTCCCTCTATGATGGGCTGAGAGCTGGAAGTGTAAGTGAAATAGGCCCTTTCCTCCCTTGGGTTGGTTTTCTTGTGTTTTATCACAGCAGAAAGCAAACCAGAAACTGGCACAACAGGGAAGCAATGCTGGGATGTGAGCACAGGCTGGGTTTCTGGGTTTGTTGGTTTGTTGGTTTGTTTGTTTGTTTTTAAGGAGACCTGCAGTTTGGTTGGTCTTCATATTATCCCAGACCTTAAGCTTTGGTCAGCACCAAGCATGACTTCCTTAGGGGAGGCACTGTGAAGCTGTCCTTTCTGGTCTTTCCATATCAGTTTCCGTGCCCGAACCCCATGTTTTGCAGTCTTTCCCTTAGTGAAAAATCTGTATTACTAAATAGAAGTTTGTTTGTTTTTCCAATTTTGCCTAATTAAATACTTAATAGAATTCTATTAAGTATCAAATAGTTGAAAAGTAGCACAGATTACTGCCATAATTCTAAAATAAAAGCCAGGGCTTCATTGGGAGAAAGATTCTTTGTGTGTGTGTGTGTGTGTGTGTGTGTGTGTGTATATACACACACACACTATGAATTGAACTCAAGACTCACACATGCTGGACAAGCGCTCCACCACTAGGATGATGTCCCCAACCATTCCCTGCTATGTTTAAGAATACTAATAGAATACTTTTTATAGACCCTCAGTGCTTGTGTAGAGGGGCTTGACATCTTACTGTAATTTTATTCTTTTGAGACCATATAGTTGTATAGCCCTGGCTGGCCCTGGTACTCACTGTACAGAGCAGGCCGACTTTGAACTTGGAGCTACCTCCTGGCTCAATCTCCCCTAGTGCTGGGATTCCAGGTGTGTGCCCCTGCACCTGTCTTGCTGGTCTGGATCTTAAATGTGTATGTGCATCCAGAGACAGGACAGTGGTTTCTCTCCTGGACAGAGCCCAGCTGGAAAAGGAAGTGGAGAGCCCTGGGCCTGTGATTGCTCAAGACTCTGCTCGAATATACACGCAGGGACTCCTTGCCTGTGTCCAGGCCTGCTGCAATGCCTCTCTGCAATCCTCTGGGTTGGGGAGAAGTTTGATGTCAAAGGATAGTGGCTAGTGTTGAAGGAACAGATGCCAGCCCTTCTGGAACTCTCCCTGGATGGATGACCCCATTTCAAGCACTTCCTCCTTTGATGTGTACCTGCCTTGGCTGACGCTGATACCAGGCATCACATGCTGCAGCCGCAGTGGCCAAATGGTGTCCCTGAATGAGGTCATAGGGTGCTACAGGCCTGGAGTAGGAGGGAGGCTGCAGCCAGAAGCCAGCCTGTCTACTCCAGGTGTCCCAAGGTGACTCTGGACTTTAGGACAGTGTTGTAAAGTTAAGCCTGCGGATGAAGCATGTGGTGTCTCTGCTTGCGGCTGGAGTGACAGATAAGAGAATACAGTGGCTGCTGGTTGCTGCTGGTGAATGAGCATTTTCTCTTAGAGGCAGGAATGAAGCTGTGCTCTCCATCACGAGACCACTGGTGGCGGACGGCACTTAGTAATCTTCATTGAGCTCCACTGTGAGAATAAATTATCCTCAGGTCCCCAAAATTTTGACAATAAAACTAAAATATGTCAACTGGTTGTAGTGACCCATGCCTTTAATTCCAGCACTTGGGAGGCAGAGGGAGGTGGATCTCTGTGAGTTAAAGGACGGCCTGCTTCACAGAGTGGGTTCAAGTTCAAGGACAGTCTGGTATACAGAATGGGCTCAAGGACAGCCACAGCAACGTCGTGAGACCCTGTCTTGAAAAAAAAAAACTAAAATTAAATTTTAAAAAAATCATTAATAACTTCCTATTGATTTTATGTTTAAATGACACAAATTTCAATTAATGGGGCTAAGCAGGTTGTTTTATTAAAAGTACTTTCAACTTTGTTTCTCTCCACTTCTTTTTATTCTGGACATAAAATCATTTAAAATTGCATTGTAAGGGTCACATTGAGTTTCAGCTGGAAGCACTGGCCTAAGGTAAGATTCTGGGGAACTGGAAAGGTTGCGCTGTGGGTAAGAACATGGACTTTTCCTGTGGAGGATTCACATTTTGATTCCCACATCTGTCTGCATGTCACACCAGGTCCAGGAAACCAGATGTTCTCTTCTGGCCCCCGGGAGCACCTGCACTTACACACACACACATACCTCCACACACACATGCATGCGCGCATGCCTCCACACACACATGCATTCACACATGCCTCCACACACACATGCATGCACGCATGCCTCCACACACACATGCATGCACGCATGCCTCCACACACACATGCATGCACACATGCATTAGAAAAATAAAAACAAATCTTCAGAAAAGTATAGGTTTTCAGAGTGGCTCAGTGGGCTAAGGAGATTTCTGCACAAGTCGGAAGCCCTGAGTTTGGTCTCCAGGATCCACATAAAAAATGGAAGTAATCTAAGTCGCCTTATTCATGTATGTGCTGTGGTGTGTGCCTTCCCACATCAAAAGCACAATAATAACAATTAATAAGTGCTGTACAGTAGGATTTCTAGATGTTAAAGAGACTGGGACTCACTCTTCTTTTTACAAAAGAGCAAGGTGAGATCAGAGAATGGAGTTGACTTGGTCAAAACCACACAGTGAGCCAGAAGAAGGCCCCAGTGCATTTCCTTGAAGATTCGCTTTACTTGAATAAAGTAAATAAAGTCCACGAAGCAATTGCTCTGATACAAGCGAGGCAACCAAAGCTTAGATTCCAGTTTGGTTCAGTGCGCTGTCAACTTTAACCTGTGTCGTGGCTGAGCACGGAGCTCAGTGGTTGAGCGCGTGTTTAGTGTGCAGAGGGCCCCGAATTCAGTTCTCGGCATCAGGGGAAAATATCTTATTTGTGTTCTTGAATGGATTCTTTCACCTCCTTGCTTTGGGGGCGGAACCTTAATTGCTGGAGAAAAGCGCAGTAAGAAAACATTTACACGCCAGCTGTATACACAGACCCCTCTCTCTTCAGCAGACACTCTTAAGCCATCAAGGCTGGCTGGAAGTAAACCGCCACCCAGCTCATTTGTCATCATTTCCAGGCGCTGAGGACCCGGGGCTGTGCTGGACATGGGGCTGGACTAACTGCAAAGTCTATGCTAAAGAGTTCTAAAATGCATTGTTTAAAAAGAAGACCGAGTGTGGGTAGTCATCGTAACATTTTGCTCACTAATGGGGTCTTCTGTTTTGCCTCCACAGTGCATAACCAAAACTTAGCATTCCTGCCTTTAGAAAAGAAATCGCCCATGAAAAGCGAGTCTTGAGAGCGTGGTGCGGTGAGGTGCAGTTGAGGAACCGCACAAGCGGAAGGACGCAAATGTGACTCCATGTGTCCTTGTTATTCCCTGCTCACTTTTCCTCTGTGCCGTCGTTTCTCCAGTGACGCTTTCTGTAAATTTTGTCAGGGTTATTATTGCTTATGTATGCCATCAAGAATGCAATAGCTCCACGATGCCTCGGCCTCTCTGGTGTATTTTTGGTCTTTTTCTCTATGCTAGAGAGGTGAATTCTTTCAAGTCCTCTCACTGATTCCTCCTCAGATTTATTTATTTTTATGTGTAGGAGTGTTTTGCTTGCTTGTATGTCTGTGTACCTTGTATATGCAATGTCCTCGGGGTACCGAAAGTGGTTCTGCTTGTAATTAGTGTTAGAACCCTTGAAGCTGGATCTCCTGGAACTGCCCACCTGCTAGTGACACCTGGGTGCCAGCTGCCCCTTGTCCCCTGCTGCCCTCCGCCTCTCCCCTGCATATTAGCCTCACCTTCCTCTTTCATAGTTTATTCTCTGGATTCACTGGGGGGAAATTGCGAATCGCTTCCTGAGAGATGGGAAGAGAAGAGTAAGTTTTTTGTTTTGGTTTTTGAGATTTTGAATGTCTAAGAGATATTTTTCCCATTTCCCCGGGGTAGGGTTTAGATTAGACCTGGTTTCCCACAGGACCTGGAAGGCATCGCTCCATTGTGTGTGTGACCACAACATTTATAGCTTTAGTCTTGGTGTGAGTTCATTTCTTGGTTTTGTCCTCTGTGAACATTCAGTCCCCAGGTTCTGTGTGGTCAGAGTACTGTACTCCATCTGGAATGTCCCCGTCAGCTTGCAGATTCATTTCCTTCCATCCTAGGAAGGGGTATGTGGGGTGGTTTGTTTTTTTTTTCCCCCTCCAGAAACAGTCATTAGAAGGTTGGCTGGTGCTATCATATTTTCTTATCTTGGCTCTTTATTTTTTAACCTGTTTTTTAAGTTCCTGTTTGGGGGCCATCCCACACCTTCCCTTCTAACGCTGCTACTGAGTTTTACTTTGGTGGGTTTTGTTCATCTTTGTCGTTGACTTTTATCTTTCTGTTTTTATGTTAGTGTGTATACACATCCACATGCATATCCATCACATGTTTGTGGGCACACGT
The DNA here is from genome assembly GCF_014885135.2 of Alexandromys fortis. Lineage (NCBI taxonomy): Eukaryota > Metazoa > Chordata > Mammalia > Rodentia > Cricetidae > Alexandromys > Alexandromys fortis. The sequence continues at coordinate 1,656,521 of NW_026068095.1, read as the reverse complement.
GTGTCCAAGTTCTTGTGTGTGTGCGCATGTGAGCGGAGGGCGGAGTTGGACATCAGTATCTTCCTTGCTTGCCACTTTTACTGAGGCAGGGTCTCTTGCTGAACCCAGAGTTGACACAGATTCGCCTTGTCTGGCTAGCCAGCTTCTCCTCTGTGCTGTAATTTGGTCTTTGTTGTTGTGCTCAAACACCATGACTAAAAATATCTTGAAAGGGAAGGGCTTCTTTGACCAACTTCACATCACAGAGAGACAGAGAGAAAGAGAGAGAGAAAGAAGCCTACCAGCATACCCTGCCTCTGCCCCAGAGTGCTGGGGTATAGGCCATCTGCCATTCTGCCATGACTGTCTGTTTTTTGGGTGGTGCTGGGAACCTAAGGTCCAGCACCTACGTTAGCGCAACAGGCACTGTACCAGCGGAGCCAGCTCCTCAGCCAGTTGATTTGTTGTTGTTGTTAAAGGCATACGCCACTCACTACTGCCCAGCTTGTTGATATGTTTCATGTGACACTTGTAATAATTCTTGGAGAATTTCATGTAATAGAACTTGCTTGTGCTCCCTCCCTCCTCCTCCCAGATCCATCAGTCCACTCAGAAATAATTGTCTACCTCTATAATGTTTATCGACACTATCGCACCTAGAGGCCTATCTTGACCACAGAGTTCATAGCTTCTTCTAGTCCTGTGGAAGGTTGCCAGCAGGAACCTTCTTGCTTAGTACCAACTGGATGTCTCCATATCTTTGACCAAACTCTACAGTGTCTTCTGCAAGAGGCTCTAACCATCAACGTGTGGTAGGCAACTAAGAGCAAGGGCAGTGGCCTGTGCTGCTTGGGACTCTCTACGACTGACAGACATCTTGTGGGGAAGTATCTTACAGCTTGCACTGGACCTATGGCTTCTAGGAAGAGCATTATCCCCAACGTGGGATGACCCCAGTTATACTCCTTTCTAGAAATAGTATAAAACAATAGATTCCTACATGACATTTTCAGTCATTCTTGGTGAGTTATTCCTCACTCCACCCTCCCCTCCCTTCCTCTCTCTCTCCCCACACAAACCATTTTCTTCTTGTTGATATTTTCGAGACAAGGTTTCACTGTGTAACCTAGACTGGCCTTGAACTTGGATTCCTCCTCTCCCAGCTTCTCAAGTGCTGGGATTTCTGACGCACCTCTATTTTTGTTTCTGTTTTACGCTCTGTTCTTTCCACTCAAATACCTGGTGATCTGTGCCCCTGTGTCCCCATTTCAAGTTAACAGAGCCTAAGGCACTGGTTGGGAATCCTGTGTCATCTTTGGACTTCCCCAGGAGAAGGTGACCCACATACGCGTATTATTGGGACACCACTAGGTTAATACCAGCCTATCTTTTGGCCTGGCTAGGCAGAATCCCCAGAAGTGGTTGTGTAAGTCTGTCAGCTTCCTGGGAGAGCGGGCAGAGAATGGGAGGTCATCACGCATGTGTTCTTTTGGTCCCCTGTGTGTGTAAACTTCCAGTTCATCCCACCCACTCTTTCTGGTGTTAGCTCTGTCTGGCTATGCTAGATAGAACCACAGAGTGTGTGCTGCAACCTGCCGAGACTCCTGGTGTGACTGGTGCCACCGAATTCTGACCCTTTTGAGATCGTGCCATGTGTACCTGCAGTTACCTCACTGCTCACTCCTGGGTGACCGGCATTTTGCTCTCCGTTGTCTGTTGAGTGGATCTCCATTGACTGGTTAATCTGCTTTGCTTTGCTTTTGTCTTCTTGTTGACAAAAGCCTGGTTGTTATCTCTTCTGTCATCTTTGTCCCTGTGGATCTCTGCTACTTTACAGGCACCTGGGAACGAGAACAACAGAACTGAAATGAACTTGGTCCTTTGATGAATTCCGACAGTCTCTCTGCACACGTGTTCTTACGTATAGCAAACTAGGACTCCTGAGGCGGGGACTCTCCCTCCATAAGTTACTATTACCATTGATGAGTACCGTAGACGCCTCTAACTTCTGTCGCTCGTTACATAGAATTTTTGTAAGGTTTGGCTGCAGGGGCAGGTCCTTGTCTCTCTGTCGGTGTCCTTGGTTAAGAGAGATCAATAAGAAAATCAGACTTAAACCCAGATAGCTGTTCACTTTGACACTAAATTCTTATATTTGAATGAAGCATTTTTGTGCGAGTTACTAAGTAGCTGCCATATATGAAGCATTCAAAGCTGTGAGTGACACATAGTACTCTATTATTGCTGTTGTTGTCTACTGTGTTTTGTTATCCATGACGATGTTTCTAACACCTTAAGGTAAGGTCTTAGCCTCATACTCTCTTCTGAAGTTGAGAATGACCTTGAACTCCCGACAACCCAGCCTCTACCCCCCAAATTCTGTGATTATAGAAGTGTGCCACCACACCCACTTGGAATATGACAAACCCACCTGATGATCTTTACAAAACATCCTGTATCCCCTACCCCACCCCACCCGCCAAAAAATCCTGTATCTCTTGTCAACCATACCAAGTCACTGCCTCTTAGGTTTGCTTCTAGTATCAAGGCAAAGTAGATCTTCAGTGTTTTAGGAAACAAGTAGGCAGGGCATGTGGGCAGCCACTGGGATGGGAGCATCGCTGATAGAATTTAGCATGTGCTAAAATTGGTGCAGGAAAGTGGGATCGTTGATGGAGCAAAGGAGCCAGCCCCGAGAGCCAAGCCTAGAAGCAGAGTATCTGTACACAGCAAGGGAATAAAACACAAACATTATATCTACAGTTATCTATCTGTGTGTGTATGTATGTATCCATCCATCCTATCTATCTATCTGTCTGTCTATCTATCTATCTATCTATCTATCTATCTATCTATCTATCTACACACACACACACAGTAGACAGACAGACACACATACACACAGTAAAACGTGGACACCCAGGTCCTGCTGGCCCAGCACAGAGCAGCAGTTGGGAGCACACTGACCCCCCTTCCTTCTGATGTTCCCCCTCTGTTTAATCAGCTCCCTCCTGGTGAGGAGACCCTGCAGAAGAGGCCCCCGTGGGTGTGCGGTCCTGCTCTCCCACCACAGCCGGGCAGTCAAGTGTTGGCCCGAGTCAGCTAAGCTTTTACTGACACTGGGTGGGACCCTCCTGAGTCGGTGATGAATGACTCTCTTAAGTCAGTCCTTGTTTCAGAGCTGGGTCTCATCTGCTAATGGAGCTCCATTTTCATCCATCTGCTGTAAAACTAAACTGAGTTGCTGAGCTAAGGGCAGGGGGGCGGTGGAGCAGTAAGTTTTATTTGTTTGTAAGTGACTCAGAAGGCTCTAAATGGCTATTTTATTTCATGATTAATAGCAGCTTTTTGTTTAAGACAGTGTTGGTGAAGTATTTTGATACGAATCATGGCTGCCCCCACCCACCCCCCGGAGAAGGATGGAAGATGCAAACTATAGAATTAACAGATCGCCCTGAGATTTACATTTTAATGATGCTAGCTGGTGTCCGCACACCTGGAATCCCCACATTTGGGAGGGATCAGGGATGGAAGGCTGGCTTTGGTTACCTAGTGAGTGGATGGGCACCCTGGGCTACTCAAGACCCCTTATCCAATAAACAGAAGCAAATTCAAATGCTTCTGTCAGGTGGGGTGGCACACACCTATTATCCCAGCACTTGAGAGGATGAAATAGGACTTGAATTTGAGGTCACCTTTGCTGATTCAAGAGGCAAAATTAAGGCCTCATGAGATTTGTGGACAGACTGTCTAAAAGGAGAAAAAAGGCAGGGAAGGATGCGCCAAGAGATGGGAAACAGGCTGGGAGAAGATGATGCTTGACTCTAAGGAACTACTCTTCATAATTTTTTAAAAAGTTTTATTTCAAATTCTCTCTATATTGTGGGAATTGGAGTCAGCTTTCTTTTGAGCCACCAGCTCATAAAAAGTGACGCAGAGACTTATTATTAATTATAAAAGCTTGGTCTTAGCTTAGGCTTCTTTCTAACTAGCTCTTATATCTTCAGCTAACCCATTTCGGTTCATCTACATGCCGTTGCTTGGCTCCTGGCTTTCCCCTCTCCTCCTGCATGTCTTGCTTCCTTTACCAGCTGGTGACTCCGCCTTTCTTCTTCTCAGAGCTCTCTCTGTCTAGAAGTCCTCCCCCTGCCTAGCTATTGGCTGTTTAGTTTCTTTTTAAACCAATCACAGTAACATATTTTTGCACAGTATAAGGATTAGTCCACATCAGGGAAAAGTGAAGAACGATACTGGAACCTTCAGTTGGTGGTACAGACTTCCTGGGGACCAGGTGCCAAGTCTTGTCCTGAGCATGTGGCTCCTGGTAACTCATCTGTCCTTTGAGGAGGATCTGGTATCATCTCCAGACGGAAGCCAGGGTGACGGAGGCATCGTCTGTCTTGCTCACATGCACACTGGATCACTGCTGGCTTCATCACCATAATGTCTAGGCTTGGAGTTCTTCGTGGGCCTGTCTTATGCATCTAACTTTATCAGGGGGCTCTCTGAGAACGGAGATGAACCCCAGCCCAACAGATGTTTAGTATCACTGTCTTCAGCTAGGATTCAGTCTAGGTCTGAATCTAAACCCGGGAAAATGATTTCTGTCTCTTGAGTATTCCATACCCAAAAACTTGGAAACGACAATGTTTCACAGTTTGAGTTCTTTTCAGAGTTTTCTTTTAATATTTAATATGCACACTGAACCATCCTGAGGAGTGGACACAAGTCTAAGTAGGAGACCCACTTAATGTTTCATATACACGTAATCGTCATTTTATACATTGTCACAGTGACCTGCACCTGGACTGCAGGCTGTCACGTGAGATCAGTCGTGGAATTTCCTGCCTGTGGCATCATGCCCGCTCTGCCTTAGCTACTTTTCTCATTCTTGTGACAAAATGCCTAGCAGGAGGAACTCAACAAAGGAAAACTTTGCCACCGCTCACAGGCTGCGGGGATGCAGGGTGTCGTGGCGGGGAGAGTATGGCAGCAGGGGTGAGGGACAGCTGGTCTCAGTGTCCTTGGCAGGAAGCAGGGAGAGGTAGATGCTGGTGCTTAGCTCGCTTCTCCTTGCTGTTCAGTCCGATACGGTGCTGCCCACGTTTAGGGTTGGTCTTCCGTTGTTCTAGATACATCCTTGCAGACACGCTCAGAGGTGTGTCTCCTAGGTGATTTTTAGATCGTGTCTAGTTGACCACGGAGATTATGTACCACGGGGCCCTCAAAAAGTTGTGGATTCTGAGACATTTTTGAATCGTGGAATATGTGGGATTGGGATTTTGGGGGCAGGCATGATTATCCTGCTTTTGATCTGTTTTGCCACTGAGGAGACCGTGAAGAAGGACCTGGAATGAAAACTAAGTCTCTTCCCTGTTGCCTTGGGTAGCACTGGGCTATGTCTGTGCCCCAGGCCTGGCCACAGATGAAGCCAGGAAGGGTGGCATGGGAGAAAATGGCACAGGGCTGCATGGGCAGCAGGGAACGGCGTCCACCTACTCTGTTTATTTGCCTCCCCATTTATCTTTCTTCCCCCTTCTTCAGAAAAGACGTGGATGCTGAGATCATCCCAGAGAAATCTAAAATAAACGCCATGAGAAAAAACGGCCCCTCTGGAAAGCGCCTTGTTCTCCTGCTGTTTGTAAATGTGAACCGCTCAGCAACTGGGCAGCTGCGCGGGTATAAATATAGCCACAGCACTGACGCCGGCTGAATCCTGCTTTCTTAGAAGCTCGCTGGGAACCCACGGAAGTTAGGGAGCAAGCAGTAAAGCTCAGTCAATCCACCAACCTCCTCTCCGTTTCTCTCTCCACCCTGGACCTTGGTGTGGGTGTTGAGGATAGAAGTAGCTCTAAGAGCATGCTGGAAATAGCCCTTGGCACTGGATGCTGGTTAAGCTCAAAGACAGGGAAGATGCTTCCTATATAGCTGGCCCCTGCCTGACCCTTAGATCGGGGCTATTTTGGCCATTCTGTGATCTCAAGAGCATGCTTTCAACCCAGCTGCTTGGGCACAAGCAGGTTTTCCAGCGTGAGCTCTGTCCGGGCACTTGGCGCCTCTCCACTACCTCTGCGCTCAGCTATCTTATTCTGACTCGACTCAGCTGTCTAGAGCCTGGGGTTTAAAAATAGCTCTTGGTGCTTGCTGCAGAGCTGAGGGAGAGACGGACAGCCTGGGCACAGGGAGGTCAAGAGCACTCGGAGCTCCGCTCCTCATACCTGTAGGCTTCATTGGACTTGACTGTTTTTATTTCTTCAGGTTGACTGCTAGGCCGTTGGCCATGTCACATGGCTACAACAACAAAGAACAGGTCTCGTAATGTTTGCGGGCATCGGTATTGTGTCGAGTCTAGGTTTTGGCAGAAGAAAATCATTATTTTCCTTGGTGGTTCCCAGAAACAAACAGTGTCTAGTTATCTTTCCATGCAGACAGCAGAGTCATTTAGTGTTACATTTATTTGTTTTCTCTTTCCTGTTTGGTGGTAAATGCTTAAAGCAGAGAGAACCCAGCACTTTCATTGTGCCTACCCACAAAACTTCAGTAAATCACTTTATACAACTTAATGTGCTTTGTGACCATTGAACTGACCACAGCAGCATTCTTTTTATGCCCATGGTCTTCCATTAGCAAATGGCGTGAATACTACGTTTTTCACATCATTCACTGTGTAGGGTGGTGTCTTGCAGCAGACTGAGAGAACGCTCTGCACTGCACTGTGTGCGTGTTTAAAGGTTTCAGTAAAACTGAGCTGTGTCTATGCATGTTTTAAATTTTTTTAAGTTTTTTTTTTCAAACTGAGCATCTGAACATATTTGTTAAGAAAGAAAGAAAGGAAGAAAGAAAGAGCAAGACCATTATTCAGTTCATCAGAATACATTGAATATATTCCACTTAAGCCTATATTCATGAGAGAAGATGTTGAAGTTCAAGGGTTTGGTTCTGCCTGTGCCCTGGTGTTGGGGTTGCCTTAAACATCTTGTCCCCAGTCCTCATAGTTGGAACTGAGGCCCAGTTAGCACCAGCTGCTCAGGCCTTGGGGATGAAGTGTCGTGGAAGGGAATCTTTCCGAGGAAATCGGGGCAAGAGAGCTAAGTAAACATCTTGAGCCACAATTAGGGGCTCTGGCACACCGAACAAAGATTTCATAACATACCCCAAATCGTCTCCGGCCATGGCTAGCACAGGCCAGACCCACCCTACTGTAGAGAACCAACAAAAACTTCATAGTCTGCAAAGGTAACATACAGTGGGATTAGCATGCTTCGCAGGGTTGTCTTAAGTCAAAACAGGGGAGAATGTAAATAGGAAACGGTGCAGGGTTAGGCCCGAGTGGACTCAGGAAATGCTGGCTGAGAAGTAAAGGACAAAAATCACACAATGCATTTGATCTGTGTGGCCACAGCACAGGTTCATTCCCTCACCCGAAGATGCTCGAGTTACATCTTTAGATTGTTCCTCTGAATGAAAGGACAGTTTTACAGAGATACAGACCGCCCCTGGCCTCCGGTTCAGCCATCCGTGGGGAATGTGGGAGGGTGCACTGTGAATGAGACCAGAGGACAGTCCACTCGTTGTAATGACATGCACCGTAAAGCAAAGGAGGGAGGCATAGTGTTCTTTTTGGTCCTCGGCTAATGTCCACATTCACCCGCTGTGTGGGAATTCCCACCTCAGGGCTAAGTTCTTCCTGCCGTTATCCCGTCGCCCAGCCCTCACAGCCAGCAGCTCACGGCGGCTGGGTCATGCTGCCCACAGTTTGCAGGTGGAGAAGCAGTCTGTGGGAAGTGAGGCTGAGACGTGACACCAAAATCCAGTGTCATCAAGCTAGCAAGTGGCTGGTTGAGGATCTGAGCCCGAAACCATGAATCAAACAGTGGAAAGAACCATCCACACACCCCAGCACCACCACCATCACACTGAAAGCAACTATCTAGTCCTAAGTGGGGCGCTCGCTCTCCCACATCACTCTGCTGGAACCGGTTCTCACATGCAGCCAGCGAGGATAGACCAAGGCTGTGCATTGACAGCGTTGAGCTCAGCAAACCTTCTTCCATTTTCATACGTTGAATAGATCTGTGGAGTCATTTCATGACAGAGCGACATCTGTTTTCTCTGGGAATGGGTGTGTTGAGACAGAGTCACCCCACATAGCCCTGGCTACACTTGAACTTGCTGTGTGGGCTGAGGAAGCCCAGTTGGAAAGGTTGTAGGGCCGCAGGGGCAGACAACCAAGCATCTCACTACAGCTGTCGCTCACATCTGGCAGTAAGTAGAAGGAGCTTTAGTTTCTGTGGGTCTTACAGGCTTTCACTAGATTACAAGAATACTCGGGATACTAGCTCATTTTATGTGATCTGTTTGTGGATTTGATAGTAGAAAGAAGAGAACATTCCTTGGTTTTTCTTACCATACAAGGAGAAAATTTGGAGATTGTCTTTCAGGCATCACTTATTACTTGGCACGCACAGTCCTTTGTACTGGGATCGCAAAGACAAAAAAAAAGTAGGACTTGCCTCCAAGGGACTTGCCCTCCCTGGGGGAAAGTAGATCAGTTACCCATAAATTAAAATATAAAATAGTTGGGTGTGATTTTATGTCTGTGCTCCCTAGGAGAGATGCAATTGAACTGGAAAAGGCAAAAGGGTTTAAGGAGGAAGGCCACTAAGGAAAGTGGAAATACAGGCAGATCTGAGGACAGCAAAGGGAAGAGAGCATGCATGGTTTGTTTGGAGCCCCCGCGGAGCTTGTAGATGGACTTGAGGAAAACTTAAAGAGAAGCCCAAAGGATCTGATTTGATGCAGTAAAGAACTCGGTGTCACCTTTCAGTCTTGGGGGCCATGGAAAGGTTTTTCAAAGGCAGGGACTGAGAGCAGAAGCAGAGAGACCCAGTACCACCCAGTGTAACTCTAGTTTAGAGAGAAGGCACTGGGATGTAAAACAAGTCCTTGGGGGGCTGCTCTTGCCTCTTCAGGGAAGGGCATGGTGGTGCTTTGAGGTGGAGATCAAAATGCTAATCCCAGCGACGCAAGGTAAATCCTGGCATCATATGTAAAGAAATTACAGAAAATTTTAAAATCTCATTCATTCTAGCCATATTTGTAAAATTCAGTGTTTATGCAAGTCTCTCTAAATGCTTTGAAATGGGCCTCTTTAAAAAAAAAAAAACAACCTGCATACCTTCATTCTGTAACACAAGTAAAATTCAAATGTTGCGTTGCTACACTGTGGTATTTATGTTCTTACACTTGTCAGATCGCTTGGGTCCATTTTGCTAGTATTTGTTTTCCTTCAAGATAGGAGTTAATTTTGTCACAGCTTCTTCCCCTGACAATAACTGCAATTTTTTTTTCCTGAGGTAGCTTTCCCTCCAACCGTTTCTTGTTGTTCTTACCCAAGACTCAGTATCTGCCAAAACAAATGCAAGAGAGTGATAAACGCTGAGAGGAATGTCTGTTGGACCACAGGAAATTTCCTGTTCAGGAAGAGATCTTGGGAACTTCCTGTGGAGGAGTGCATTATGGGACTTTTGGCTGCCCGCCCTTGACCACAGCTGCAATTAACTAAAGGCAGAGGGGGAAGGGAGAGGAAGAAGAGGAGACAGCTACCCACAGACGTTTATTCCACGTAGCCCAAGAGAGAATGGGCTAATGTGGGTTCAGAGCAAACCAGCTGGCTCATGTCTAATAGGTCTCCCTGTCCCCTTGGCGGCCCTCCTGTCTTTCACAGCGTTTCAGATGTGGAAAACCAACACTCAGGTTGTGATAGCCCTGTTTGCCCTCCTTTTCCCCAAACCTGGGCGAGCCTCCTGGGAGAAACCTTGTGCTCTTGAACCTCACCTACTTGGAAACCTCTACGTCGTCTATGGACCTGCTGACAACAGGCCTTGAGTTTGTGATGTTTTTCCTCCTCCCTATCCCAAAGGAGGTATGGAAGAAAAAAGAGAACACTCCAGCTTCCTGGCATACCCTCATTTGGCTCTGACTGCATTAAGGAAATGCTGAAAGATTATAAAGAGAATCTAAGGCACACTCAAAACCAGTAGAACATTCCTGTTCCCCAGTGCTGTTCCCCAGGAGATTTCTGACAAATGGCACGTCTTCCTTCCTTCTTGATCCCCGAGCTGGGTGCTTCTGCTCTTCACCCAAATGCATTTATTTCTATCCTTGCCATCTTGCTTTTGTGGGGTCCCCTCTCTGAATAGTTTCAGAATCCAAGCCTCCACTTGGTGGCAGGTTAGATGTCAACCTTTCTGAGACCTAGGAGGAGGGCTGACCGTGTTAAGACTGAAAATAACCCAAAGCATGTTCTGGCCCCTGACTGAGTAGCCCGGGCTTCTGTCCTGAGTTCCTTACACCGTCCCTCTCCCGTCCCAGCCCCATCTTTCTCTGCTAGGGTACACATCCCCTGTTCATCCCTGTGGCTCCTCACTGAACATGAAGAATTGCTGCACTGCAGTCATTTGTGTGTTTTTAACATCTGATGGAGGGGAGTCCTTAGGAAAGAGCCTTCTTGACTTCTGCTATATGATTAATACATTTCTCTGAACTTCAGTCTCATTCATTTTAGGAGGGAAATTCCAGGCCTCTCTTTAGCATGGCACTTAAAGAGCCTGGCGATATTGCTGTGCATATGATTCCCACAATGACTAAGCTGTCTGTTCTTTGTAATTAGTGAAAGTGTGTGTGTGTGTGTGTGTGTGTGTGTGTGTGTGTGTGTGGTATGTGTGTGTCCTTCCCTGTCAGCTGGCTGGCATGTTACACGACTGCATTTTTTAGTTTCCCTCTCATGACTATTTTCTTCAGAAATGGAGTTTTCCTCTTCTCTTTTTCTGGTTTGCTTCTTTTCTGCTGCAGATGCTTGATCGCAGACCGGTTGTTTTTGTCACAGTTCACTTGAGCACAGACCTGTTGTTTTCGTCACAGTAAACAAAAAAGCAGTGACATTGACCCCTAGTGTGAACCCCCAGACTTCTATTGGAAAATGAGCTTCAATTTTTTTTTTACTTTAAATTTTAATTGTCTTTGGTTGACAAATGAAAATGGTTGATAATTACACCTTGTATCGTGTGTGTGTGTGTGTGGAATGGCTAGAAAAGTGTCTGTTAACTCAGGTTTGTGTGCGATCAGGATATTTAAAACTCCAAGGAATTTGCATATATATATATATAGTACAATACATTGTTATTAACTATGGTCATCATATTGTACAGAGGTTCACTACTGGCCTTTTTGCTCCTGTCACCCCTACCCCCACACCCCACCCTTCCAGCCCCAACCCCTGTCTCTGTATCTCTTTCTAATAGGCTCTTGCTGTGTAGCCCAGGCTAGCCTAGGACTCAATTCATCTGGCCTTTTAGTCCCTTGAGCCCTGAGACTTGCAGGTATGAGCAGACTTTTGAGACCTTTAACTAGCGTCTTCCAGCCCCTCTCTGGCCTCCTGGGCCTGCTTTGCTTCTGTGAGTGTCATGGTTCTAGGTTCCTCGTGTGCCTGGGATCAAGCAGTGCCTGTCTTTCTGAACCTTGCTTCTCTCCCTTAGCGTAAGTTCTCCAGGTTTGTCTGTCACGCTGTCACAAAGAGGGGTCCAATTCCAGACCTGATGGGCTGTGCCAGTAATCCTAGCACTTGGGGTGTGAAGGCAGGGGGATCAGGTATGTAAAGCCAGTCCCAGCTACATAAGAAGTGTGGCCCCAGCCTGAGCTATGGGAGTCTCTTTCACAATGAAAGCAAACAACAACAACAACAAAAGAATGGGGGAGAATCAAAATATTCATGGGAAAACATTTGAAAAACACAGCTTTTTTTTTTTTAATAGCTGATAATTTCTGAATTGCTATTTAGTTCAGCCTATCCCCCGGTGTTATAATTGTATCATAATTTTGAAAAATGAAAGCAGAAGTACAGACGAAGCACATAGTGACTGTCCTTACTGCCGCGCCGTGCAGTTTTGCTTCATGTTGTTCTGAGGAGACTGTCAGTGGCAGAATGTTCACCTGTGCACACGAAGAAGCATAAATTAATTGACTGGAAGGGGACACACTGAATCTCGGATCTGACCATGTGCTTTTTAACCCTGACCTTGGTCTCTAAAAGAAAAAGGCAAATTTTTAAATTAGAAAACAAACAAACAAAAAACAACTGTCTGATTTACTTAAAGAGGAAACTCTCCAGCTGTAGCTTACAGGAATTAGACTTGTTCCTTACATTTTAAAAATGTTTCCTTTAGTTGGAAAAAATGAATTCTTGGCTTTGGGTCTTTGATTTTGTTGTTTGAAACAAGGACTCTCTGTGTTACTCCTGCTTGCTTGGAATACCTAGGGTTAGTAACAAGTTCTTCCTCGGACTGCTGATTGCTGGGAACATAGGTGCACACCTGGCCCAGATCTTTTCAAATTTAATCTTGATTTAACTAAAAACCCCCCATTTCCTTAGCTTCCTACTGGATCGGCGTTCAGTTGTGCATGTTCACTGTGGCTTTTTCTTTGGACACTTGAACATAGAATGATTCCCCCCTTGGAGCATTCCTGACTGCTGTGGAGATAATACACCACCATGCTTTAATGAAAATACAATGATTTAGTCAGTAGGAGCTTATATTGTGGGATTCCTTAATGTTTACCAGCCCTAATATAGTGTGGTGACCTATCCCTCTTACTCTTAAAAATGCTCTTTGGTGTATGGAAGAGGAAACGGGCCGAGAGGTGAAGGCTGGGGTCAGCAGCAGAGTCTGCACCGGTTAGGCCTCTCCTCTCCACCGTCAGCCTGGCCTGGGGAGAAACTGCTGGCCCAGAGATGAAAGCTTGGCATGTGCCAGCGAATAAGCAACTTTCTGACGGATCCAAGGCCAAAGGAAGCAAAATACCTCATTGTTCGCCTCCATTTCCCCCTATGCTGTCCAGCCCTCAAACCCTTGGCGCCTTCTCCGATTCACACCCACCTCCTCTGCCCACCTAGCTTCGGCCAGCTTACAAGTGTCTGTGGGGGGCAGGGGCGCTCCGTATCACGGACTTCCTCCCAGGAAATTTCCTGTGGTGGAAACTCTGGGGAAACTTCCTGTCGAGGAGGTTACTGCCCAGGCCTGATAACGGGAACTGCTTCAAACCCGCAGCACAGCTGCTCCGACATGGTTCTTCTCTTTCCTCACAGTCTAGGGGCACAAGCAAGGGCAACTGTGCAGGGGCTCCCGAGTCTCCCCAGGTAGTATTTCCTGGAAGCTGCAAGCTCCACTTGCAGTCAGCAGGTTCCTTTAGTGAATTGGTTCTCACGGTTAACTGCTCTCTGGAGTATCTTCAGGGACCTGCTGTTTGGTGGGGATCTGCTAACCATCTCAGAGACCCAGGTCTGAGCCTATCAGTGTCGTTTCCAAACCTTCTGTGACTCTCCAGGGTCACCAGCTGGGAGTCCTGCATGTTCTCAGCTATCACTCATGTGTAGGAAATGTTAGTTAATCCTCGTCCTTTACAGATGCAGAACGCCCGTGTGTGAGTCGTCTGAGGCTTGCTCTGCGTGGCAGTCTTTAGCCTAGCACGGGATTCTGAACAGGCTTTATGGTGCTGTGACCTAGCCAGGACATGTGGTGGATTACTCTGTCGAGTGCCAGCCCTTGGACAAAGACAATTATTCCTAAATTATCCCACAGGGTTACGCTCGGCTCTGAATATTTTCAGTTTGGGGAATTCTGTAGTTACTTTTAGCAGTTCCTGCCATCTAGCCATAGTGTGAAAGTTGGTTCCCCCAATTAGCCTGCATTCTCCCTAGCGACCTGTAAGTCCGTTACTATTTGCCCTGCTCTTATTGTATAATAAAAGTAATTGACCCCTTGCCCTCTGTCTGATTCCATATAGACAGTTTCATGAATGGTGTATTTTATTGCTTCATTTGCCCTAAGCCTATTTCTCTACAAGTGCCAAAGAGGTAATTTTTTTTCCTGGTTCAGGGGTTAACATAGACTTCCTTTCTAATATGCACTTAGATTTAATGAACGTTTCTACCAGCCGCATCCATCCAACTTCTACCATAGTATGGTTTCTTTTTCCAGTTATGGGAAACGAAGATTTTGGCCTCAGAATAAATCAGTGGACTAAACATGCATTAGGTGTGGGTTGTGGTTCCATGTCTGATCCACACTGCAGACGTAGGAGCCATGTAAGGAGTTGCAGTGAACCAGGAAGAGCTCGGCTGGCTGATAAAGAGTTAGCCTGTTAGACTTCTCAAAGACAAAGGCCTTTATTCATCTTTGTTCGCTCCACCATAGTTTATGATGCTTTGGCACATAGTCTTGCTCCCATGTTTGCTGAATGAATGAGTCCTACGCGTTTAAAAAAAAAAAAAAAGCTGGTTATTAGACATTAGTTCTATCTATAACATGTAAAAATGATGTGTTTTCCATCTTATTTATAAGAATAAGCTGTCCTCCTGAACTGGGTATTGATTCTCAAAATGGCAAGCTACTGATGATGAACATATGTGCAAAGGCTGAAGAATGATCTCTGTTTTTTTTTTTTTTTAAGATTTGTATTAAGCTTTGCATAGGATGTGCAAAACAGTGATTTAATTTGGGGCACTTAGAAGAAGACTAGGGCGCCTGCTTAAATGGTTTGCAGTATAATTACTTTTGGGTTTAGACCTGATTTTATATTATAAAAGGATTAGCTGGAACATCTTGTAAACACAGAAGAATGTCCTTATGAAGGCATCGTTCAGGGACTTAAGAATAATCGCCATTTCCAAAGCAATCTTTCTCTAAAAGAAACTACAATGATGCCATAGTGTTACAGACTAAGCCAGCATGCCGTCGTCATCACCATCATCGTCATCATCTCATGGTCCGTGTCAAGTTGTATTAAAGTGGGCAATGATTATTTTTGGAAGTCTGGTTAGTATAGTAGAAGGACCAGGCTTTTGGACTCTCTAAACTGATGTCTAGTGATGTGGGAGTGTCATATATCAATCTGTTAATTTCATTGGTTAAGCAATAAAGAAACTGCTTAGCCCTGATAGGTTAAAACATAGGTGGGAGGAGAAAACAGAACAGAATGCTGGGAGGAAGAGGAAGTGAGGTAAGACTCCTCCAACAGACTCCATAGCTCCTCTCTGAGACACACGCGATGAAGCTCTGACCCAGGATGGACATAGGCTAGAATCTTCCCAGTAAGCACACCTAGCGGTGCTACACAGATGATTAGAAATGGGCTAAATTAATATGTGAGAATTAGCCTAGAAGAGGCTAGATAGAAATGGACTAAGCAGTGTTTAAATGAATACAGTTTGTGTGTTGTTATTTCGGGCATAAGCTAGCAGGCGGCCGGGGTGCTGGGGATGCAGCCCCGCTGCCCTTATTACTACAGTCTAGATTCATTTTCGCTACTATATACATACATGTTGTACATGCATGTGTATGCATGTGTATTGGCACATACGTGTACGCGTGTGCATGTAGTGGCCCCAAGTCGATGTTGAATGGCTTCCTCAATTGCTGCTCACTGTGTTTATAGAAACAGGGTTTCTTATTGAGTCCAGAACTCACCAATTTTGCCTAACACCTTACCCAGTGATCCTGTCTTTACCTTTCAAGTTACTGTAATTACAAGTGACCACCATACCTGCCCAGCTAATATGTGGAATCTGAACTTGGGTCTTGATGCATGCATGCTGAATGCTGTATCCACTGAACTATCTCCTAGCCTTTATTATTAAATTCTCTTAACATGTATTTTTTTAATAACTACTGTGTGCTGGGAAATGTCAGTGAACAAAGCAGAAATGGCCCCTGCCTTCATGGGACAAACACCAGTGCATTCTCTGCCCAACTAGAGATATCTACTGTAACATGTAAATTGGGTTGTATTACTTTCCTATCCCAAAACTTCATCTGGCTTCCATTCTGACTTCTCAATGTGAACCATAAGACCTAGGAGACTTGGGCCCTATAATTTCTATAACCCTCTATCTCCATTCTCGGTCCTAATTGTTCTGCTCCTACCTTTTCAGCCGTACCGGTTGGAACATGCTGGTTGCTATGCTCGGAACAATCCAGACGTGTCCCTACCACAGTACCTTTGCACCTGCTCTTCCATCTATAAAGGTGTCCTGTCCTGCCAGAGAAGCCCTGGCCATAATCCTTCACCTTGGGGTTTTTTCAATGGCTCTTTTCCAAAATGTCCCCTTCTGTCACTTCATCTCCTCCAGCCTGCTCTGTCTTCCTCCTTTAGCAGTTTTCACACGTGACACAACATTTTATTCAACTTTATAGGGACGCTTGGTCATCCGTTTGGAATGACAGACAGCTTTGTATGTAGAAATGGGCTCCGTCTGGGAAGGGTCAACTCTAGGCCAACTGGCTCGGGTCCTGACTGTCTCAGGGAAGAGTGTGTCCTGAGTCTTTTCCACTTGGAAACAACCCCATCCTTTATCCTAGAGATCTCAGTGTAAATTCCCTACATCCCAGAGTTCCTTGCCTGGGTTCTCTCTAAACCTCGTGTTCTCTGAGTGAGCCTGATTCCAGCAAGCCGCTATCCAGTCCCGTCACTGGACTGAAGGTGGAACGCAGGCCTTCTCACATTCTTCTGGTGATAGCTTCGTGGTTTCCTTCCCATGCCTATGGGTGTTTTTCCCCCAGTTTATGTCCAGAAATCCAGCATGATTCATGGTGTCTGTGCTGCATGCAGATAAGCGTCGGCTTCCCGCTGTTAGGTCAGGCACCACTTGATTGTCTCCTGTTCTCCAATATGTTGTGTATATCTTAGTCTGCCATGGCTGGCTCTCCCACTCTGGTCCTTGTGGGTTTGGACTGTGATTATTTGTCTCCTGTGGTTTAGGGGGACCTTGGACAAGAGCAGGAACAGGCACAGATATGTGCCATTTACTTTGTGACCCATGGTGCCGAGTGCTCGCTGGTCAGTTCTCTGGGCTCTGGAAGCATGAGGTGGTAGCCCTGGCCTCTTTTGTGACATATATTATAGAGGAGTCTTGACAGTTCAGCACACCAGTCCTGGGGCTGTCATTCAGTTGGTAGAGGGCTGGAAGCTCCGTGTGTCATTTCTCTATCCCAAGCGCTGTATAAACCAGATCTGGTGGAACTTGCTTGTAATTCCAGCCCTCAAGAGGTTGATGGAGGAAGATCAGAAATTCAAATCAGAAATTTACAGGTATTCTCTGGTAGGTAGGTACGTAGAGACTGGTCTGGCAGACCGGAGACCCTGCTAACTAAGCAAACTTAACGGGAAATCCGGTAAAGATCACACAGGATTATGTCTTGAAGGAGAACTGGATGTGCATATGTGGAAGGGAGAGGGATGTTCTAAAGACTCTGAGGCCAGAAGATTTGTTCTTTAGCGACTGACCAGGCCGGCCAGCATTCCCTCAATTTGCTGTGTAGAAAATCAATAGTGCTGCATAACAGACATACAAGTGGGCAAGGATAAAGAGGCGGAAGGAGATGGCCGCCTTAACTGTTGGGCCTCTGTCATGAGCAACAAGCAGCCCCAGCTGAGTTATCTGCAGAGCCCCACATCTCAGGAACTCAAGCTCTGTATGGATCAGGGCCATGATTTCTACCTCGTAGTTACGAGCATTTGATAATCCCATACATGTTTTGTCCACTTGAGCCTGGTGCATTCATTTGTGGACTTGAGTCTTCTCAGACCTTGACGAGCTGCTGTAGCCCCTCAGGAGAGCTGTGCTGTGTAATCATTGCGTCAGGGTGACCGGTAATCTTGTGAGTCAAGTAAAGGAAAGGCAGAAAGAATGATACAAACAGGAGACAGTGGGGTCCAGAATCGAGTAACAGGAGTTTCAGTTGTCCAGCCCGTGGGTAAGGTGGGTTATGAGGGAGCATGAAGGACGAGAGTGAACAGGCTTTAACTGTGTGTAGGACAGGCTGACCAAGGGTGATTGAGTGCAAAGTAGCCAACCAATTATAGAGGAAGCAAGCAGCAACAGCCACGGGGTAGTTCTGTACAAGTTTGTGTCTGGCAATAGAAGCTCATGTACATCTCTATAAGTTCTCATGTTTAAAAAAAATAATTTTCTATTAAAGAAGCAGAGGCAGGAGGATTGCCTCAAGTTTGGGAAAACCTGGTTTACATAGCAAGTCCCAGCCAGCCAGGGCTGCATAGCAAGACCACATCTTAAATCAAGCTAGCGAGAAAGCACAAGTTCCCCGAGGCATCTGGGCCATGGCTCAGGCAGCTTCTGTTTACTCTTCACGGACTTCTTCTTCCACGACAGTGAAACCCAAAGGAAGGGGTTGAGGCGGGGTGCTAGGGTGAGAGGCACGGCTGTTAAGAGCCCCTGTTCTTGCACAGGACCCAAGTTCAGTTCCCACACACACATGGTGGCTCACAACCATCTGTTGTTAATCCAGCTCTAGGGGATCCAACACTTTCTTTGGCCTTTACCAGTACCAGGTATGCACACTGTCACTTACATATATAACACGCAAGCAAAACACTCATACACATAAATATAAAACATTTTTTAAGTATGTGCTACACACATGGATAATGTGTGGTAACTCAAGCAGCTATCTAAGAATGTGCTAAGCACATAAGTGACATGCAGTGAGTTATTAAAGAGGCAGTTCTTGCCTTCAAGGGACTCTCAATACTGTTAGCAGCATGCTAGCCTAGCATTGAGTGAAGCCTGCCTGGGCTCGGCCCTACAAAGCCCCATGAACCTGGAAGTCAGCCTCACTGCTCCAGTTCTGCTGCCCATTTGCTGAAGGAAAGCACGGGCATCACAGGTCTCCGCTGATGCCCACCCCTCCCCAGTATGCAGTTAACCAAACAAAATGGTCAGTGTGGAGAATTTCTGGGGCTTCTAGAATCCCTTGTAGGTTTTCAAGGTGTAGACAGAGGCTCCCAAATTTCCAGTTGCCAGATATGTTCAGGCCGTGAAGTTACCCACAGATAGGAATGTGGTTCAGGCACTATTGAGGGCTCGTGTGTGTGTGTGTGTGTGTGTGTGTGTGTGTGTGTGTGTGTATACACACATACATATTTATATACATATGTATATATATATATATATATTTTACAGCTTTGTAGAAGCTTGTATAATTGTGGAAACTGGCATCCACCTACGTTTTAAAATTGCATTTATTTAATTTATTTACTCTGTGCATGCGTGTGTGTGTGTGTGTGTGTGTGTGTGTGTGCATGAATCCCAGCTTGCATGTGGATGTCAGAGAAAAACTTGTGAGAAATTCTTTCCTTCCACCATGTGGGTCTTGAGGGTGGAACTCAGGTCTTCAGGTTCTCATCTGCTCAATTTTGATCTTGAAGAATTTCAAAGAGAACAAACACCCTAGAGAGGGAGGAGGTTTTAATAATGTATTTCAGCGCTAATACACAGATGTGTGGTGGTGGAGAGAACTGGGCCGGGTGCCTGGAAACAGCCCGAGCTAGAGTAGCTTTCCTTGAGTAGCTCCGTCGTCTAGCTCCCGGGTGGGAACCAGTGGCTCTGGGCAGGGACCATCCCGTGTCAGGGCGCATCGGGCAGTGAACAGGTGACTTCAAGACAACGAGGCTAATAGCCATGCCCTGAAAACTCAAACCTGAAGGCTTTTTTATTTTTATTTCTGATTCATTCAGAGGATAGAGGAGGAAGTGGAAAGGGGCAAACATAATAAAATAATATGTAAACACTAACCAAAAGACACTGGTAGCCAGCAACAGACCGTATTTAAAGCCAGGAAGCTCCAAACCGAGTCGGTGTCAATCAACAACCCCACTGAAGCACGCACCTGTCCAGACCTGACTGTGCCACTGGACCAGTGGATATCTGACTGGACTGAACTTTTCCGTTTCCTTTTTGGGAGAAACGTATAGGCTTGGCAGGGAGTGTAACTCAGTTGGCAGAGTGCTTACCTAGTGTGCCGTTAGCCTGGGGATAAACTGGGTATGGTGGTCTATAATCCTAACACTAAGGTGGTGAGGCCAGAGAATTGGAAGTCAATGGTCAACCTAGCTGCATAGCAAATTTGAGCCCAGTCTGGGACCCATGGCACCCTATGACAAATGTGTGTGTGTGTGTGTGTGTGTGTAATTTAGCACCTTCTTCTAAAGCAGTAGGAGAATGTATTTCTTCCCTTCATACCTTGTGGTCCCTTTCCCCGGTCAGCATCTGCAGCACACCCACCCACAAGCCATTGGTGGACTCATTAGAACAAATTTCCCTTGAATCTGAACGTCTGTAGGGCATTCCTGGAGTTTTCAGCAGATTGGGAGGGGGGCAGGGGACAGGCAATAAAAGTAATTTTCTCAAATGTAACTTGAGCGGCACACAGTTCACCCCGAAACCCTAGCTGGGTGTAGGGGAGATGAGTGGAGCTGGACCCTAGAAACCGTGGTGTCCAGATGCAGCAGCCCAGCTTTTATGCGCATTTCTTATCTTCCCCCTAATGCCAGCCATCATCAGCTTGCCCCCATCTATTGCCTGTTTTCCTCCTGGGATGCAAGAAGAATAAATCCTGACCAAATACAATAGAAAACAGAGTAGAGCTGCACCCAGAAGGACGGGAGCAGAAGTCAGGTATCAGCGAAGAGACTGGAAAACGAAGACTGGAGGAGAGCCTACCGGGGAGGTCTGGGCAGAGAAGCTGGAGGTCAGAGACTGCACCGATGGCTGGAGGCGCAATGTGGAGGAAAGGGGGAAGGAAGCTGAAGAGGATGTGAGAGAGAATTATTCCTCTCGAGCTGTGGACGTGGGGTGATGAAGACAGAATGCCGGTGGTAATCTGATGTGATGTGATCTGATGTGATGTCTTAGCCCCGACGCACAGATACTGCTTAACCAAAGGTGCTCTTGTTCTCACTTTCAGCTGTAATGTCTCCTTCCGTGGGTAGGTTTCATTTTTATTAATAAGACAGTGAAGCCTTAAGTACAGGCCTGGCTCAGCAGAGCCAGCTTTGCAGTTTCTTCTTGCTCCTCCATTCCATGCTCTGGGCAGAATTGATACCTGCAGGTGTCCATTCCGCTGTGCCTTATGTCTGCAGACCCTCCCAGCCTCCCCTGCCAGCCTGAAAGCTCTGGTTTCAGCTCTTGCTTGAAATCAGCAGTGGAACAGAACAGTTAAAGCTCTGGCAAGATGATCCTGGGTGGAGCAGTCAGCACCCTTCTGGACTCTAGCACCTAGAGTAAGAAACAGTGGAGGTCAATCAGCACGGTGGCTTTTTGGGCTTATGTTCTTAGGGACCCAGGAAGAAAACCACATCTTTAAGGTTTTGTTTGTTTGTTCGTATGACAATTTTATTTCTTTATGTACGTACGTGCACATGTGAATGTGGGCTTAAGTGCTAAGTCATGGGACAACTTTTAGGAGGAATCCCTCTCCTCCTACCATGGACCCTAGGGACTGAGCTCAGATTGTGGGCCCAGCTCACAAACCACTCCCTTAGAAAAACAAGAAGGGCATGTCATTTCGACGCATTCTGAGGACCCAAATGGACATGGGGGTGGCTTAGGTATGTCGGGGGTGGAGAGTGCATGTTTGAGTATCAGTGGGTGTCAGTGACTCCACAATTCCTAACAGCATCAGTGTGTCAAGACCTTTGCTTTCTAAATGTCAACACAGAAAGAACATTCAGTTTGGTGGCACGCCACGTACACCACACGTTAAAGAACTAGAGAAAGGAGAATCAGAAGTTCAAAGCCAGTCTATCTCTACTATGTAGTAAGTTTGAGGCTAGCCTGGCTACATGGTACCCTCTCAAAACAAAAATGAAAGCAACAGAAAGGTAAGCATGAAAAAAGCTTAAGAGAGCCCACCACACTGGAAAAACAAACAAACTTGTGGTGTCTTGAGATTCTAGCTCAGAAATCCATCTGAAAATATGTTAAGACTGTCAGAGTTACTTGAGAAAGCGCCCATGTCAGATTTTCCTCTCTGTCTAAAAGGGGTTTGGCACTTCTTCAAGAATAGTCTACAAGCCAGGCGGTGGTAGTATATGCCTTTAATCCCAGCACTCGGGAGGCAGAGATGCAGGCAGATCTCTGTGAGTTCGAAGCCAACCTGGTCTACAGAGCAAGTTCCAGGACAGCCAAAGCTGTTACACAGAGAAACCCTATCTCAAAAGAAAAAAGAAAAGAAAAGACTACAACTTACAGAAGATTTGAAGTTATATTTTTCTCTTTGTTGCTGCTTTCATAGACTTACAATAGATTTCGGGGGTTTGAATGGACGCTGCAGGTCATGCAGGCTACTGGTCATGTGTGGTGCCCACATGTGACTGGGGCATGGCTGGTGCATGTTCTTCCTCTGCAGGACACTGCCAGGATTACTGAGCTCCCCCTCTCACCCCCCAGCAGCCTTTGCCGTTCTAAACTTCAGCTCTTAGATACGGTGATTTAAAACGTCACTTCCACAGCAGTGGCCTAGCAAACCGTGGATCTTCCTGGCTCTCTTCCTCCGTGGCTTTTTACGACTCTGATTGCTTCCTGGAAATGATTCCTGACAGATGCTCGACCTCGTTTCCCTGATACTCTCGTGATGTCTATATCATCAGACGTATTTAGGATCCAGCTGAAAAACAAGAAATACTCTATTTACATAAATAGAAAGTTTGGCAATCAGTGGGGGAGAGAAAGGCCCTTCAGCCTTGGCCAGTGAAAATCCCAAGAAGCTGTGCCTTTTGGAACAGCCTGAGGTGACCCTGCTATCTAAGCAATTTGCTTATCTGTCTGGCTTCAAAGTTTTCATAGAAGACCTGCTGCCTTCAAAATACTCCCCAGATCTTCCTTTGGTGCCTGCATTTCTACCAAAAGTTTGTTATTGAACGTGAGTTTTACTGAAGGGGTGGGGACTGGGGAGGCGACTCATTCAATAAAGTACTTGCCTTATAAGCCTAAGCACCTGAGTTCTCTCACCAGACCCCCAAATACAAAACAACAAAAAACACTGGGCTGTTTAGTGCACACCTCTGGGCACTGGGAGGGCAGACAGGTGGATCCTGGGGGTTCATTGGCTGCCAGCCTAGCCTGCTCTGAACTCAAGCCAGTGAGAAGACGTCGTCTCAAAAAACAAGGTAGATGGAATCTGAGGAATAGTACCCAACCGAGGTGTACCTCTTGGCATTGATACGCATCATGTGCTCACGTACATTACACACACACACACGTGCAGCATGGGTCAAGGAGGTGAATTATGAAGCTATTGGTAGTCATTGTATTAGCGCATTAATCATTTTTAGATCCATTCCTGGAAGTTCATTTTAATGGACACCGGTGGAAAGAAGAAACAGGACTATGTCGATCAAGAGGACTCCTTGGGCTCTGGGAGGGAAAAGGACCACTGGGCTGGAGAAAAGAAAAAGAGCATTTCTGAGTGCCAGGGAGTCTGATTTTTCACCATAACCCTGTGAGTTCAGAGTTTTTGCATATGAGAAAATGAAGGCAGGGGACAAAGTGACCCAGCCAGATCATGGGGTGGGGAGCACACCACATAACTGTGACCCAGGACTGGGATTTAAACCAGAGCTGCCTCACCCAGGCCTCTCCTTCCATGATGCCAGGTGCTGTCCTTGAGGAAAGGGCAGCGCACTGGGAGGCTGAGATGCAGTTGCCTCCTTCCTCATCTTGCATCAGGCCGACACCATCTGAGAGTACCGTTTTGCAATCACCCATGTGGAAACAAGAAGACTCTTCTAATGCTACCTCATCTTGAGTTTGGCTTTCTTCTTACATACAATTTATATAACATCACAAACTAGTTCACATGGAATCTGTGCTTGTTTATAAAGAGCCCTCTTATTGAGTGTATTTTTACACCCCCCTCTATTATTTCTGGTACTTTCCCCGCTGTCTGGAGAAAATGGGCTATGCCCATGTTCTCTGGAGACTTGCACAATGCTCACCTGATCACCTGGAAGCAGGTGTTGTCCTTCCTGACCTCCAAGCCAGGGTAAGCACAGGTCCCCTTAGGGGACCATAAAGGAAGAATTTTTAGATCTCTCCCCAAATAAGTTACATGAGCCAACTTGAACTTGGCAAAGTCGTTTTACCCCCTTCTTCCCCACCCAGTGCCTTATTGGGTTGTTTTCTGCCTCTCGCTCTTGATGCTTTGGGGAGAACACGCGGGGTGGGGGTGGCTTTATAAAGGTGGGTGTCTTCTCCCCTCCTTTGCCTTTGTGTTCTCTCCCAGCTACCACAAAAACCACACTTTCTCTACTAAGCACACGTTCCTAGGGCTCGAACAAAAGGCTTCTGTGAGCTGAAAAGCAGCGGATAGGGTGCAGCAAAGGCCTGAAGATTTAGAAGGTTTCATTTCTTCCTTGCTGGGGGCTCTATTGTGTTTGGATGCAGTTTGGAATCTGCTTCACCACCACAGGGAGGGAACTGAAATGTGCCCTAAAGCTTCACAGAGACCTGTCTGATCTTTATCCTCCTACCAAAGTGACTTCCTGCCTCTGGAGTCTCAGAGCCACCCCCATCCTCAGCAGGCCCCAGGAAACCAGCCTCAGACCAAGGAAGCTTGCCTGTTAGTATCAGAGCCTCAGTTTACCTGGATGCCCTTTGCTTTGCTGTGTGTCTCCTTAGTCAGGCCTGTTCACGACAGCAGAGCCAACAGCCGTGGGAACCTGCCCTCAAAGGACAGTACACTTCATTGTTATAGCAGAGAATGAGGAAATGGGAATTTTCCATCCTTCCTATTGGGGAGAATTGGATTCCGAGGAGAAAGTAGGAGCTTTAAAAAGAAACACACACACACCAGGTCCCTCTGCACTGAGCTGGCAAGCCTTCTTCCCTGCCCGGTAGTTCCAGACACTCTGGACCAGGGGTTGGCCACGCTGCTGAGCGCCTGCGTTTCCAGTAGCAAGTTAATGTGGCCATGACTCAGAATTATAGGACCCCAGACGCCAAGGAAGTGAACTAACTTCTTTTCGGCTCACAGTGGACTCATCGGCAACAAAATAGGTTTCATGTTCTAATGAAGCAGTGTAGATACTCCGTCCTCGGTGACTCCCATGCTGCGCGATGTCTGCCCCGGCCCACTGCATTGCTTGCCAGATCACTCTTCCATCCCATCCTCCCTCGGAGCAGAGAACCTGAAATCCAGCCCAGGTTGTTGGGAACAGCTTTCCTGAGCTTAGCCTTGAACAGCCTTGCTGTGATAAGCTTGTCCAGGGTGTTTATTTATTGTGTCTTCTTGGGAATCTCTGGGAAAAACCTCACTCCTTCTAAGGAAGGCCTGGATGGCTAGTGGGCGGGGCGTTGAGCACAGAACTCACAACGGTAACACACAGAAATACACAGAGAAACAGGGAACTTGATCTTGAAGAACAGCTGGCGATTAGTATGTAACACCTTCCTTCCAAGGGCTACCAAGAACTTCCCTGCAAATTTTGCCCAGTTCTCACAGAGCATGAATTATTTCCCAGAAGTGATTTAGGCTCTTTTGGAAAATGCATTGATTCTTTTAACCGTCATGATCCTACTTACAGTAAAACCACTATTATCTGATTTTCTCTTGAGTTGTAAAGCTATTATTAACGGGCACATTATATATTTTACCAGTGCAGTGACAGCTGATGTGTATAATGGTGACCCCAAAGTTCCTTAAGACCCTGAATTGCCCACTCAGGAATCAAAGGAAGATTGAATGCGTATTCAGTCGAGTTTTTCCTGTCAAGAGTCTTACTGCATCCAAGTCCTCGTTAGAGGAGTCCGAGTGTGTGCCTGTCCTGATTCTGTGACTGTACCAATTTAAAATCTATCCATTCTTGCTTGGCCATGTGATTGAACTCTTTATTTATTTTTTTTTAAAGTGCACCTTTAAGCCGGGTGGTGGTGGCGCACACTTTTAATCCCAGCACTCAGGAGGCAGAGGCATGCAGATCTCTGTGAGTTGGAGGCCAGCCTGGTCTAGAAGAGCTAGTTCCAGGACAGGAACCAAAAGCTACAGAGAAACCCTGTCTCAAATCCAAAAAAAAAAAAATTATAAAAAAGTGCACCTTTTCAGTAATACGAACAAAATTACAAATGATTTGATTCATATTTGAAAGGAATCAGTTTACTTTGATTTTTAGATTTATTTCTTAAGTGTGTGCGTGTGTGTGCCTGAGTGTATGTGTGTGCACTATGCGCATCGCAGGTACTCACAGAGGCCAGAGGAGGTGGGTCAGATCCGGGATCTGGAGTTAAAAGTAGTTGTGAGCTGCCAGGTGTGGATGATGGGAACCGAACCTGGGTCCTCTGCAAGGGCAGCTGAGTCATCTCTCCAGCCTCCAAACTTTACCCTTAAAGTGCTGTGGCAGATGTAAGTGTCATAAACATATTTACCAACATATGAAACGATCACCGCACACATTCGCTGCCACCCTGACCATTGCAAGTCTCAGTCGGGCACTCACTCTGTGCTGAGTCATGCCTGGCTTTGACATTGTCACTCAGAGCCTGCTGTGGCTTAGAACCCTCATCATGAGTGACTTGGATCGATGTGCTTTCCTTGTGGTCAGTCTCTCTCTTTGCTACCTTCATATAATTGCCTAACGGGTTAAGGCAGGAACACACCAAGGGGGAATGATGTGAGCAGAGTATGGGCTCCTATGCCACCTGTGACTTGCATCAAGCCTTCGTAAGTAAGTGAAGACTGCCATCCTAGGAAGCTGTGGCTCAGTTGTGTAGATCTGGGATGGCTTCTGCATACTGGGCTCAGGAAACCAAGGGCTTAAGCCACCAGGAGCCTCCAGGAGAAGGAAGCAGAGACCCGGAGTAACAGAGACAGGTGTGCCTTCCTCTCTCATGATCCATCCTTTTACACAGCCGACTGAACGAGTCAAGCCACGCCACAACCAGGATATCTGCCTATCACTTAATGCTGTCTTATAGTGATCCCAAAGACCTACCACGTCCCTTACCTCATTTGACGCAAAGCTTCTAATTCTGTACCCAACGTTCCCTGCGACGAGGGGAGTCCTTTTTAGATGAATGGTTCCCGGTGTCTCGTTGTAAACAGGGCAATTGCTTCCGGAGCATCCTCTTGAAGGACACAGACCCATGGTGTCACCTCTGGCTTGGGTGCTCAGGGTATTTGCTGAGTTCTGAGCTAAGAGATGGCCCAACTTCTCACTAGTTAAGTGACTTTAAGGGACACCGCTTAACCCCTTCTCTTCATATTGCTCAGTAGGAAATGAGGGCCATGGTGTCCACTCCACTTCCTCTCCTGGCTAATATGATATGAGGTCTGTGAACGCTCTCAGCACCAGGGTGCTGCCAGCCATTCCTGTGATTTGAGTCTAAGGAGGACATCCGGGAGAAGGGTCTGGTATGCATAGGGACTTGCGTGTGACAACTCTGTGAACTAATTTCTGCTGGTAATCTGGTGTTTAGTAAGACCGATTTCTAGGAAAACATATGGCAGGTGTAGGGTGTGCTCAGTTTTACTGTTCGGGCTGGGGCTGGCGAGACCACTCAGCTGGTGAAGGCACTTGCCCCAAGCCCCATGGCCTGAGTCCGATCCCTGAGGCTTACATGGTAGAAGGAGCGAACTGGCTCCTGCAAGTCTTCTCTGACCTCCACGTGTGTGTCACGGACTTGTAATCCTCCTGCTGCAGCCTCCCAGGTCACTGGGATTACAAGCATGTTACTTGAGAGGTTCTCTGACACTTCTTGGTGGCTACACTAGCCCTAGCCAACCACATGCCAACTTCTAGTGCCCAGATCCCTTCCTAAGACCTATTCCCTGGTCTTGGTTATGTTTCTCTTGCTGTGATAAAACACCATGTCCCAAAGCAACTTGAGGAGGAAAGACTTTATTTGACTTATAGGTTACAGTCCATCATCAGGGGAAGCTAAGGCAGGAACTTGAGGCAGAAACCTAGAGGCAGGAACTGAAGCAGAGACCATGGTGGAATGGTTTGCTCAACCTGCTTTCTTATTCCACCCGGGACCACCTGCCCAGTAGTCGGCTGGATTCTTTCACATCGAACTCGAGTCAAGAAAACGACCTACAGATTTGCCTACAGGCAATCGGAGGTAGGCATTCTCAGGTGCGGTTCCTCTTCCCAGATGACTCCGGCTTGTGTCAAGTTGATAAAAATCCAGCCAAGACAAGGGCCTAACCGGTCTTATAATAGTTGAAGGTTGTTGCCTAGTCGGATAAATCAACAACATGTTGACAGCTTCAACACATTGTTCTAGAAATTATGCGTGTCTGCCAAGTGCTCTGGAAGCAGGACAGGAAGAAAGACACTGAGTTAAAACTGACTTCAGTTCTAGCCCTTAAAGAGGCAAGGGCAGGGGAGGTGATCCAGAGTTAAGAGTGCTTATGCACAAGAATGAAGACCTAAGTTCAGATCTCTAGGAGCACATGAAAAGACTGGACGTGGCCATGAGACTGTAACCCTGAGCCTATGGCCTCTGTGCATACTCACACAGGCAAGTGCATGCTTGCAACAATACGTTCACACACACACACACACACACACACACACACACACACACCACGTTGAAGGAATGTGTTTCATCGGGCAACGATGTAGAAGCCAAGAGGAGCATGCATGAGAGCAAAGGTGTACTGAGGAGAATGCCTGGACCAGCCAAGCATGAAAGAGAGCTGCGGGAAAGCCCAGAAAGCCTAGGAACGTGCCTGGAAGGGTTAGGTTAGAATGTCGCATCACTTTTAGCCAAGCATGAGACATATGCCTGTGACCGAGCTACTTGAAAGCCTAATACAAGAGGATCACAGGTTCTAGGCCTGCCTGGGCAGCTTATTAAAACTGTCTCAACCTAAAATTTTAGACAGGCTCAGGCTGTAGCTCAGTAGTAGCATTCTTGCCTGCCATGCACAAGGCCCTGGGTTCAATCCTCAGCTCTACAGATAACAAAGATTAAAAGGTTGATTGGATTCAGTGTAGATTAGGTAGGAGACATGAAGTTTTTTTAGCCAAAAGAATAACAGGATTGATTCCTAAAGACTTCTCAAGATAACACTGTGTGTTCTTTCTGAATCGTTGTCATGGGTTTAGTTTTATACTAACCACAATATGGTATCTCTGAGTCTAAAGGGTCACCTCCACAAAAGAGTACAATTGTTGAACAGAGGGAAACTGATAAGATGCTTCCCTCAAGTGGGTCCTGCCTGGAAGTACTCATCAAGTCTTACAGTTCTCCAAGAAGTTTGCCGCACTCCTGTAGTTTTTGCATGCAGGTAGCATGTTCTCTAGCCCAGCAAAGAAGTTTGCCCCACTCCTGTAGCTGTTGCATGCAGGTAACATGTTCTCTAGCCCAGCAGTCCCACCAGGTTCTCTGCATGTTCCAGCTAGCCTCACTGCCTGCCAGTGGCCAGGCAGCTTTCCTCATCTTCCCCTCTCAGCCTTGGCCCATCTTACTGCTCCCTCTGTTACTGTGGAAATGGGCCTCCCACCTGAACACAGGGGACTTTCTCCTGAGTTCTGTCCCCTCCGCGGCAGCTTCCCCTGCTGCCTACCCCCATTTTCCCTCCGTAGCCAAGCCTTTCTGTTCTACTGCACCTCCTTCTCTGGATTCTGCAGCGTCTTTTGCTGTCACACACAGTCACATGTTTTCTGCTTTCCTCACCTCCCACTCTCTCCCCAAACAGTCGTAACCATGTCCTCTGCTCTGACTCCAGTCACAAGCCATGCACACCCCGCTTCTCTTGTCTTCGCTCTCCCTCTGCCTTGGCTCGTAACTCCACTTTCCCCTGACTTGTCCCCTGCTATCTCGTTCTTCTAGAATACACCTCTTATAAATAGTTCACTCCCTAAATGTTTTCTTTGGGGAAGACCCATCTATTATAGTGGCCTCAGCAATCAGTATGATAGAGACAACCTCATTTGAATGCATCTAGACTCAAATCTTTCCCGACGAGGACAGCAGTACTACCTTCTTTACTGGATGTCCCTAGTCAACACAAAGTGACACATCTTTCCGCAGCCTGGTACGGAAGGGTACCACTGTCTGTGTCATTGACTGTTTCCTTCACCCCGAGTTACTCTCCCTGTCTCACCCGCCCTTCCGCTGTGATATCTTGAGTCCTCCCTTTGTTCATTCCTTCTGTTTTAGTTCACGTTAACAATGTCTGTCATCTCTGGTTCTGCAGGAGCCTCTTAGCTGGTCTCGTCACAGTCTTGCCCTGATGTGATTCATTCTCCCCTGCACAACTGGAATGATCCTTTGCAACAATATCTGATTATGTTACTCCCTCTTTTGCCATCCGTCAGTGACTCGGTGTAGCCCGAGGATAAAGTCTAAACTCAGTACAGCAGACAGGGCTCTTGCTAATAATGACCATTATTTCTCAAGTGCTCAATCTCTGCCAGCTTCTCCTCTGCTCTGAGAGCTTTATGCCTATCCCATCCCGCTTAGTGCTCGCAGCTCCCTGAGGAAGGGCAGTATTGTCCCAATTTTATGATTCAGGAAACTGAAGCGCACTTGAATGTGCACCCTGCCAAAGGTCACACAGCCTAGCTAGCAAGTTGAGGTGCCAGGATTTAACCCCCAGGATACCTGGTCCCAGGACCTCACTCCCGCCGCCGCTATTCTGCTTCCTTCGTACAAGATGGTTTCTCATCCGTTCAGAAATACTTGCTGCGTTCCTGTAGGAAACCAGAAACCACTTGAGGCACTGGAGGAACAGCAGGAGTGAAGCAAAAGTCTGCTTCCATTCTAGTGAAGAATGATTTTTAAAAAAGGCCCAGGAGATGGCTCAGTGGGTGAAGGGCTTCTGTTGAGGAGCTGTGTGAGCGTGAGGATCTGAGTTCAAACCCCCAGCACCCAGGCGGAACGGGGGAGATGAAGGCGGAGACAGGCAGGTCCCTGGAGCTCGCCAGCCAGTCAGTCGGGCTTACTGAGGCAAGGAGCTCCAGGTTCATGAGAGACCTTGTCTCTGAGTAAGGGGGAGAGTGATAACGAGGAAGACACACACACACACCACATGCACATTAAATAAATAAATGACAAGGGCTGGAACTGTTAGAAAGAGAAATTGGTGGAACAAGCAGTTCAGCAAGAACAAGAGGAGCCAGAGACTAGAAACTAGCTGTCCTGGATTGACAGTCCAGGGAGAACGTGAAGGAAGTGAGGTGGCCTTGAAGGAGATGTCTCCACCTGAAGGAGCAGCCTCATCTTAGGGACTTTGACCTGAACTTGAAAGACGCAGAGGCGCGGTACCTATACAAGCCTGTTGAGAACAGGCTATTATGGAACACTGATAGAAGCTGGGGGACTGGCTAGGGACTGGGAGAGAGCCGGCAGTGACTGGGACGAAAGTAAACATGAGGAAGCAGTTGGATTTGGATGCAGAGTAAAGGCAGAGCCAACAGACTGGAGGGACACAGGGGAGGGCGTAGAACGGGCGCGGCGCTGTAAGGCGTGGGGTCCTTGGCCCTTGTCAGCATGGCGGCGGCCTTCTCTGCGACTGGGAGCCATAGGCGAGAGTGAGCGCTGTCTGTACGTCCACTTGAGAGAGGTTAAGTCCAGTGCACTTCAGCATCAACATGGAGACATCCCCTCCCACCCCACCCTTCCTTTCAAACTGCTCAGTTTTCAAAACTGGCTGTGCCTGCCAAGCTGTTACCCCCTCCTTCCTTTCCGAGCCTACCCTGGCTTGGTTCTCATGCAGACTTGTATGTAAATGACGCTCCACACGCCCAGTTTCCCAACCAGACTGTTTGGGCCTCGTTCCCCCTCGACACCCCCTACACTAACCCAAGCCTCAGCACCATATGGGTGAGAAGTTAGATGGCTGGGGCAAGCAGCGAGTGCAGGGAAGCAACGGGCGGGTGAACGCTGTGCCGTCCCACCACACTGCGTTCAGCTGGTTCTGATAATGGGAATTCCCCTGGACCGTCGCCAGGTAGGATGAACACTCAGCCGAACTGAAAGAAACAGCAGATGTCAGGAGTCTGTGTGTTAATCCTGCCCTGTGCATTGGAACACCATAGCCTAAGTCCCCTCTCCTGCATGCTGGTCCCTCCTCCCTACCCCAGCCCTGGCTCCTGGTCTGGGTAAAATCTCTGGCCCCAGTAAGCATGTTCTTTCTCCTTTGCACATCCAGGTCTGTATGGGGGAAATTTTGATTATAAAACCGGAAGAGTATTTAACCTAATGGTGCGCTGCGAGCTTGCTTTCCACGGGCCCCTGGGTCTGCCAAGGCGATCCGGCCTCATTATTTAGGAAGCTGCCTCAGCCAGGCCTTACTAATTCGGGCATTACTAATTCGGATGCCTATTCGGGCAAACGGGCAATGAATCGCAAAGTGCTTTTGTCAGTGAATTCAAGCGAAGGGGCGGGGGTCGGGGAGAATGGTAGGGGGCTTGGCTTCGGCTTCATTTCCAGAAAGGACGGACGTTGCTTCCTGGAAGCCGCACTTGGCAGCAGGCGTGGGGAATGGGAAAGATTTATTTCCTTCTGCCAAAGCTCAATAATTCAGCTTGAGTATCTCAAATCGATACATTTCTTGCAAAGTTTCCAAGGAACACGTTAAAAAAAAAAAGACATTTAAAAAATTATCAGTACGACACAGCTCTGTAGTGATGAGACTGGCAGGTCAAGGGTGGGTCTGGTCCTCCAAGGAGACAGAAGCTTGATGAGAAAGCAGGGTTGGGGAGGGGAGAGTTGGGTTGGGGCTGGGAAACCAGCTGGTCCCCTGCAGACGCTGCTGTTAATCACCTCACTGGCTTTGTGGAACTGCTTCAGGGAGAGCCGCCGGCTGGTGCCTCTAACTGGTCAGGTGGAACGCTGGCGAGGACCTCTGTACCTCAGAGGCTGTGATTCGTCCCTGTTCTTGGGGAGGAATCACATGCACAGGTCTTTACTAAGGACTGAGGTGGCCAGCCCGCACGCTGAATGAGTCAGATTTTTGTGAAACTTTCAGATGACCACAGTGCTGGCATGGAAGGAGGGAGACAGGGTCTACCGGGCCCTCGTTGATGGGAGAGTCTATGTTCAGCGAAACCAGTCCTTCAAATAAGAAACCCAGTACGCTGGGTTTCCAGTGCTGAGACTTGGAGCCCAGTTGCTTGGTGTACCGTCCTGCCTGTTTCTCCTGTCTCTGTTTCTCGGGGTGGTGGTTTCTTTACTCTGGGCCTCACAGGTGTGTCCTGAAACCCCTCAGATTAGTATTACATTTCTTTCACTTACTGTCAAAAAAATCCAGCAGTGATTTACCAAGAGGTGAAATAATAAACTTGGCGTTTATGCTGAAAGTCTCCAGAGCTGTCCTGTCCTTTCGTGTAAGAGATATTATGGGACAGTCTGGGAAGGTGACACCTGGAAGAGCTCCTATGAGAACACAGCAATTTGGTTGCAAAACCCAAGGATAAGGCTTAAACTAGGTTACAGGGTGTCCCCAAGGGTTTTTGACAAACCTTGCAGAAAGAAGACCCCCAAATAACCAAGAAGTCTTCGCCATGGAAGACTGGTTTATTTCACCAGTGTGAACAACCTCTCTGCAAGATGTAGGATTCTCTGGTGCCTGCTAACTCTGTGGCTGGCCTACTACCTTCTCCTTCTACAGCAGCAGAGAAGGAGAGACTTGGGGGAAGAACTCTCCAAGGAAAACAGAACCAAGCAATTTCAGATTGCTAGCTGCCATGTCTGAATAGAAGAATGGGCTAGGTAAAACTGCAAGTAAGTTGATTCCTAAAAACCCAGGAAGATTAGCTTTGTTTTAAAGAAAAGAAAAATGAGCAGAAGGAAAGTAATGAGACCAAAACACACTTTTTAAAACAGAGGAAAGTTAAGAGCAGGATAGCACTCCCCAAGAAAACATGCGTTCCAAGGTAATGCCAACAGTTCACAGTAGCCACCTCCTTCCATATGAGCACAGACATTAGGAATTAAAGTGTTAGTGGAGATAGTGTTAAGCCAGAAATAGAAAAAAAAAACTCAGAAATGAGTTAACAGAACTCAGGAAAGAATGAACAGGAAAATCACTTCATTTCGAGTCAGCTAATAAGAGTGCGTCGTGGTACAAAAGACAAAGCTAAGAGTCATGGAAGATGCAAACAAAAGATTTTTTTTAATAAAATAAGAAGAAACAAAAACAATAACTCAAGAGAAAGTGGCTGAATATTGAATAAAGCAGAGATTTCACCATGTGGGTGATGGGAGTCTGTGAGAAGAAACCCAAAACCAGCTCAGGCCTGCAGAACACTGAAGTCTGGATGTGGCCACTGCAGAATCCATATGACTTCATCCCAAGATCCTTAAGTTTCTTGCAAAGATGCATCTCATAAAAGGTCGCACCATCTCCAGGGGTTACAGCGTGAGGTTACCTTTGGGGACCATTCATTCACCCATTGATAGCCTCTGTGCTAGAGGTCACAGAAACAGGTTGGAAGTGGAATTTGCATTTCGGTTTGTAAGTTGGCCAGAGGCAGATTCTCTCCTCGTCACGAAGTCAGAGTGGACTGTGCGCTATGAGAAACAGTGGTAACAGTGAGGAGAGGCCTCGCCAGAGCAGAGGCTCTGCCCAGCCGCAAGGTGTATGAATGCTGCTCGCACCACCCGTGACACGCTCCTCCTCCTCTTGACAGTTTTCATGGGTTCTCATCTCCAGGGTCTAAACACAGGGACCTTTTTCCAGAACTCACCATGTGTGGATCTGAACCAGGCATGGCGGTTCATGCCTGTGACCCCAGCACTTGGGAGGTGGAAGAAAGAGGATCGGGTATTCAAGGTCATCCTTACTGGTTGTGAGTTCATGACTCCCAGAAGGACAATATGACAATAGACAAGACGTGGATCCATGTCTCTTCCTTTTCCTTTTTGGGGTCTCCTAGCTGCTCAGAGTGTACCCAAACCCCCAGCTATTGGGGAGTCCACCTTGACCCTCTGGGTCTGCCACCATTCCTCTGAGTCTTTCACTGCCTAACAAAGCTGAGTGTGAGTGGATTGTACTGACATCTGGTGACATCTGGTGTTGCCTTTATCTGCTTCCTCTTCCACAGGACTCCACCTGCCTTTATACAAGCTATAAATGATGTAAAAATTCCAGATAGGATGAGTGAGCCTGGCGAGGGAGGTGTTCTGTATACAGCAGGGCCTCCTGATTCCCTTCTGGCCACTGAGCCCCAAGGTGGATGGAGCTTGCCTTTGGGCTTTCTCTACCGCTGTATACAAGTACTCAGTCAAGGGGATCAGCAGCCTTTACAGCTGAAAAGCAGAGCTGGGGAGAGAGGAGATTTTCCTCTCCTGTGGCTAGATGCACAGACACCATCTCCCTGTGAATAAAGGAGGAATGGTTGGGGGACAGGAGTCGGTCTCATAGGCACACTCAATAAAGTGCAACACGATTGCCTTTAAATAGAAGTTGCTGGTCCAAATGTGATTTTTTTTTTCCCTGAGGCATCCGCGTCAGCAATGCCGTTAAAATTACTCCATCCTGCTCGTGATGTCAGTCATGCAGGCCTCGGATGCTGAGTTAGCACGGGCTGCCTGGCCTTTCAAAGGACACCCAGTTCCACAGCAAAGGGCAGCCAACCTTTGAGAGCACGTGGAGTCACTGTCCTCGGAGTCAGACGTGACAAGGTGGAAAGGAATTCCTCTTTGAAAAAGACACTCGATAAAAATCCTGAAGAGTTTTAGATTCCTTTGACCCCTTGGTGCGATCTGAGGTCCGTGGAGTTCCTCTTGAAAGTTAAACATTCTTTCCTTCTTCTGACCCTCACCCGCAAATACACACCCTTCTTGACCCTCCCACAGCACCGCAGTCTCTGGGAATCCATGATGGCAGGCACGGTCTCCATCCTGAAGAAAGGCAGCTTGCTTTCTCAGAATTCCAAAGGATGAAGAGCAACCCAGGAGGGAAGTGCAGGGGGCAGCTGGGCCACACAAAGGCCAGCCCCTCTCCCACCCCAGTGGCTGGATCTCTGCTGTCCCATCCAGAATGAGAATGAGAATCACTCTTGTTACACTCTGTAAAGGAATGTCTAGATCCGTGGCTATGGCCAGACAAGATCATCTGTGTGTGGCTTAAAGAGTAAAAGGGAAAGAAAAGCCTCATTCCCTTGTCAATCATACGCTGCAGATCCCACAGATCAACCAGGTCCTTATTCTCACCTGCCCTTTATATGCACTCATTACATCTGTTTGAGAAACACACTGACTTTAATCGCTTGTTTTCTTAGTTTTCCTTCCTGTCTTATAGTTGGACTCCTTGTTGGCATAAACATTGGCAGTGTTCATAAATAAGATGTATCTTTCTGTACCCAAATAGAGGAAATTTTGTCTTTTTTGCCTCTTGCCTTTTAACGCTCTTCTCTCTGTGGTGTCTTTTTGTTCCTGGTCACACCAACCCACTGTTCATAGACTAAGATGATGGATGATGATGGAGAACCTTTCCTAGTATGCACCAAGTGTCAGTGTGTTAGCAAGGACTTTAACATTTCCTGAGAAGAAACACCCCTCCCCGCCCCCTGTCAGATCCACTGCCAAGTAACTCTCACCATGTTAACTCGCTGTGGTGTCTGTGCGAGAAGTCGGCACCCTTTCTGATTCTCTGTTCTGTTTTCGTCCCCTAATTGGGGTACTATGTGTGTTTCTCTTTCAAACCCAGTTTGCTGTTGCATTGTATCACAAGACAGCAGTTAGACTCATTTGTATCCAAGATACTGAAAGGCCCTAACTTGATTTTCCAGGGGTTCACAAATGTTGAAATGGCAGGCAGATGTTCCTGTGTGGGTGCAGAGAGATCCTTGTCTGCAAAAGCCCCAAAGCTGAGTGATTTTGAGCAGATCGGTTCCTACTTTCCAAGGTTATCATGGAATCTCCTCATCCTGTCTCTTTTAGGAGAATGACTTGAAGCATTGATGTTCAATTGCTCAGGAATTTCTTGAGTTTCCCTTGACTTTTAGAACACATTGTCCTGTGAAATCTTCAGAGTGTGCATTTCAGGACCCATGCTGACACCCAGCTAAGACTATCAGGTGCTTTTTTTAATGGGATACCATTTGCCTGTGCCTACGATCTGACATATACTTTAAATCATTAGCTTGTTTACAAAACCTAAGGCTGTGGACAACTGTTGGAGGGAGGTCCACTTGTTGATTCCCGGCCGCCCAGCTAGCTTAGACCCGAATTAATCACACAGAAACTGTATTAATTAAATCACTGCATTGCCCATTAGCTCTAGCTTCTTATTGGCTACCTCTTACATATTAATTTAACCCATCTCCATTAATCTGTGTATCGCCACATGACAGTGGCTTACCGGCAAAGTTTCGGCTTGTCTGACTCTGGTGGTGGCTCCATGGCATCTCTCCTACTCCACCCTTCTTTCTCCCAGCATTCAGCCTAGCTTTCTCTGCCTATCTAAGTTCTGCCTTGCTATAGGTCCAAAGCAGTTTCTTTATTCATTAATGGTAATCACAGCAC
Organism: Alexandromys fortis; assembly: GCF_014885135.2. Taxonomy (NCBI): domain Eukaryota; kingdom Metazoa; phylum Chordata; class Mammalia; order Rodentia; family Cricetidae; genus Alexandromys; species Alexandromys fortis. Next base: position 1,619,209 of record NW_026068095.1, on the reverse strand, counting down.
ACAGAGGGGACTCCCACATCAGACAACCTTCTTAGATTTCTTAGATCGTTACCTTATATGGTTTAGAGAATAGACATGATAAATTGTGAAGGTTTAGTACAATTAACGGGCTTACTTTATTGTTATTTGGGGGTGGTTTATATATTTTCTAATATACATTATATGCATAATCGATCCTCGGTTGAATTGTACATATGGAGCCCATTGGTATCTATTGTACTAAACTATTAGTTTAGTAACTGAGGTTTTAAAAGGTGGGCTTTGTGTTTCACTCCGAGGCAGACGCCTCCTTGCCTGGCCCTACTTTATCCTTCCTTCACCTGCTCCTGACAGTCTTGGAATCTCCAGGGGAGCTACTTTTCCAGCCTATACCCTGACCCTGCAAAGCCTCTTTGTTAAGGTGCTATCGTGGCTTCAGAGTTCTGCCAAGACATCTCACAGCTTACAGAACTGTTGTTCCTGCTTCTTGGGCTCTAGTGAGCTGCTGAACGCATTTCCATCTTCTAAAGATGCATGCCAAAGCTCAGGCACTTAGCTGTCTAGTCTCTGTCCTGCAAAACCCCCTAAAACGCACGGAGCACATTCTACATATTGGGATTATTGCTTGCCGTACTTAAATTTGTCTTGGAGAGTAGAGTGACTCTCTTTAAATATAATTTTGTTAATTTTTACAGCATTTTACATGTGCATATATTGTATTTGGTTATATTCGTCCTGCATTCCTTCCCCAACTACTCCAAGATCCACCCTTTCCTGTCATAGCTTCCTGTTCTTTTGGTTTTAGGCTCATTGTAACTTTGGGAAAGTCCCTTAACCTCTCTGGGCTTCAGTTTCTTCTGTAAATAGAGATGTGTCCCGTGTAGCTCCACAGAATGGTTGCTGAGATGACAGGAACACAGGAACATTGGTGATGTACTGAACCTCACAAGTTTGAAGCATCCTGACTCTCCAAAGCACAGCAGGAGCATGCAAGAGGAATAGTGCCTAGACACAAAGAGGGTGTGTTTTGTGACTTGAACTGGGAGACACAATACAAACATCTCCACCTTAGATTGGGAATTGGCCACAGGATGTACTATTCTCCTGGAATCTGGTTTGGTCAACAAATGAGTTTTGGGGGATAGCAGGTATATGGACATCTTAGCTTCATTTCTATTTCAGTGATAATATGCCCTGACTCAAAGCAGCATAGGGGAGGGAAGGGTTTATTTTACTCACAAATCCAAGTCATACTCCATCATTTTAGGGACGTTGGAGCAAGAACTCAAGCAGCTAGTCACATCACAGCTATAGTCAAGACCAAAGAAAAAATAAACACACACTACACTTGCTTGGTCTTGGCTAGCTTTCTCCTCTTATATTCTGTTCAGGACTCTCCGCTTAGGGAATGGTGTTGCCCACAACGACTGGGTCTTCCTGCCTCAATTAACTAAAACAGCTCCCTTAGAGGCATGCCCATAAGCCAACCTGGTCTTGGTAATTCCTCATTAGGACTCTTTGAGGTGATTCTAGGTTATCTCAAGCTAACAATTACACCAGTACAATGGATAAGGAATTATTTATTGGAACAGGAATGATAAAATAGCTACATCATAAAAGACCCTGCCCCAAAGTTGCAGCCCTAAAGCTTCCTGTGTGACTTGGCAGGCAGTTCACCTGCTCAGGGAATCTCCCTCCTCACCTGTAGTTTAGTGCTCTGTAGCTTGTGGAGTGGGGCTTGTAACTCTTGCTGGCCTCAGGGACTTCCTGAAACTATGTTGTTTACTTCCTGAGGCTCTTGGGCCTCCCCCCACCTCGTTTCTGGAGGGAATGTTTCAATCTGAAGTTGCTATACAATGGGGTGGCAGCCACAGAGGTGGGTCAGCTAGCAGTGGAATCTTCAGCTGTATCCAAGGGACTTACTGAAGGACCTCTATGTCCTGAGTGCCATGTGCACGTCACTAGAAAGTCACCCCCAGTGACGTGCACGCACACTTGACTCTTAGCACATGGCCCTAATAACTGGCAGTTTTGTCTGTCCAAAGGTAGAAGAGACAAGGAGAGGCTCTGCCCTTTGACTCTTGGCTGGCAAAGTAGAAGTGATGAGAATGGAAACATTAATGTAGAATCAAGGAAGGGAACTAAGACACTAGGGGTGGTTTGTTGTTGTTGTTTGTTAGTTTGTTGTTTTTTTACTTAATTAGAAAGCAGATTTTTAAACTTTAGAAGGAAACTACCTATGATCCCATGAACCAAAATGCTACAGTACAACTCAGGAGAGTTGGGGTGCTCTCCAAAATGAGGTTCTCACTTAGCAATTGCACATGACTAACAAGCAAAAGATGGGAGAAAACAACCAAAATCATCAGGTACAGCTCTGTAGGAGATGGTCTCTCGTGAACTCAATCTTTCCGTTTTTGAGACAGAATCACATATAATCCAGGCTAGCCTTGAACTCTAATTCTTCTGCCTCCACTTCCCACATACTGGGATCTCAGGACTGTACCACTGTAACTAATCCTTACATCTTAATCTAGCCCATTATTCTTGTCTATTTTAGCCATATGGCTTAGTACCTTTATCAGTGAGGCATTCTCATCTTGCTTCCTCTGTGGTTAGGTCACAACTGCACACTATGTTTTTCCTCTTCCCAGGATTCTCCTGTTCTCATTGCCCCGCCTCTACTTCCTGCCTGGTTACTAGCCAATCAGCATGTTATTAAACAAGTACAAGAAACAAATCTTTACAGGGTCAAACCATTGTCCCACAGCATACCAGTAATCCCAACTACTCAGCTGTCTGAAACAGGAAGATCTGGAGTTCAAGGCCAGCTTGGACAGTTTAGTAAGATAGTGCCCTAGTCCAGAGATTGATACAGAAAACTAGGAAATAAAAATAAGTAAAAGAGACAATAAATGTCACCTGTAACTCTACTACTGAGTGACAGTTGCTATTAATATTTTTGTGTTTTGTGCATTGTTTGAGATTCTGTGATTGTACACACTTTTTATCTTAATATGAATATTCATTCTTTCTGAATGCTATTATCCATTACATCACTTTCTATCACAGATGTTGTCAGTAACTGCTCTCTTTTTATGTTCTGTTTTCCACTATTAAAAAATAACACTTGATATTAAAACAAAATGCACATCTTTGTGCATGAAGGAGTTTTCTGCATACAAAGTTATTTCTCTAAGGTAGATTCTCAGAAGTTGACATTCACCAAGCTCTTAAAATACCACCAGATCGTTTGCCAGCGTGGTTTGCCAGCTTCCCATCCCACAGTCTTGTATCAGTCTAATGAGCTCTATCTTTTAAAGAGCTGTGTATAGTGGGTGATAAAAACAAGTTACTGAAAAGAAAAATGATAAAGGAGAAACGTCTCAGGTCTAGAATATTAAGACGAGGTGAGCTGCAGATAACTTCAGACTACAATGAACAACGCTGGGAATGCTTCAAGGAAAAGCCTGTTATTGGCCTGCTGTGTCTTATGGTATAACATCAACACAGGCAAAGAAGAAAACAGCACTGTTCGCCCCCTGACTCCTCCCTCTCATTCGTCAAGGAGAATGACCACCAGGCAAAGCGCTCAAGATGGGTAGACTCACTGAGAGAGCAAAGCTGAGTTCTTCTAGGTGGCCCAGACTCATGCCATGCCAGGCCAGAGAACTCTCTAGGACCATCAGGCATCCCAGCAGTGCATTTTGGCATAGCAGGAAGAGGAAAAGGTGCTGTGATGATCTGATGTGAGGAGTAGATAGGGAGGGAAAGTGTGTACACAGACGGAAAGAGTGAGGCTGATGGACACCTGAGACCTGTGTGCGTGAGCACAGGGAAAAATCTATCCCTGTGAGGCCAGACACTGGTTGGTCCCTCTCTACCTCTGCCTCCTCAATGAAGTTGCTGAAAGGCTTGTCCTTGGTATATTCCTGAGCTTCAGAAAAGCATTCCATCTTATTGATGAGTGTGGAGGTGGGTTGATAGCTAGGAAGTTGATTGGTACCCATCCAAAGGAGGGGCTAGTGTGTCACCAGCATGCTCCCATATCAGGCCTCACTGGGTCAGAACTTTCACTGACCCTTGGGGATGACAGATGCCTATCAAAACTTCCGTGATAGAAGCTTTGATATGTGGATTATATTAGAAAGAGATCTGTATCTGGTTGGAATACAGCATGCTAGAATAATCAAATCAGCTGTAGATTGACATGCTTTCTTACAGTGGGATGATTCCCAGCACCAGTTATGTATGTACAGGCAAAGATGTTGCCGTTAATGTAACCATAAAGAATAGGGTGGCTTCTTAGGAAATGCATAGGTTATTAATGTACCTTGTGTTCTGTCAAAGTACCAGAGAGGCAGGTATGTGCTATGAACTTTGATTGCATCAGACCATTTGGGTTCCTGTGTTGACTGTTCCATTTCCTGGCTCCGTGGCTTTCCCAACCATCACTGAAGTTCTCTGTGTATCCATGATTGTTGTCTTTTGGGGCTAAGGGAATTAGGTGAACAGCATATTTAAAGCATTCCCTGGCACAGAATAAGTGCTTGGGTTGGCTGTTACTGTCGACCTATTTGAAAATTAATATAAAGAAAGTAAATAGTGGGACTAAGGAGCCAACAGTCCCAACACTTCTACTTCTCTGGACTGTTGTGGTCTTCCTGTTAAGGCAAGAACTGTAGTTATCATTGTGATTTGGTTTGGTTTAAGAGTTTAGTACTTGTTTGCTTCATTGTCATTGAACTGTATTGTCCAGTCAGAGAAAGACCCGAATCATACTCCTGTGCTGTCTTAGGAGTCAACGGAACATATGTGTGCGTGCTCCAAAAACTGTAGTTCTAGCTTGCTTATTATAGACAAGATGACCAAGCAAGGAAGGATTAGTCACTGGTCATGACTAGGTCAGGGGTCATGTTGCTGTCATCGAGTCAAGTGATGAGGTCACATGGATCCCTGCGGCCGGTCGACCGGCGGGGTATGGAAAAGCTTTTCCAGGCTTTGGTTTTCTAATCAGACATGGAGACCGGGGTTGAGTCAGAGCATTGATGTGGCATCTCCGTCCCTCACATTCTCGACTTCCGCCTTCCAGTGCATGGATTGCATAGCAAACTCCTGTAAATACATTACATTATTCGATGTGAAAAGATGTCTTTGCCAAAGGCTGTAGTGGTGAAAGGCCTTGAGCTGGGGTGTGGCTCAGGAACAGAACAATTGCTGACCGTGTCTGAGGCCCTGGGTTCCTTTTCAAACACCACCACTACACACACAACACACACACACTAAAGAAACTTGAACATAGTAATGTTCAAACCATGTCCACCATCTCTGAGCCCTCCATTTTCTCATCTGTTAAACTGAAATGAGAACCCAGCCAATTGCAGGGCTCTCATGAACTAGAGGAGTTAACTCGTGGATAGCACCTATGGACTTGGAAGGGGCAAGCTGTTATGGGGCAGCTCAGCATTGTCATGCTGGCTGACAACTTTGCAAAGAATTAGAACATAGCAACACACTCTTAAGCACTCAGAAGGACCTTCAAGAAGTTCCAAAATCTTAGGATCATGATCACGAATGTAAAGTAGTTTTGTAGGAAAACATACATCCTGGCTGGCTGAATTGTTTGGTGTTTAAGGTTCAAATTCCATAGGTGCACTCTGGCTATATTAAACCCTGCCGGAACTAGTTGGTCACACACTTTCAGCCCAATATTTTTACAGATGAAGCTGTTGATCGAGAAAACAACAAAGTGTTCTTTCCAGAATCTCATGCTCACTAGCCACAGATGTGTGAAGAACCCAGCTCCTGACTCCCGGTCAGCTTTCCACCATTAGTTTAGGCATAACTCAGAAAGCTGGGCATGGACTGAGGAGGCCCTGATGGATGTGGTGGCCATCGTTGAACATGGAATTGAATGTATGGATGGATCATGTATGTATGTATGAATGAATGTATGGCTGTATCACTGGAGGGTGTGAGCCCACGAACTTTACTGCACCTCCTTAGGCCTGTGGGAGTCTTAATAATTTTCTCATAGTAGTTTGGTTCCGCCATACAAAATTCTCACCAAGTACTCTCTGAAAAGTAATTGGTGTGTTAAGAATGCTGGTCGTAGTTAAATGGCTTTTGTGGCACATTGGTACACATAGGATAATATCAAAGAGGCGATCTCTCTCTCTCTCTCTCTCACACACACACACACACACACACACACACATCTGTCTGTCTGTCTCCCTCTTTCCCTCTCCCTTCCTCCCTCATTCCTAGTCATTAACATGTAAATTCTTTCTTTGTTGAGCCAAATTGCCAGAACTGACTGGGAAACCAGTCTTATACACCCTTCCCTTCCCAGGCAGCCTTCGTCCCACCCACAGCTGGGACTTGGGCAAGAAGTCAAGAGCCAGTGTCAGTACTGAGCAGCCTGTGAAAAAAAGCACTTTCTTCCCAGACACATTCGATAGTGTCCCACATGCCCCTCCCTCCTCCTCCTAGCCATAAATCTGTCTCCCTGGGATCTGCAGAGGTTTTTTTTTCCCCCTATCTTCAATCTGCTGATAACTTCCCTCTGCCAAGGATCTCGGTGCTGGGTGGGAAGGAGTCGATTTCCTCAGTCTTTTTGAAAGCCAGTCTTAGTTCTGAGTGTGGATGGAAAATGCCTGGGTAAGAAAGCAGATTCTGGCATCAGAGTCCTTGGATTCAGATCTCAGCTCCACTTGTTGCTAGAATCGTACAGGCATGGGGTGAATCCCTTAAATGCATCAGGCCTCCATTTCCTAGTTGGCGCCTCCATCTCAGCAGTTGTGCAAGCATGCAGTTAAACGGACTGCTATTCCTGAAATGCTCTGAACAGTGCTAGGTGTGTAGACGTGCGTATATGACTGTTTAGTAAATCAAATGGCCTCCGTCACACCAGAGTTACCCCCAGGTACCAGCCCTATCCCGTTACACACGTCAACATAGGGAGCTTTAGGGCCCTTGAAGGGAATGGGTTCTTTTTGTTGTTGTTGTTGTTCCTGTTAAAATTACAAAGCACATGCTATATCCTAGCCTTTTTATCCCATTGAATTAAAAAAAAGAAATAGCAGAGGGACTTGACTTGCAACAGGACTGCATAGCAAGCCTGTCTCTGGCTCAGTGAGCTGTCCACCTTCTCCTCACGCTAATGGAAGCACAGTGAGGCTGATCGATTTCCTGAGTGTCCTCCACGCAGGTTGCTGGCAGCATCAGGGTCACTGTTGTCTAGCGGCCAAGTGCTCTCTGTAACCTGCCGTCCAGCTTGCTGTTCACGTGCCCAGAGCCTCCGTGTGGGCTCCTGGGGAGGGGGTTTCCGAGCTCTGTGGCCTTGGTTGCTTCAAGGCTGAGCTGTGGGAGAGATTAATGGGAAGTGAGAAGAGAAACTGTTATTCTTGCCCTGCAGTGTTGTTGGGAGTGTGTGACTCTTTTTGTGTTTAGGGAAAAGATTACTCATGAGGATTTTCTTCCATAGAGAATAAAGAACCTCAAATTGCTGCCTGTGGCCCCCGCCCCCTTCTCACCCACCTCTCTGTTTCAGTTTGTCCTCAGTAGCAATGTCAGCATTTTGCTTTCATTTCCCCTCTTAGGTAGGCTTTGGTTCTCTGTTTCCTTAAACATCGCAACAAGCTGCCCCAGACCCCGTTGCCTGTATCGCCCTAAGAGCGCTCCAGCCACTAGGTGCTTTCCTGTGGCCAGCCTGATTGGAACCTCCACCCATCCCCTCCCACTTTCCAGTACGTCTGAAGTCACAAGTTGGCGTGCTGTTCTTGTTCCGAGTGGGCACCCTTGACAGAAGGAAGAAAGGTGGGAGGTTTTCCCAGGATAGCCTCTTTTAAAAGAGGTGGACACCATCTGCGTCCAGAAACCGTTTTGAATAGGCATTGCTTTCTGACCAATCAAGAACCAAAAACAAGACCTCAGATCCTTTAGTGATCCTGTTTCCTCCTAAAGGTCAAAAAGCAGTCACGTATTACAGTAGCTACCCCATAATGCTACTTGTTTGGTCCATATGAAAAACATTGCCATAAAATTTAAAAGCCAAGAAAACACACTCAAATTCTTGGAGTTTGGATTAGATTGGTGGCTTTGATTTTAGGGTAGTGAGGATGGAACTTGGACCTCACGCATAGTACAATAACCCCAGTCCTCTTTGGACTTGGGCTGAGGTCTCACTGAGATCCCAGGCTGACCTTGAACTCACTCTGTAGCCCAGGCAGCCACTTGTGGCCTTGCATTCCTTTCCAAGTAGCTGTGTTAGCAGGCCCAGCCAATTGACTGGTTGTAAGGAGTCTTCTGGGGACTTCTGTTCTCCAAAACCATCTTCCTCTTGGAAGGTGGAGCCAGCAGTCACGGTCAGAGCCTGGAAGACTCTGAGAAGACTCCCTGGCATCTGAGCTATTTGTCCCACAGTCTCAACAGCCTGGGCATCCAAGGGATCAGACAGTACTTTATCATGCCCAGTTTAGGAGGAAAAGTGGTTTGTTCCAGGATTGAGCTGAAGGGCACATTTTTAAGACGTGTGCGGTAGCTCTGCAAGGACACTGGTCCCACTGAGCTCTTGTTGAACTCTGGATTCTGTAACTTTGGAAGATAAAGTCCTTGCACTGTCAGGATTCAAGGTCTAAATAATTATCAAAGACTCTTCTTCCCAAATCCCCACCCAGCCCCCTACGCAAGAGGTTTTGCCCCTGTAACTTACAGCAACACTTACCATATTATAAACTGCTTTTTAAAGTATTTACTAACTTACTGAGAGCAAACAAGGCATATATCAGTATGTATTCAAAGCATATATTTTAAAAGATATATGCAAACACAGTAAAAAGAAAAGCAAAAAGCAGTGTTAAATGCTTTCACAAACCTCGTCAATGTCCAGGTTAATAGAAGAGGCCTGGACTCCCATCTCTGTGAACTTCAGCCTGCTGTGATACCGCAGGTCATGTAGCCCCTAGAACATTCCCTATGTGCCCATGAAAGGACGAGGGTAAAAAGAGAAAATCATGTTGCTATTGTTCTGAAAAGCGTATTTTCTGCACAGGCACTGTGCAAGGATCTTGGGAACCCAGAGGATTCTTAAGGGTCACACTTTGAGAACTATTGTTCTAATCACTGGAAGGATTTATCAAAGTTTCCCGTAGCAGCAAAATGAACTAAAAACTCAGACTCCCTGCCTCCCAGAGATACAACCTGAACCACCCCTTTGGTGACATCTGACCCACTTCCAGTCCATCAGCAAGACAAACAGTGAGTCAAAGGACCTTCTGTGTTACTCTGGCTTCGCATTTGCCAGAGGCTAGCCTGCCACTTCCCAGAGGCTGAGTAGATGACTTTTCCTGGAAAAGGTTTTAGGGGATGCTTCATCTTTGGCAGCTCTGGGGGTCAAGACCAGCTCTGGAACACTTCCATTTCAAAGGGCTCTGGGCCACAATCGCATCAGCTCTGAGTCTAAAGTCTCCTGCTAAATACATTGAGATGTGTCATGCTTCCAGGCCTTCTGTGGTGCCCTCATCCACGTTAGAGCCAACTTGACCTTAGTGCAGCCCCAGGGACAGACTCTTAAGAAGACCTGTCATCCCTGAAACAAGTAGAAAGGGGTTCCCCTCTTCTTCCTCTAAGTAGAAAGTTAATGTGACCCATGCTTAAGCCCTTACAAACCTGGGCCTTGGGACTCAACCGAAGGCTCTTGAGACAGAAAGTCTCGGTTCTGTTCATTATTCCAAGACTATCCCCCACCCTGCTTTGTCCCACCTGTGTAACTGACAAAATCTTTTCTCTCTGCCTTATGCTCTCCAACAGGCTTGCAGCCGATTTACTGGAGCAGAGATGACGTAGCCCAGTGGCTCAAGTGGGCGGAAAACGAGTTTTCTTTAAGGCCCATTGAGAGCAACACGTTCGAAATGAACGGCAAGGCGCTCCTGCTGCTGACCAAAGAGGATTTCCGCTACCGATCTCCTCATTCAGGTGAGAGTCTGGTTCGTGCATAGGCTCAGCATAAAAATACGGCCAGTGGTTGGTCTTTCCCAAACTCGTCCTGACACTGTAACTCTCTACAGAAGGTCACAATGACTACTTAAGAAAAGGGAGATCTATTGGCATTGGCCAGTGTGTGGGGAAGAGGAGGTTTCCAGATCAAAGAGACTGTTAGGTCAGAAGTAAATCACCTATGACCAGATGCCGGAACTTTAAGGGGTCTACAGTCCTATCAAATAGAGAAGAAAAGCTCTGTTCCTCCCCTTATATCTGCCTTGCCCCGATCCTAAAGACTTTAGAAGAGATGACTAAGAGCGCATGTTCTGTGAACCACTCGGTTAAAAACACAGGAGACCTAGGCATGGCGGTGCACACCTGTAATCCCAGCATCTAGGAGGTTAAGGCGGGAGGGTCGTGAATCGAAAACCAGTCTGGGCTGTGTAAGACCCTATCTAAAATAACAACAGTCAAGTAATAAAGGAAGAGTTTGGGCCTTGCTGATACCTTCACTGGTCACGTTATCTAGTCCTTGAGCAGTTAAATAGTTGCCCCATTGAATAGATCTGGGGTGATTAAAATGCGGAGACATGTTTGATTACTAGACTCAGAAAGACCCAATTAATAAAGGAGAACAGACAGGTTTCACTTTGTGTTCACTCTTATTTAGAGTTACTGCTCTCATAGCATTCAGGCAGAAGAGATTTATGTGTCCATTATTTTATATGAACAAAATCTCTCAAGTCACTATCGACTTAATTCATATTATGCTCTCCATCCTTGTTTAAAAAATAAAAAGAAACTCACCTTCAAGGTTCCTTTAATTCAGTTACAAAGAAAAGAAAAAGACACTGGCAAACCAGGCCTTATGGTGTAGACTGCAATCCTAGCACGCAGAAGCCTGAGGCAGGGGGATCATGAGTAGGAGACCAGCCTGAAATACATTTTGAGACACACTGTCTCCAAGATTCTGTGTGTGTGTGTGTGTGTGTGTGTGTGTGTGTGTGTGTGTGTGTGTGTGTGTTGGGAGCACTTTAGAAGGCGGAGGGTGAGGTAGATCACTGAAATACTGAACTGGATTACCTTTCCCCATAGTGAATGAAACGTTTTGTAGTTCAGCTTAGCTACCAAAATAGACTAAACAGAATGCTTGGGAACCAGAGCCAATCGAAGTTCATAACTCACGGTGTCACCCTGTCCCATCACAGTAATGGGCGTGTGGGGGTCCTCTACCCCCAGGCATGTGACCCTGCTCCTTTCACTGCCAAATTCACCATGGAACTCTGAGGGTGAACCGCAGGCTCCATTCTTAACCCAGCCACAGGCAGAAAGGACCTAGCAGAGACTTTCTTGACAAGCTAAACACTTGGGCCTCCCACACCAGGCATGCTTTTACTGACTTCGCTTTCTCTATTTTATAATTGGTCAAAAGGAAACCCACATTTCTGAGTCAAAATGAAACAGAAGAGAGAACTGTTTGCAAACTGGGGAGTGTGTTTCTTGAGGTAATAATCTGCTTGTCGAGAGTGTGCGCATAGCCCACCATCACCTGAAAAGTCCGTACTTTAACAGCGTCAGGGGTCCACTGTGAGCCCGCTGGCACAGAGAAGGGAGAAGCTGCGGAGCCACAGAAGAGACTCTCAAGCAGCAGATGGCATTTAGGCAGTGGCCCTCTAGCCCCAGCCTTTGGAACACCAGCAGTGTATAATAGAGCGTTGGAGCTAATCACAGCCTTTCACTGGTAATTCCATTCCTAAAAAAAATATCCCAAGGAAATTATCCAGTAGTGGACAAAGAAAAATGTCCTTAGCGAGCCTATTTATAACAGTGTAAACTGGAAATACCCCGACCACCCCCAGTATGGAGACTAGCTGGGCAAGCTTGGAATGATCAATATAATACCCCATAGCTCCACAGCTGACTCTTTACGTGTCCTCTCGGTTATTACTCCTCATCACATCATTCAGGGTCCTGCACATCCCATTCAGGAGCTGAAGCAGAGGCAGAGGGTTGGCAAGGAGCAGATGTGCATGTGGAGGTGGGGCAGTCTGGCTGGGGTCTTGAAACGTTGGTGGTGATCAGAACCAAGGCAGGGCAAGAGAGAAGGGGACAATCCCAAGAATAGTTAGCTGACAGACTCTCCAGACTTGATGACTGATGCGGTGTTTGAGGAGGAGGAGGAGGGGAGAGATTATCTGCCAATTTCTGACCTGATGAGGTAACAGCATTTACTGAACTAGGGAACCCCTTCTGGTTTGCAAAGATTTCTGTGTTGGACACATCGTCCATAAATCATTCAAGAGGAACTTCCCTAGGAGATAAGTATACGCGGTCCTGGTAGTCAGAAAGTGTTGTGACTAGAACAGATCAGGCCTAAGACAAGTGGAGTGACGTCGTGGGAGCAGATGCAGTGGTCCAGGAGAGACTGCTGGGAAACCCGATATTGACGGGCTAGGGGAAGAAGAGATGGGAGGTGGGAAGAAAGCCAGGGCAGCAGTCTCGGCAGCCAGGAAGTGTTCTTGGAGGGGCAGGTTAAGATTCCTGGCAGTGAATGCCGCTAAGGTGGGACTGTTCCCCCCCCCCAGTACCACAACTGCCCTTTGATTTGACACCGGGAGGTGACCTCAGCTAGAGCAGTGTGGGAAAACCAGAAAGCCAAGGGGAGAAGTAGAGATAATGGAACTGATAGCTTCTGGGGATGGTTGACGCCAGGTGAGGAAGGGCTGGATCATGACTGGAAGGAAACACGAGGGAGGGCTATGGGGGAAACCTTGAAACTGCCTATATGCTAACGGACAGAAACCCAAAGATTTTGAGATGATTCTGGCAACAGAAGGAGCAAGAAATCTCCACACACAAAAGTAACGTAGTGAGGCTGTGTCTGTGCTCTAATGCAGTACTGAGAAACTGTGACCTGGAGTTCATAAAAGCCGTGCCCACAAGAGGTGCCACCTAGTAGATGTGTATTCTGCGAGACCAGCGTTTGGTGCCCGTCCCCTTTCTCCTGCCAGGTCTGTGGCATTATTCTCATTTTGCGCAAAAGCAGAGGCAAGTGTAACTAAGTCATCAAACTGAGAGTCAGAGAGGGAGAATAATGTGCCTAAGGACAGGCAGCTGACGACAGGACCCAGACTTCAGACTTGGGCTGGCCTCGCTCTGGAGCCCAAATTTTGATCTCTAAAAGTAAAATAAATAAATTTCAGCACCACACACCACCCCACACCACCTCCGCTTATAGTAGGGTCTCTGAGTTCTTGATCTTCAAACACTGACAAGACTACCAGGCTGGTGCTTTTCACTCTCTCTGCTGGTTTTTTTTTTTTAATTTTTATTTATTTATTAAAG